>NC_137339.1:19498069-19875569 GCF_965287045.1 Carcharhinus amblyrhynchos | reverse complement strand
CTTGTGTTTGTGTTGCGATCCTTCCAATCTTTGTGAGTGGTGTATTAACATTCAGTTTTCATGTTTTAATAAATATTTTATGACCTATAAAGATTTATTTAAAAGTTCACCATCAGTCTCCTGTGAATTTGCTTAGTAGCTTTTCTCAGTTAGGACTTATCAAGCCAAGTTTTCCTCTGGGAGATGACTTGTCTGATTTACCATTTGCTGGGTTCATAACAATATATTGCTATTATTGTAATAACATTGTAGGAATTAGTTCTTTTGAGAAATATCTATTTTAACAATAACTTAATCTGAATGCTGTTTAAGCAATGAAGTATTGAAACTAACATATGGTGAAATCCTCCAAAAGGAGGTCCCATATATTAATGTCAGTTTTATCATTCAGTTCGTAACGTGAATAGATCTTTCATAATCTATGTTAGATTTAAATTGATTTTTTTTGTAATTTAGTGATTAGGCTGCATTAAAGTAGTCAGTACAACCTTCACCTTAAAAAAAAGATTAATTTTCAATCACATTGTGTAAAAGCCACAAAGATAAATTTAATTTGATCATGGTACTTATCAACGTGATAAGAGAGAAAAGTACAGATGACGGCTGCTTATTTAGCAAGCATCACACAATCCTATCAGAGCTTATGACTTTTTTTTTTCAAAGATACTGATCTGAATCAAAATCCTGTCACAATCAATACCAGCAAGAGTTCTGCATTGCCAGGAATTCAGAAGTTGATTAAAAAATCATTTATGATTATTAAACTTAGGATTGTCTTTCCATTTTGTAAAATACTGCCTTTTTCAAATGCATTTGCCAATGAACTGAAAAATTACAGTCCCTGCATCATCACAAAGAGATGGTAAAGAGACATAGAACCAACTCTGAGAACTGTAGAAGAACCTGAATTTAATTTAACTTTATTCTGTTAAAGAGGGAATAAGTGTCTTATATTTCAGCGATCACTTGCTAACAAGTACGATTGTCCAGTAGAGTTGATTTTGCATGATCATGGTCTTGGTGCTGGAGCTTGTGGCTCCTTCAACAATGCCTGCACCCCCCCCCCCCCCCCCCAACTGATGCAGAAGGTCCACCTCATTGATGGTACCTCTCTCAGGCCTTGAGCTGGCATCTGCACATAGTCCAAGTTTCAGAGCCAGATAGAAGGGTTGGGAGGATGAAGACAAGAACTTTATACACAAGGATCTTAGTATCAGCATTGGTGTTGCAGTCTTCAAAGACTCTCATCCTTAGGTGACTGAAGGCTGTGTTCATGGATTGGATATGATGTTGGATCTCCACATCAATGTCAGCCTTGGATGGGAAGAGCCTCCCCAGGCAGGGGAAATGTTCCACATTAGGGAGGATTTTTCTGTTTATCTTGATGTGGGGAGAGACTAGTCTTTGCCCTGAGGAGGACTTGAGTCATCTTGAGGGTGAGGCTGAGACAGATTCTTTGATACGCTTCCGCAAAGGCGTCAACCATGACTTGGTGATTCTCATCCAGAAGATAAGGGATGGCATTGTCACCCACACACTGAAGTTCCATAAACGATGTCTTAAATGACTACATTTTGCAACAACTGAATCATCGAGACTGCTTAAAAAAATATTGTCAATAGTAGATAGCTAAACAGAAAGCTCAACTGACTGAGAAATCAACCCAAAGAATACTGTGTGGAGTATGCACATTCTCTCCTGTTTAATAATGAATTTTTTTGTCTCCACAGGCATTTAAGTCCAGCAAGGGGCATGCAGGCGGCAGGTTGTAGTGGGCTGCTCTTGGATGTTGCTTCGGGAGTTGCCTATTGCTTCATGTCGTTAGTGTGCTTAAACTGGACCATCTCGAGGGCAACATGACAGCTCAGAGACTATCTCTGTTGCTGTGCGGACACATGGATTTGGGCCTGTGTCTGTGGGAGTTTGCACGTTCTCCCCGTGGTTGCGTGGGTTTCCTCCGGGTGCTCCGGTTTCCTCCCACATCCCCCAAAGATGTGCTTTTAGGCTGATTGATTGGGTACTAAAATTGTCCCTAAATTGGACCTCCCTGATCCTCGCACGTTAGGCGTAGACTAAAATCATGAATAGGTCACTGAGATAGTAGGACGGCGGCGCGGGCTCGTTGGGCCGAAGGGCCTGTTTCCCGTGCTGTGTTGTTCTTTGTTCTTTGTTCTCTTTGTTCTCCATGACCAAGGTACAAATTATTGAGTTGCCAAAGGCTGCCAAAGATGAGATACCTAAAAAGCAAACATTTCTGCAGAGAAGTTTTTAAAAAAAGAGCTTTGCAATCAATATAATTAAAAAATTCCCAAGTTCTTTAAGGACTAAGAGCTGTACCTTTGAGTATCATTGCGAGAATTAAACATTTCGGTTTTCCACTGTAAAACAGTTTGTTTCTCATGAATTCACAACACTATGTTCCATTAATCTTACACCTTTATTACTTTCATGGCTTCTCTGCACCTCAGCTGGGCACTGAATCTCCCAAGTTTGAGAATAAAAATTTTGTTCATCCACAGTGGTTAACACTGCTGCTCACAACTCCAGGGACCCAGGTTCGATTCCCAGTTTGGGTCACTGTCTGTGTGGAGTCAGTACATTCTCCTTGTGTCTGCATGGGTTTCCTCTGGATGCTCCGGTTTCCTCCCACACTCCAAAGATGTGCAGATTAGGTGCTAAATTCTCCCTCAGTGTACCCGAACAGCCGCCAGAGTGTGGCGACAAGGGGATTTTCACAGTAACTTCATTACAGTGTGAATGCAAGCCTATCTGTGACACTAATAAATAAACTTTACTTTTACCTTACTGCATATTCAAGGCCGTCCATCCGGGCCTCCATCCTTTATTCAAATTTATTTACAGCCCTGCCTTTTGCAAACTTTCTCTGATGTTCTTGCAATTGTGGTTTCTGACTGACGCCAATAAAATACTCATAAACAAGAGATGCAGTTAACACTGGATTCAGGTAACTCTAGCCTCATGAATGCTACAAAATAAACAAGGAATGCAATGCTACACTTGCCATGTGAGATGGTTCTAAAACTCACGAGGAAATGACAGATGCAGAAAAACCACGAAAAAAGCCAAAGCGCTGTCAATGTTGCTGTTATTATCTGCAACAGAACTAAATATTACGGCAAGCAATGAGATTGAGAGGGTGATTTGCCGGCCTCACCACACCTGGCAAAGATTACAATCCCAGAAAATAGCGTGTGGGCCTAAAATCTTATTAGCGCCAGGCACCAAGTGATTTGCAATCATCCCAACCCCTCCCGAATGATACCAATAAGATTGTGCCCAGTAAGGGCGCAAGGCTGATTAGCTTGGGTTAAATGCCAAGATTTAAATTGGCATTTGCATAAGCCTAGCCCTTTTGACGTTGGATTTGCCCAGCTCCCGGAAACGTCCAACCCTTGGGCACAACACAAACCCGGCATAAATTACTACTGTTCTCCACTAAGGAGACCAGGTGTGATAGCCATGCCAGGGAGAACTCAGAGACCATTGAAGCCCTCCCCACAGGTGGTTGGTGACATGGCTGGGCACTGCCCATATGGCAGTGCCTACGTGGCACTCGCAGTGCCCATCTGGGACTGTGGCAGTGTCCAGCGTGCTGGGGCAGTGCCAAGGTGTTCGGGCTTGGGGGGGGGGGGGGGGTGGATTTGGGTGGGGTGGTGCATGAACAGGAGCAATGACAGGGGGCTATAGGGGTGACTGTGACAGGAAGTCATGATGGGGGGGGGTCGCGAAGGACAGATAGTGAAGGGGGGGGATTGTGAAGACGTTAGGCATGAAGGGAGGGATGTCAGGCATCATCAAGAGGAGGCTCTTTGGGAGGGTCTGAATGTCCCGATGCCAGTGATCCATGTTGGGGAAGGGTTGGGGAAATATGCTGCTGATGACAGGAAGAAGTAGTGGTCTCCCTGTGCATTGTGAGATCGGGGCACCCTTCCAAATACAGCGCCTGATCGTTTCCAGTCAGTCTCACCTGCATGTGTAGACCCTGCCCCTCCCAGAATTGGTATGCATCTCACCACTCTCCCAAAATGATGAAATATCTGGACTGTGCCAGACCGACTAGCGCAAGGAATTTCACAATAACTTCATTGCAGTGTAAGTTTTACTTGTAACTAATAAATAAACTTTACTTTAGATCATTCCAATTTATTCGCCGTTATGACACTTGTGTCACATTTAAACCTTTTATACAATGAATGTGAAGTTGGATGTCTATTGAAGTATTGTGGGAAGACTTTCATGATGACAGATCAGAGTACTGCAGAGAAAATAGCTGCAGGTTTCATAGAATCCACAGAATCCTTACAATGCAGAAGCAGGCCATTTGACCCATTGAGTCTGCAAAACTTTCTAAAGAGCATCTTAGTCAGGCCACCACCCCATCTCCGTAACTCTATATGTTTACCACGGCTAATCCGCCTAACCTATACATCTTTGGGCAATTTAGCTCAGCCAATCCACCTACCCAGCACATCATTGCAGCTGATCACATTGGGAAGTGAAATTATTGCAGCAAATCGCTGCTGCAAAAGGTGCAGCTCTTTCAAGTCAAAACAAAACCATACACACAATTATAATTCTTCATGGCCAGCAAGATGAATGGGACTGTGATGTTAGTGTCCCTTTAAGAATTTTTTTTAAATCATGCTCATGGCCTTAGGTGATGTCATTGGTGGAAGGAGAAAAAAAAAATTGTGTTGGTCAGATGTCAAGGATTATTTCTTCAGTTTCGTTTTGGCTGCAGTGTTAGAAGTAGTGTTATAAGCAAGCTGGAAAACAAGACTCTTTCTCTGTTTTGCTTTGAAAATTTTACAAGTTAGCTGAAAGAAAGGCTTGTTGTCATGTTGCAATAATTAATATATGCTTTGGTATTTGGGAAGTTGATATGTCTACAAGCTGCTCTGAGTTTTCAAGATCATTTGAAATCAGCATTCAACCTAGGGAACTGGATTCCAGCATCACGTGAGCTGTAAGTAAATCTGTTTGAAGGGTTTTGTTTGTTGGATTTTGATTTTGATTGGAATATCATTAGATATATTCATTAAGGGGTATACACTTGTGCGGTCATTTTGTTTTTGTTCGTAATTGGTGGAAGTTCTTGGTAATTTTCTTACTATACATGTTAACTATATTCTTAAATAAACTTTGTTTGATAAAAGCTCCCTAGTGGGTCTTTTGAATCACACCAGAAGTGAAGCATCTCATGCTTATCCTAGCCAAATTCAAGATGCCAAGTTTATGATTCAAGCGGGCTTTATAAAAAACTTAGAAGTCTCTAACCATAACAGGCCATAAAAGTTGCAAGAAATGACTGACTGGGTCAAACTCTGATAAAGAATATCATTTTAGTGATGGAAAATCACAGCAAACAATTTAATATAAGAATAAATCCCTCATCCAAGAAACCTCTGCAAGGGATTGTTGTATTATATCAGAGCAACTCTTTGCAAGAAATTATATTTTTCAGCTATCACGGTGAATCGCTAAGAGAACTAAGCCTCGGAGCCAAGTCACTGGAAGGAGTAAATCTGTCATTGTGCGTTAGAAGGACTTTCAATAAAATGAACTAAAGTGTCCTAGCGAATCAAAACAAGTACCAGCAACAACAAGTCCATTGTACTGAATAACTGAGAAGCGAGACCTTTGCAGCAAATCTCTTATCCTGGTGAATCACAGCAGAGCTCTTACAGGAAACAATTCTAGATCATTGCGAGGAATGAAGAGTTGCTGCTGAATTACTGTAAGAAATGAGGCCATCAATGATGGCACTTTAACAAGGAGCTGCAGGTATCAGAATACGTTGTTGAATATGTATGGAAATGATTAATTCAGTTCCCTGTGGGAAACTAAAGGGGATCATTGGAAATTAAAACATTATTCTTCAGCTGAACTGGTTTGATAAAAAGCTAGGCTCGAATATGAAATCGTAAATACGTTGCTGCCAGTGCTACAATAAACCAGCTGACTTTCGATTCAGCGTGACTGAATGAGAAACTAGGTTCTTGCAAAACTGAATGAGTTGGTTTTATCAAAAGTCAACAAAAGTCTTGCGGGGTCTTTAGGCAAACTCAGTTACACCATCCTCATCAGGCTGAATCCACAACACCACTTGGCAGCAATTCTACCACAAAAGGAAAAGGTGGTGAGTAAAGACGATAGGCGGACACTGGTGGGAGATGGCATTGTACCGCCTGGATGAACCTACTCCGTACAGAATACAACGCTTCAAGAAGGTACATAGGAATTAGGAGCTGAAGGAGGCAAATTCAGCCCTTCGAGCTTGCTCTGCCATTCAGTCAGAACATGGCTGATCTCTCCCTGGTCCCAACTCCACCTTCCTACCTGTTCCCCATATTCCTTTAACCCATTTTTTAAACATCAAAAATACACCTGTCTCCTTCTTAAAACCATTTAATGACCCAGACTCTACCGCGTTGAAGGGCAGTGAGTTCCACAAATTCACCACCTTCTGCAAAAAGTCATTCCTCCTTATCTCAGTTTTAAATCTACCACCTTCTCAACCTAAACCTGTGAGCTCTTGTTCTAGATTGCCCCATAAGAGGAAATATTTGGTCTATGTTTATTCATCTCTTTTTGAATTTTACGTAAGGTAGATCATCACCTCCTCAAGGGCCAATGATACTCAAATCCCAAGAAGGAACAAAAAAGAACTATATTTCATAAATTGACTTACATAAAAGTTACAGCTGTGAAGACTTTAATAAGTTACGGAAACAGTATGAAGAGGTTTATTATGATACCATTATGCACACTGGGGTAATGAAAAGACTGCACTACATTAATGACTAAAAAGGATTCTGAACACATAAGGGACAGAAGAGGTGGTTTCAGAGAAAGTGGAACAAAAACAGAAACTGCTGGAAAATCTTAGCAGGTCTGACAGCATCTGAGGACCGAGAATAGAGCCAACATGAAACATTGGCTCTCAGTCTCATACAGTCATATAGGTTTATAGCATGGAAACAAGCCCTTCAACCCAACTTGTCCATGCCTCCCTTTATTCTTTCTCCACAGATGCTATCAGAACTGCTGAGCTCTTCCAGCAGTTTCTGTTTTAGATTCAGACTCCAGCATTCATAGTTATTTGCTTTTATTTCAGGGAAAGTGGCCTCATTTGCCAGTCACAGGCAGCCTCCAAAACAGCACTGCAGCATCGAATGGAGATGACGGAGAGCACAACTGACCTTTCCTGGGCCAGAATCATTTGAGCTGCGGCTACTCTTGCAGCCAACAGCACAACAATGCAAATTGTTATTTCGACGACTTAGAGACAGCGAAGGCAGATCTCCAACTGGCACTGCCAAGTATGCCAGGGCCAGCACGCTCAGTTAGTGGAATCACAGTGGATGTAGCCAGCCCCTTGTTTCATCTTCTACCACTGAAAAGCTGTTCCTGGTGAATGCAACCCTGCTATTACAGTTAGTCAGTCTTTCACATATCTTATTCATGCCACAAGTCTGCTGACTTGTCCACACTCGGGGATCAGAGCCTCTCCACACAATTGTCTGACAAAGCAAGATCAGGACACCTGTCGATAGAGTCCCAACTGGTGGTCCCAAAGCTCCTCTGCGGCAACTTGATTCTAGGTAGTGACCCTACTGTTCCTTCAAAATCTACAAATACCGGATAAGGGATTCCCTGCGGAGAAGAGCACTGTATCACTCCTCCACTTTAGCAAAAAAAAACACGTCAATTACAGCATCACAATCAGCGCTTTGTGGAAGAAATTGTCGGAAAGGAGAAAGAGGTCAAGAGCCTTCCTCTGTGTACGTAAAATAATAAACGAAAGAGGAAAGAAAAGTTTGACAACAGCTTGGTGCTTAAAAAGAAAGCGAAATACTGTGGACGCTTTGGAATTCCATTTTACTTTGTGTAAAATGCTGCAGACTTGGTCGATTGTAACGGTGCCAATCTGCATGCAAATAAAATTAGACCACAGTGCCCAGCACAGAGTACTTAAGAGATTCACACATGATTTGACACATCATTTGACTATTAAGAGTCTGGAGACAACAGATGTTAATCTCGCTGTCCATGTTTCAGCCATTTTATTTTCCCGCCTGAATACACAAGTCCTCAAGATATAAGGATTAGATTATTCTGGCGCTGGTCCTTTATACTCTGTCTCTCGGGTCACTTTCATTTATAAATTGAAGCAAAGGCTTTCTACATCATTGAACCTGTTGAGTGCTACTCATTTGGAAATTAAAGGCTTGGACAAGAATTATGAAATGTACGGAGTGAGTTGCCAAGTGTGCAATACCACCCATGTTGTTTAGTTCTCATGGGGTGCAAGTACTCACATACCCTGCACTCCAGATATGATTATTCACTTCCCATTATGCTGCTTTGGCCACAGTTATTAACTGTGTTATAACTGTGTTATATTTTCTCCCAGCTTTCCTATTTTCACCTTGTGTTTACTGTTTTAGCATAACCCATCTCCAACTATGCTTTCTGTCTTCAACTTCTCTAATCTACCTAGATCTCTCCCTCTAGCTGTCTGACTTGAAGGGCCAAATGTCCTTTTCAGCACTGTAGGGACTTTATGTTTCTATGAAATAGCTCTCCCTCTGCCTACTTTCCTCCCCCTGGCTACTGTCCTACCTCTGGCTACTACCCTGCCTCCTGTCCTCCTTCTGGCCAATTGCCCACCTCCTTTGGGTCTTCTGCCCTCCCTCTGGCCTTCTGCACTCCCATTGGCCTACCACCCTCCCTCTTGCTACTGCCTTCCTTCTGGCCTAGTCTATCCCTCTGGTTACTGTCCTCCCTCTGGCCTAGTACCCTCCTCTGACTATTGTCCTCCCTCTGGCCTAGTCCTCTCCCTCTGGCTACTGCCCTTGCACTAGCCTACTGACCTCCTTCTGGCCTGCTATCCTCCCTCTGCCCTTTCTCATGTCTACTTCCCTCCCCCTGGCCTTCTGCCTTCCTTATGACTACTACTCTCCCTCTGGCTACTGCTCTCCCTCTGGCCTTCTGCCCTTTCTCATGTCTACTTCCCTCCCTCTGGCTTTCTATCCTCTCTCTGGCCTTCTGCCTTCCCTCCGGCCTACTGTCCCCTCTTTGGCTGCTGCCCTCCCTCTGGCTCTCTACCTAGGGTGGCAACCCTTCAGGGTTGGCCTGGAATCTTCAGAAATTAGATATCAATCTCCAGGACTTTGTTGTGTGTAACCCTGGAAAATAATCAGGGGGACATTCAAAAATACAGGTTTTTAAAAATTTCCTTCGAACATTTCTCTTTACCAGGTACATAAATGTTGAAAATATTGGTGGTGGGGTGGATCCAATTGGATAATGGGTGTTTTGCTTTCACAGGAATGGATGTGGTGACTGACAGAAGGTGGGAGCATAGAGGCAAGTCATGCGATGAAACCTCCAGGAATGTATTTACAATTGGAACCCTGCTTCTACCTGCCCTTGCCCTTTTCATGAAAAGCTGCCAGAACGATATTGATTGTGTCGACTGATCCACCCCCATCTTTCACCCTAGGCTAGTTCCTATAACTCCTGGTGTTCTGTTCTTTCAGGTGCAGTGCCAAGATCGTCATCAAAACGTCCGAGAAGAAGGTTGCTATGGAGAACTTCCATCTTGTTAAGATTCACTACAAACTCCCTCACAACTCCATCCATCTTCTCAGTGCTGAGCATTTTCCAGGTCACAATCGATCTCACCTCCTCTGGAGACCTCCCTCTAACGCCTCTGATCTCACGGTTCTCCAATCCCTGCACTGCCTTTTTCTGTTTCCTTCCCAAACGAATGCTGACTGGCTTGCTGCAAATCTCCAGCAATTTTGATTTCTGATTCCCTGCAACTTTGTTTAAAATGACTGGTAGTTTGGGCTTTTCAGAAATAGCTTATTGTACTTTATGCACTTATAATTTGTCAACACAGTTTGCCATGGTTTTCTGATCTTTGATATTTTTTCATTCTGATATTTGCAGATGCATTAACATATTTTGCAGTTTTTAAACTGAGCTGCATATCCCTTTCTGGATCTCATCTGTTTTTGAACTGAAGGCCACTTTTTAAAATTAGTTTATTTATTTATTCGTCACAAGTAGGCTTACGTTAACACTGCAATGAAGTTACTGTGAAAATCTCTTCGTTGCCACACTCCAGCGTCTGTTCGAGTACACTGAGGGAGACCTTATCATGGCCAATGCATCTAACCAGCACGTCCTTCAGACTGTGGGAGGAAACTGGAGCACCCGGAGGAAACCCACGCAGACACAGGCAGAAAGTGCAGACTCTACACAGTTACCCAAGCCGGGAATCGAACCCAGGTCTCTGGCACTGTAAGGCAGCAGAGCTAACCACTGTGCCAGATAAAGTATATTGTATACAAATTAATTTTCATCATCATTGCACAGAGAGTCAAGGCCACAGGTGGTTTTAGAGGTCATAGGATTGACCAAACCTAGGTGGAGAAGTGGAAAAGATGGAGTGGGTAAGGAAAGAATAGGTGAAGATCAGGGAGAAAGATGGAGGGGGAGCTTGGAGACATGGCCAGGGAGACAGACAGTAGAGAAGGTTGGGAACAGGGAGGAAGAGAGAAAAGGAAAGAGATTGGAGGTGGTGTGCAAGGAAATCAACAGGAGGAGGAATACATGGAAGATGGTGAAGTGACACCCAGAGTTGTCTGGATTTTTATTTGCGTGAGAGTTGTGGGTGAGGTTATTTAGGAA
This sequence comes from Carcharhinus amblyrhynchos, assembly GCF_965287045.1. Taxonomy (NCBI): domain Eukaryota; kingdom Metazoa; phylum Chordata; class Chondrichthyes; order Carcharhiniformes; family Carcharhinidae; genus Carcharhinus; species Carcharhinus amblyrhynchos. The sequence continues at coordinate 19,864,844 of NC_137339.1, read as the reverse complement.
CTCATACATTTGCAAATGTCAATTGTTTTTTTCACAGGTTATCATCACTTAGATTTGTCTGACACTGATATTAGGCTGATCAGCCTCCATCTCTCTCCCCTTTTCCAGGGCTGCAGCACATACAATCCTCCTGTTCTTTGGTACCTTCTCCTTATCCAATGGAAGACTGTGATCTGTGTACCTGCAGTTTCTATCCTTACTACTTTCAGTAACCGCAGATGCAGCCTTTAAGACCAGGTGACTCTTCTACTTCAAGGATTATTAATCCTTTAAGTACAACCTCTTCTATGTTCATCCAATCCAATATTGCTACTGCCTCCATCTCTCCTGTCACATCGGCAGTATCCTCTTTTGAAGTACGACAGGTGCAAACTATTCACTTCATACCTCAGCCACATGCTCTGTCTCCATATAATATCTCATCTCTAATCCTTAATCGGCTTCATCGTACTTACAATATTAATATCCTTTTGAATTCCATTTAATATTAGCCACTAATCTAATCTCAAATTTGGTTTTTGCCCCTTCGTTTTTTTTAAGAACACCTCTGTCATTTCCTTATTCAACTTGTTTCTCGACTGTACTATGATCCTTCCAATTGTCAAAAACTTCAAGGTCAGAATTTTCCCATCCTGCCTGCCATGAGAATTGTAGCGAGCGGGACACGGACCTTGCAAAGTTCTGTTGACCTCGGGGTGGGCTTTGGGGCAAGTGCAGCCAGAAAATCCCATCCTTGACTTTATTCAGCCTCTTATCACCTCCATGGCCCAAATTTTGGTGTTGAAATGATGGGGAACCTGTTAGCATTTGTCGTTATTACAACTGCAAAACTGAAAGTGATATCTGATATTTGCACATACATGGCTAAATGTAGAAATCCAAAAGTTGTGGTCAGTGAATCCTGTTCTTCCACAGGATGTACTGTTGAAGTCCTTGCCCAACTGGAAATCTTAGCAATATCTTGATTTAAACTGGCACTTTTTAAACTGTTAGTCTCACTGTAAAAATCCTCCAACAAGTTAAGCCTAATTGAAGAGATGTAATTTCTGATGACCTATTAAATCGTAATTATTACTGAACAGGCTCTCTGGCTCTGAAAAACTAATTTTAGAATGGTAAAATTACTCTGGGTGCTCCGGTTTCCTCCGAAAGACATGCTGGCTAGGTGGATTGGCCATGCTAAATTCTCCCTCAGGGGCTGGAGTGTGGCGACTAGGAGATTTTCATAGTAACTTCATTGCAGTGTTAATGTAAGCCTACTAATAAATAAACTTTAAACTTCAATCATTTAGGGTGCCCAAGCTTTTGACAAATTTCCTTTCACCCACTTAAGCATATGTAGACAGTTTACCTGAATCATTTCCTTGTTAAAGGCCTCCAATTGTTTGCTCACACTTGTGCCTATCAATTTTTGACTCTGATTCACCTAGGCTAGAACCTTTTGCATCTCACTGAAATGAGCCTTCCATCAGTTACTTTGCATCAGTTCAAGTTGATGGTTGATATTATTTTAGCTTTCCTACATTTTTTGGCTCCGTTTGTCTCTAGATGCCGATCTAAAGAAGCCTCTGCTTTTATTATTTCTTTACATTTCTTATTTTCATCTTTAATTCGCAGCTTTCTCACAAGTATACGCCTGATGGTGTCAGATTAATTGTCAAATCCTCTTTATCTCTGGCTATAGTTCAGCCGTTCTAATGCATGTGCTTTCTGTCCATTAACTGCTTCATGATCTAGTTTCTGATTCCTCCCAGTCATTGAATTATTCAGATTTATGAACTCACTAATCTGCTGAACTCTGAAGACTTAAAAACTATTAAAACATGCAGTACTGATGGCTCCGGACTTCTCCATCAGAGGCAAAGTAGGTATGTTTACAGTCTCCGGAGAGTTTGCCGACATCACTGTGGTGTCAAACAGAAACTGGTGAGAGATGATGAGATGTGCGTCGAGGACATGCACTGAATACAAAAGTAAATGACACTGTATTTATATGCCAGTCGTAAAGCAAGCAGTTGACAGTTTGAGAAAGACAAAATTCAAACCGAGTCCAAGATGCCAGAAGCTTTCTACACCTGATTAAAATGAATAGAGTAACAGAATGTAAATGATGCATAAAAAGTAGATTAAGAAAGCAATGCTGTCAAAAGTCTACTGGCCCACATACTGGCGGGCAATCTAGTGGAACGTTAGCAGCAATCAAGATATTTAAATAAATGAACTTAGACTGCTACTGCTCAGGTTACTTCCGGAAGAAAATTGAGCTTCACCACAAAAGTAGCACCACCCTAAAAATTGAAACGTCCCTCCTGACTACAGTTAGCGGTGAACGGGTTAATTATTTTGGACACAGAATAAAAGGGGCACAAAGCAAAATGGTCAGAGACAAAAACTGCAAATAATGCAAGGTCAAATTACGCTTTGTAATAATAGCAGATAAATGCATAACATGTTTGAACGTCATTTCTTTGATATGTTGACTCATTAGTACCCTATACTATAGACACAGGAATGTCATTCAAACATATTAAGCGTTTACCTCGAATATCATATTGTCTTGTGCTACCCTGATCATTAACAAAATATAAGACAGGACTTTGAAGCGAGAAGTTGCCTTCCTATGTTTTGTAGGCCTAGAACAAAGTTGCTTTTGATTAAAAAGCATTGGCTGCAACGCGATGCTAATATGCACAAAAATGAGAATCTTTTCAGACATGTATAAGGAATTCTTCATATTTGCCTTTTAATAAGGTTGTTTTATGTCTAACAGGGAAGGTTGTCATTTAAATTACAATCAGAGTGGAGAATGAATCATTGCTGTCACGGGAATGAAAATAATCAATGATAATGACGGATGTGAATCCAAAGAACTTGGGATTTGAAATGAGATACAGGATATGGAAATCAAACAGAAAGCTTATGATATACTGGACGGAATTGTACAAGAATTTGACACAGTCAGTTCTGGTGAGAAAACTGAGCGGAACTCTCCAACCACACTGGACAGTTTTCCCTCCAGGTCTTTGCTAGAGTTTTACTGCCCCACCCGCCAAGTCTTGTGACGTTCCGCTCGAGGCCAATGGACAATACCGATCTGCGAGCCTCGTCCACCCCAGTAAAACTCCGCCCTTATACCTTTAGCTGCCAAAGAAAAGAGTGGGTGTGGTTTGCACCATCACTCTGGCAAGGTGGAAACTCTCGGAGCCGGGAAGTGGCTCCACTGATTTTGGGCCATTGCTTTTAAAGGGCACAGCAACCACTGAGCAAAAATTTAATCTCCCCCCTCTCCAACATGGAAATATCTATGGTCTTACCAACAGCCCCCGCCACCCCGCGTATACAACCCCTGATCATCTCAGCATTCGCCCCCCCCTGCTCTCGATCATCTGGACATCGACCCCCTTTCCCCAATTATCCCGGCATTGGCTCCCTTCCCCCCACCCCTGAACATTGCCAGCAGCACCATTGCTCGCCTATCCGCTCCCCCCCACCCTCCACACCACCACCTGCACAAATAAATTATTTCTCGGTTTCTTGATCTTGAGACCCCAACACTGACCTCGTGCATGGAGAGCTTGGATCAAGATCCTGTCCACTGTTGGTCTGTTGATAGAGGTTTTACCTTTAAGTTGAATGCAAAACTTTTAGTAAAAGAGACTTACACTCCAGATTGCATCTGTGCATGCGCGTGTGTGAACAGTGAGAATGGTATTCATACAGTAAATGGAAAATCTGAAGAGATCAACGGCTGCTAATTTTGTTGTGAAGGTAATTTTACACCTTTGGAATTGTACCAACTAAAACAAAAAAAAAAATTACTGTCATTAGAAAGATTTGTTGGGTTAGGAAAGCACATTAATTATTCACTGGCATAAATTTGATTATAATTCAGTATTGTACCAGTTCTGAGAACCAAATGGAGAATAGAAAACCTAATGTATAGAAAGGGCAAATCTCAGAGTTTGTCCAAGTTTGATTTTGCTGATGGTGGCACTTACAAGAAATATAGGGGGCGATCCTCCAATCGCAGCCCACAACTTTTCTGGTGGATCGCGGTGGGAGATGCACGCTGCCAGCCTTATTCCGGGATTTGTGCATGCGCCGGGAATGCACGCGCATCTCCCAGAGCCAGAGAACAGTTGGAGTCCAGACCACACTGGAAACCGGTGGGAAGGCAGGTGAGTAATCTGACTCTTTTTACAATGTATTTTAAACATGTTTTAAATCTAATTATTGGGAACTTTCAGGTCCTGATTGAATCTCCCACATTGCTAGGGTTTACACTAGCTCTCCACATTTAGGGAACTAGCAGGAGATCCCACCAGAACAAAAGGGGTCAATTGGGGCCCCTCAGGGGGTCGGGTAGTGGGAGAGTGGTGTCCCCAAGGGGCACCTTAGCACTGCCCACCAGGCATCAGGCAGTGCCAAGCAGGTGGGGCCTATTGTGGGCAGGACATAGGGGCAATCAGTGGGGGTGTGGAGGGTCCCGTTGCCACTCTGCAGACGGGATCAGTCTGGGCTGGAGGGAAGCCTGTGATCAGGGCGGGCTGGGGGTGGGGTGGTCTGTGGGAGCGGGCTGCCTACCAGTGGGGGAGTCTGCTGGGATGAGTGAGGTGGGGGCTCCGCCACTGCTGGGGGAGGATGGGGTTTGGCTGTGTATCGGGGCATTCCGAGACAGGGGGATGTCAGGGCTAGCCCGAGAATTGCTAATGGGGGCCGCAATCGGGCCGTGGAGATGGCTGGAGGGGAAGCACTGCGGGGGTCCTGGGCTGGTCAGCAATCAGGCTGGCCAGCAAACGGGGAGTCTGACAGATCAAAACCACTGCACATGTGCAGAGTTCCAGAACTGTCGGATTCCGGTGCGAATAGGCCCCGTCTCCCTGGGGTTTCAATGGTATTTACGACTGGGACCTCTACAGTGCACAGACTGTAAAGGTTCGGGTGAGAAGCTGAACTGACAAAACAGTCAGGATTTAGAACAGTTTTCCTGCCAATTCAGCACTTTTGGGAGAATCACTCCCATAATTTCTGCATCACTTGGAAAGGATTATATATTTAATTTTGCTAAAACTGGCAACATTTGGACAGCAGAAAATGTCCCTGCTAATCACTGACATGTGGATATGTACAATTCTGTTTTCCAAACAGAATGTCAAAACTACAAAATTCTTCCTCTTCAGTTTGTCTGGAATGTGACAGGAACAGCAAAAAAAACAGCTGGCAACAGTTTTTAATATTTATTTTCAAAATCAAACAAACCATTCTAAATAGTTAATAACAAGTCTGTGTCACCTGCTATATGTATAAACAGCACTTCCAGAAATCTAATTGGTTGTCCAACTCCCACAGTTGCATAGAAATGACAAAGAAATTGCTACTCAATTGTTTTTTTTCAGAAGGAAACTGGATACATACTCGAAAAGGAGATATTTCGAGGACCATGGGGAGAGAGCAGGGAAGTAGGACTCATTAGATGAGTCCTCTAAAGAGCTAGTATGGAAATAATGGGCTGAAAGGCCTCCTTCTGCACCGTATGATTTTATGGGTGCAATCCTGCGCTGCTCTGGGGAGTAGGCAGCAAAATGAGCAGGAACCCAATTGCACCAGAGGTCAAAAATCCATTTTCCAACATGAAATGAAGTTTTGCAATTAAATTCTGGGAAGTTTGAAGCTGGGTAAAGCTTCCCAATGCTGCTGCGTCCACATGTCACCAAAGGCCAGTTCACCAGAATTAAGTTCCAACTCAGTTATCAGTAAATGAGTAATAAATGTCTTCAGAATTATGACTGTATACGGGTGATGTGCAGAGGGATGGAGGGATGGGTTAGCTCCCTGCGGCCTGTGGAGGGATGGGCAGGGAGACAGAAGCACAATGGTGCACCCATTTAGAATCCCAAGGTAGATGGTCAGGGCTGATATTGGGGTGGGTGGTATGTCTATGATGGCAAGATAAGAGCCAGTCAAATGTATCTTGAGGGTGATGGTGGGAAGCCAGCTGCGACTGAGGGATGACACGCAGTCATAGCCTTCAGTACCCCGATCAATGCTGCAGTTTCTGTGCACATGGATGTACGAACGTGAAGAAAGCCTATGAGTAGTCCTTCAGGGTGGGCTTCACCATAATGGGACGAGGGGAGGCCAATGCTCGCTGAATTAAAGTTTATTTATTAATGTCACAAGTGGGCTTATGTTAACACTGCAGTGAAGTTACTGTGAAAATCCCCTAGTCGGTTCACTCCGGCACCTGTTTGGGTACACTGTGGGAAAATTTAGCATGGCCAATATACGTAACCAGTGCCCAGAAGAAACCCAGGCAGACACGGGGAGAACATGCAGACTTCACACATATAGTGACCCAAGCTGGGGATCAAACCCTAGTCCCTGGCGCTGTGAGGCAGCAGTGCTAACCACTGTGCCACTCTGCCATGACTGGACATTCTCATTGGCTGAAATGCTCAAAACTAGAGGAAAAGCATCAAAAAATGTGCAGGATCCCTGCAATTTGTTCACAGGTCACCTCAGGCATTCATGATGCTGGCTCCAGTCAACCCTGCTCTTCTATTATCTATGATTCAGCTGAGGAGGAAGAAGTGACAGGGGTGCAAAGCCCTGCCCACACCCACCACAACGGTATGCAATGCTAATTATCTGACCAGCATGAGTTTACACATGGCCAGCCAGGGCACGGCCCAAGTGGATATCACTCTCACTCCCACTCCCAGCTCCCAATTCATACTCCAGATTGGAATATTCCACCCAATGATTCCCACTAATGATGCCTATTACATACGCCAGTAAAATATCCAAGCTAACCACTGCTGCCTCACAAGCGGGCAACATTAGCTGTAGCATTTTTTGATGCATTTTCATATCCACCCATTTGACAAAAAACTTGTGGCAGAGAACAAGCTACAGGAGGAGTTTTGGTGAAAAACATTGCCCAGGTGCCAGGGTTCTAAAGCTCCATGTGACTTCTCTCATGATGAGGGTATGCCGGCGTTGGACTGGCGTAAACACAGTAAAAAGTCTGACAACACCAGGTTTTAATCCAACCGATTTATTTGATAGTAAACGCAGAAGCTTTCGGAGTTAGTCCCTTCGTCAGGTGAATGGAGAGTTCTGGCCTCAGACAGAGCATATAAAGCACAGACTGTTTAGAGATTACTCTCTAAATCTCTAAACCTCTAAAAAAGTAATCTCTAAACGGTCTGTGCTTTATATGCTCTGTCTGAGGCCAGAACTCTCCATTCACCTGACGATATGGTGACTAGTGGAGTGCCCCAGGGGTCGGTGCTGGGGCCTCAGCTTTTTACCATTTATATAGATGATCTGGAGGAGGGAACCGAGTGTAGGGTGTCGAAATTTGCTGATGACACCAAGATTGGGGAACGGCAAATTGTGCGGAGGGTGTGGAGAGTCTGCAGAAGGATCTAGATAGGCTGGGCGAATGGGCCAGGAAATGGCAAATGGAATTTAATGTTGGCAAGTGTGAGGTGGTCCACTTTGGTAGGAATAATGGTAGGAAGGACTATTACTTACGGGGTGAAAAACTGCAGCAGGCGACAGTGCAGAGGGACCTCGGGGTCCTTGTGCATGAGTCGCAAAAACCCAGCTTGCAGGTGCAGCAGGTGGTCAGGAAGGCGAATGGGATGCTGGCCTTCATAGCGAGGGGGATTGAATATAAAAGTAGGGAGGTCTTGCTGCAGCTGTATAGGGCATTGGTGAGGCCGCAGCTGGAGTACTGTGTGCAGTTTTGGGCGCTGCACCTGCGCAAAGATATTTTGGCCTTGGAGGGAGTGCAGAGGAGGTTTACTAGGCTGATACCGGAGTTGAGGGGGTTGAGCTATGAGGAGAGGCTGAATAAACTAGGCTTGTACTCGTTGGAGTTTAGAAGAATGAGGGGAGATCTCATTGAGACGTATAAGATGATGAATGGGATGGATAGGATAGAGGTGGAGAGACTCTTCCCGCTCAAAAAAGACAGTAGGACTAGGGGGCACAGCCTCAAGATAAAGGGGGGGGGGGGCGGTTTAGAACGGAGTTGAGGAGGAACTTCTTCACTCAAAGGGTGGTGAATCTCTGGAATTCTCTGCCCGTTGAAGTGGTGGAGGCTGCCTCGCTAAATATTTTTAAGACGCGGGTTGATGGGATTTTGATAAGAGAGGGGATTAAGGGTTATGGGGAGAGGGCGGGAAGGTGGAACTGAGCCACGACAGATCAGCCATGATCTTATTGAATGGCGGGGCAGGCTCGAAGGGCTAGATGGCCTACTCCTGCTCCTATTTCTTATGTTCTTATGAAGGGACTAACCCTGAAAGCTTGTGCGTTTACTATCAAATAAATCGGTTGGATTAAAACCTGGTGTTGTCAGACTTTTTACTGTGTTTACTTCTCTCATGTCCATGACTTCATTGTCACCATCGATTACTTTAGCAAGTACCCCATTACCCAACAATTGCACAAATGTGTCAAGCACTCTTGCAAGTACTCCTCCTGCTATTTTCAGTTTATCCTGTGTGCCTGAAGAGATCATTACGGATAATGATCCACCATTAATCGGTAAGTCATTTCAAGGTATGCGTGAGAAGTGAAATAGCAATCCCTCTACTTCTTCTCCTCATTACTCTAGATCTACTAGCCTAGTTGAATGACTAATTTGCATGGTGAAATACCTGATTCTCAACTGCAGATCAACCAAGATCTGCACATTGCAATGTTAATTTACTTACTCTGGCCCATTCTACTCTCTCAGAAACTAGACAGCAACTTTTAAAACTGCAAGAGAAGATGGCCAACATGCGCGATAAAAAGGTGGGTACAGAACTGCCAAATCTAGAGTTCATATCTGACATCGTACAGAAGCTGGGTGGCAGCTAGTCATAGTAACAAGGATTTGTTCAGAACCATGGTCCGATGTAGTCATTACACACAAAGGTGTAACAATGACGTGTAAATAGGGACAAAGCAGATCGATCCAGCTCCCCAACTATCATGTGGTCCTACTGCATCAATAACAATATCCGAAACGCAACCAGGAACATCCAAGAATGATGATACCAACAATTAATTAAGAAAACCTTCAGACAAGGTTATCACAGGACCTGGGTGTAGCAGCAGATTACATCTATGCTTTAGAGACTGAAAGATTCATCAGTCCTTTACAATTATATAATGGTAGAACTATTATACCATGAATATTATTGTAAATAGTTCTTTTTTGGAAGGGGGGGAAAGCATCTTTAAAAAGAAAATGAGATTCTGCAATCTACCTTAAAGTGATAGCAGCATGCCATCACTAGAAGGAACATGATCCAGCCTCAGTTTCACTCTGGCCTATGAGAGTGCACACACAGCTCTGCTGCTGATGTCTTCGAGCTTTCTACCATTGCATAAAATGTTCTTCTGTATCTAATCTAATTAACTGAACCCACAATGTGTTTACCCAATCCTTTATGAATGATTAGTGCCTTTATATCATCATAAAAATATAAGAATACCAGGCAGTTATTTGGCAATTGAGTTTATAATTGTGACAAAGTGCATTTTGTGTTTGACATACTACATTCATCAAATATTGCAAAAACTAGCTAAGCAAATATAGAAAATAACTTTCATTTTATTGGTGTACTTTAAATCAATATCCATTGTGATTTATTAATACTCCTGAAATATTATCACATTGAAATAATTAAATATGCTAAATAATCAAAGACTTTAAGTGTGGAAAAAAATCCCAAAAAGTTTTGTTACGATGCAAGTTGCATACAAATGACTGATTGTAAATCCATATGGCTAATTAACCTCATTTTGTTTCCCTCTTTGACCGAATAAATATGGATTGTTAGAGCAAGAAGAACAGGTAATACAGAGTGTGTAATTAGCTCAGCAAGGCCAAAGATGTTCAGCTTAGTGGCAGAGAAGCCACTAAACTTGGTGAGGGCATGCTGACAGGCCATCTCACTGTCAAACAGAAAGCTTATACTGAACACCATATGTTACATGTCTTGAGTACAACTGCATTATAGCTTCTGCATTTAAAAAAGGAGACAAATTAATAAGCATATTTAAATGCGATGCCACTTGAGAGGAAATTTTATCTCCAGGGCGGAAATCTGTTGGAGCAGATGGCTCTGTACTGGGAAAGAATGGAAGATTTTTATGGCAGCTGAGTCACATCTCAGTATTTTCCAGAATGCTTCAACAGATTATTTCTTGAAGTACAGTCACTGCTCTTTAGGGGGGTGGTATGAAGGCTGCCAATTAGCACAGCAATATCCCACAAACATCAAATGCACTGAAAGGCCAAACTGATTTTGTAAAAATTCATTCATGGGACATGGGCATCACTGGCTGGCCAGCGATTATTTCCCATTCCTCGTGGTTTCCCAAAGGCAGTTGAGCATCAACCACATTGCTGTGGCTCTGGAGGCCAAACCAAGTAAGGACAGCAGATCTCCTTCCCTAAAGGACATTGGTGAACCAGTTAGGTTTTTCCGACAATTGATAATGGTTTCATGGACATCAGTAAATTCTTAATTCTAGGTTTTTTTTTATTGAACTCAAATTTCACCATCTGCCATGGTGGGATTCGAACCCCAGAACATTAGTTGAGTTTCTGGATTAATAGACCAGTGATAATACCACCAGACTATCCCTTTTGAAGATGGAATACTGCCAAGAAGACCAGGAAAAGTCTCAAGTCATCCCTTGAAAGAGTAATGAAGTTTTTCATGTCCACCTGAGCTGGTTAACACCTTATCTGAAGCACATCATACAATGTTCCACTGAAGTTTGAGCGTGATTCCCATCCCCCATTGATTGTTTTGCAACAGTTTTTAGAAAGTAACTCTGGAAAACTGATTTCCGTTGCCCAAATCATTGCTAATCAGAGGACATTTATTGAAGATCATCATCAAAAGAATGAAACAACAAAGGAACATTTTTCAACTGAGGGGATTCGTGGTACATAAGATGCCCATTTGAAGTAGTGATGGAAGCATGGATCGTAACAGGTTTTAAAATTAAAATGGATAGATCATTGAAAAATGAAGTTCTAAAAGAATATGAGAAAGGAGCAATGAAATGGGTCCACGTCGATCACTTTACAGAGTCAACACAGCTGTAATGGGTTAGATTACTTGCTTTCTTGCTATACTACTATGCATTCCAAATCTATCTCAATTTACATTCATTCAGTTCGTAAGAGACCAAATTATTTTCTCCATCATGATGGCAATGAACTTGGCATCAAAGTTACACCCTTATGGGCCAGTGGGTGTTAGCTCACAATTGCTAACAAGCTCTTTCCCACAATAATCATAGAATCCCCACTGTACAGAAGGAGGCCATTCGACCATTGAGTCTGCAAACCCCGCTAGGCCCTATTTTCATAACTCCACATATTTATCCTGCTAATCCCCTGACACTCGAGCCAATTCAGCATGGCCAATCAACCTAACTCCCATATCTTTGGACCGTGGGAGGAAACCGGAGCACCCGGAGGAAACCCACGCAGGTATGGGGAGAATGTGCAACCTCCACACAGACAGTGGCCTGAAGCCAGAATTGAACCCAGGGCCCTGGCATTGTGAGACAGCACTGTGCTATCATGATCCCCCTCCACTGCCTCTACACGCCCACCCCCCCCCACCACTGCGTCTACATGCCCTCCCAACTCCCCCTCCACCCCCCCACCCACCACCACCAAAAGTGATGGCCTGGTTGCAGAGGTTAAAAATGTTGGACAAGGCACCTCCATTTTGAAGTACATTCTTCCTAATGACATTCCCTTATTGCAGCCTGCTGCTTCCTTGAAGCTATGAAGCCTCTGATGCGCCTTCCTGTTTCAATTCCTTAATTAAATGAAAGAACTCCTGCTCCAGGCCTGTGACAGGAACGTCTCCCCCACCACACCGACGCAAAGTCAGAGCCAATGACAGGGGGCCAGCAGTGGGGTTGGGAGTCAGAAACAGTACCAGCCTGTTAAATTCCTTCCCTAAAAGTTCTCAACAGTTGCTTTGAAGGATTCCACATAGACTTTATGTGCAGTGTATATTCTGATATGTGCCATCAATAGTGTAGGTTATTTCCACTGCACACAGCATGTAATGAATAGGTCAAACAACCAATTGGTTCCCCTTTGGGAACTGAAACAAGAAGCTATCTAGCTGCATCCACTCAGTTGAGGATCCTTTTCTCTCCATGAGCACGCATAAAGAATATTGTACCAGTAATGATACTCTGCTGTTTTATCTTTCACAGTACTTCACCTGCAAAACAGGTCAGAATGAAGTTCACAGAAATCCTGTGATGTTGCCTAAAATGTGTTAAATTAATGCTGTTTTGTACTGGTAGAAATATTTCCCGCAGTCTTCAGGACACTAATGTGAGGACCAAATTGGGTTTTGTAGCTCAACTTTGCCAGAAGTGGCCTCCTTACAGGTCACCTTTAATACATTCATTACCGATAGTTCAAAACCAAAACATGCAGGGGAAACTCAGCAGGTCTGACAGCATCTGTGGAGCGAGAATAGAGCCAACATTTCAAGTGTGGATGACCCACTGGGGTTCCTGATGGGGCAGGCCCAATTAGAGAACTGGCTCTCCATAGCTTCAGCAGCCCCACTGGGAAAGGGGGGTGGGCATCGCCGAGGCAGATTTTGACCTGAGAGGGCACCTCGACTCGGAGTTGCCCTTGGAGGTAAGATATTTGATGACGATGATAAGTAACGAGAATAAAGCAGAAATAGAAAACAGAAGCTCTCGGTGGAAAAATAAAACCCAGCACATTGTACAGAAAGCTAATTTTAAAGTGCTTACAAATGAGTGGCCTTGAAAGTTGAATGTTATAACATGCCATTTCTCACCTGGTGTTGACCAGTTATACTGGATGTGTCAAGCATTATGTACTATTCTCACTTTCTTCAGTGCAAATGGTAAAGAGGTTAACTTGGCAACATAGGATCCTGATTTCAATACATGAATGTTCAATACTTGAAGGCCGGAGTATCCTTGGGAAGTTTCCAAGCAAATTGGCAGGGACGGTTAAGCGCACTAGTGTTTCTTGAAGTACGGCCTCCCATTTCCTGTCTGCTGGAAGCAGTTATAATCAGTACTAGATCATACTGACTAATTAAGTGTGCCAGGGAAAATCTCAAGTGAGTTCCTCAAATGAAATAAACTCAAAAATACATTTGTATTAATGTAATATTCCATTCATTACCAAACAATGCCTGCTAAATAGGAACCAATATTAAACTTTTAAAATGTAGATGAGTTACAACTACAGAATAGCGCATTGGTAATGCATGGGAACACCTGCAATATTAATTAATATATTCTTGCAGAATTCAATAAATTTCTTATTAAAACAGAACACAGTTTAGAGATGAACCCTTGCTGATTTCCATTTAATTCTCTCTCCGGTATTATTGTCTACCCATGTTTTTTGCATTGTTTTCTCCGCTGCTTTAATAAAAAAAAAACTGTTCGCCGACTGATTTTTAATTCATGAGACTCCTTTCAGCTGCAATTGAAAATAATGCATCCCCCCCCACCCCCACACTCTCCAACCTCAACCACACCTCCGCCCCAAACAAATGGCACAGACTGCGCCATTTCTTTTGCAGACAGATGCAAGCGCGGTTCAGATACTTTTGATTTCCTCCTGCACACCATTTTGAACACGACACCTACATATCTTATTCTTTTTCAACTGTCACACACAGTAGCACTTTAAAACATAAATTAATGTGGTGCACTCATCGGCAGGAAAAAAGAACATCCAAAGCAACATTTCCAACTCTATACTGTGTGTGATCTGCAAGGCTCTTTAAATTTAATCACGTTCTTGACCTTGTGAACAACAGATTCTCTTTGACGGGCTGCTGCAAATTAAATATAATTGTTGGTAATCCAGGAGGTCACTTGCTATTATTGTAAGTTGATGCCTATAAGCAAAGCTGCTAACATCACAGACTGCACTTATATTAACTTGCATTATAAAGAACTAGGTACTTTTTTTTTTAAGTTAGTGAAACAATCCCGTTGCATGAAATCCTGTGGTGGGCGAGAATAAAACTCTGCAACTTTTCTTTCACTTTCCTAATAAATATGATTGCAAGTTTTAGTAAGTGTGTAAATAAGCAGGTTTTGGGTGGGACGGTGGTTAGCCCTGCTGCCTCACAGTGCCAGGGGCTCGGGTTTGATTCCCAGATTGGGTCACTGTGCAGAGTCTGCACGTTCTCCCCGTCTTGACATGGGTTTCATCCAGGTGCTCCGATTTCCTCCCACAATCCAAAAGACGTGCAGGTTAGGTACATTGGCCATGCTAAGTTTTCCCTCAGTGTACCCAAACAGGTGCCAGAACGTGGCGACTAGAGGACTTACACAGTAACTTCATTGCAGTGTTAAGTAACTTTAGGTATTTTCTGGTACAGGATGACCAGCTTTCCCATTTCTGCTATTGTTCCTTTACCCAACAGGATCCACATTCAAAATACACATTCCAGTCAGAAAGTGATCTGCATCACAGCATCCATTTTGGAACTGACCTCTTGGTTTTGTTTTTGCCTCTACCAGGAAGTCTATTCTGTGTGTTGTTCATTCCTTGCTTCAAGGACAACCTTCTGACATTAGTCTTAGTCCCATTTATCACTAATTTCAACCGGCTGGTCACTATCTATTATGGCATAACTTGAAGTTAGCTTTTCCATACAGTCCCTTTCTTGGTTGGATCAATGAGATCTGCTCTCATTTGTCTTCTTTCAAGATTGGGTTAATTAGAGCTCCAAAAATCCACAACTCTGCTGAAGCAGAAGTGAGAAATTAATTCAACTGTCATTTCTGGGGTCAAAACTGGGTTAAGCTATTTGCATATGAATGGCATGCAACAATTGTTCCTCTGATTTCCAAACCCCCTAAGTATACCGGTCATTTCTTTCAGTTTAGTATTCATGGTGCAGGCCCTTCTATTTTGGAAGGACCAAACAGAGATTGGGTGGCTGCTTTGTGACGCATCTCTGTTCAGTCTGCAGGCATGGCCCTGGGCTTCTAGTCACCCGTCATTTTAATTCCCTGTCTCACTGTGACCCTGGCCTTGACTTCCCTCACTGTGCCAGTGAAACTCCGTGCAGACACTGACCCAATCTGGGAATCGAACCCAGGTCCCTGGCTTTGTGAGACAACAGTGCTAACCACTGTGCCATCATACTGCAAATCCATACTGTATCCTTTTGGGTGCTGTGCATTGCACTAGGCACATTTTAGAATTTCTGAATATAATTTTGTTTTTCAGCTTAGTGAGAAGTGATTCCCTCCATTGTAATTAGAAAGCTATTGTTTTTGAAAGCCTTTTTCAGTAAATTTAAAGCAGGAGTTACTCAGAAATAGAGAGTCCATAGAATCCCTACAATGCAGAAGGAGGCCATTCAGCCCATCAAGTCTGCACCAGCGACAATGCCACCCTTTCTGCACTGTAAGGATTCTATGGTTGTCCTCTGAAATGGCCGAGCAAACCATTATTTGAAGGCCAAAAATGCTGGCCCAGTAAGGGGTCTATTTGATTTTTATTTAATATCTTAAGCAAAATGATAATTCCTCATTGAAAGAAAATAGAAAATACCTCTTCGAAGCAGAATTCCATATAAGTAGGGAAATTTTAAACTTGGCACAACAATTTATTTTCCAATTCACACGGTAATCAACTTAAACTCCAGGAAATTCATCCCATCTATGCAATTACTCCACTCTGGTAAGTTGCATCCAAGATTATGTGGATCGTTTCAGCAACCCTTGCAATTCATAGGACTTGTTCTCGTCAATGTCTGCCATTGCTTCAAAGCCCTTCAGTTTATTTCTTACTGTTGTTTATACTGCTCTTTCTAAATGTTAATCACCTGATGGGAGTCTGCTCCTTAAAATGACCACTGGAAGGTTAGAATTCTTCTGATCTTGAATTATGCTTAAGCTGTATTATAAAATAAAAATATATTCTTTCCAGAGGTCAAATCATGGGTAAATGAGGTAATCTGGTTACATCTGTATTAACTGTGCCATACAGAGGTTTAAACATTTTGGATTAACACCTCGGTCAATCTTTTTTCATTCATGAGAATAAATTCAGTTCTGTAACACTCTGTACCTTCCAGCATTAAGTCCAACAATTATACTTTATCATCCCCTAACTCTATGGTGGCACAATGGTTAGCACTGCTGCCCCACAGTACCAGGAACCTGGGTTCAATTCCTGAATTAGGTCAACACTGTGCAGATTCTCCCAATGTCTGCGTGGGTTTCCTGAGGGTGCTCTGGTTTCATCCCACAGTCCGAAAGACGTGCTGGTTCGATGCACTGGCCAAGCTAAATTCTCCTTCAGCGCACCCAGACAGGTGTTGGAATGTGGCGATTAGGGAATTTTCACAGTAACTTACTTGCTGGGTTAATGTAAAGCTACTTGCGACACGAATAAATAAATTTAAACAACCTCGGGGGATGTGGTCAGTTCTGTGGGCAGGGCTGGTTCGCAGTGCAATGTTTTTTAAATTCGCGCAAAAGGATCATGGATACGTGCTCTGAACATAATATTTATTTAAAATTCCATTAATTTTACAGGGGTTACGCCACTTTCAGGCAAATTGTGCTGACAAAGGTAGTACTGAAGAGCAGAGACTATCCTGGTGTGTTTGATGGCTTTCTATTAATTCCATAATATTTTATGTAAAAGCTACTCTAGTCAGCAATTCACACACGAATGAAAATATAAGAGAGACTATTTTCACAGCTGCATTGCTCAGAAAGGAAAGCTGGATGAGAAAAGAAACTGTCTCAAGGAAAACTATATAAAATGGATGAAGTGTTTCTTACTTTTCATTCTACTCCATCCTTATCGCTGCTGTATCATGTTATTGCCATATGAATTAAGGTGTGTGACAATATTCTCTTATGGATATGGCTTGTTTGGTATTAGAAAGAAGCCACCACCAATAATATTCCATGGTAATGTTCAACAAGATATGTTTAAATTCATGAACAGAAATTCGCCTGACAGCACGTGATTTTTGAAAATCATTCACAGATATCTGGATTTTAGACACTTTGGGCAGGATTTTCTGGCTGTGTTGCCCCAAACTGGAAAATCCCACCCAAGATCAATGAATCTTTGCATCGTCTGCCCCTCACCTGCTCTGATCCCTGTGGTGGGCAGGACGGTAGAATTCACCCCTTTGAATCTAAACTTTTTTTTAAAACGTATCTTTATTCATTGCCAACGCTGGTTTTGACTCATTTACTTGATTTGATGTTTGGTGTTTGACTTATTGATACTGCTAACCTTGATTTACTATAACATGCCAACTTTATGTGAAATATGTATGAAGGAAATGTACAAGACGTAATGCTCTGAAGATGAGTTTTATGAAGTCGCTCAGTTTCTCTCTGCTGCTAGACCTGAGTTTTTTCAGCACTGTCTGTTTTTATTTGAAATAAATAATGCATTCTGATCAGAATAAGAAAAAGTGAACTGTGGGTTTCAATTTCCTTCTCTTAGTGTACCCAAACAGGTGCCAGACATGGTGACGAGGGGATTTTCACAGTAACTTAATTGCAATGTCAATGGAAGCCTACTTTGAAACAAATAAATAAACTTTAACTTTTTTAAACTATTGATGATACTTTACATCAGTTGACTGACGATGAGGAGCAAGCTGATACATTCAGTTTAGCTTGTCCAGTTAGAACTTAGAACATAGAACACTACAGCACAAACAGGCCCTTCGGCCCACAAGTTGCGCCGATCATATCCATACCTACCAGGCCATAGAACTATCTATAACTCCCAATCCCATTAAATCCCATGTACTTATCCAGAAGTCTTTTAAAAGACTCCAGCCAGTTCGCCTTTACCACCACCGACGGCAGCCGATTCCACTCACTCACCACCCTCTGAGTGAAAAACTTACCCCTGACACCTCCTCTGTACTTGCTCCCCAGCACCTTAAACCTGTGTCCTCTCGTAGCGACCATTTCAGCCCTGGGAAATAGCCTCCGAGAATCCACCCTATCTATACCTCTCAACATCTTATAAACCTCCATCAGGTCGCCGCTCAACCTTCGTCTCTCCAGGGAGAAGAGACCTAGCTCCCTCAACCTATCTTCATAAGGCATGCCTCCCAATCCAGGCAACATCCTTGTAAATCTCCTCTGCACCCTTTCAATAGTTTCCACATCCTTCCTGTAGTGAGGCGACCAGAACTGCGCACAGTACTCCAAGCGGGGTCTGACAAGGGTCTTATAAAGTTGCAGCATTATCTCCCAGCTCCTAAACTCAATCCCTCGATTAATGAAGGCTAGCACACCATATGCCTTCTTGACCTACTTTTTTTTGCAGATAGGGAGATTTTTCCAATTGTTAGATAAATGCTGATACTGTATTTTCTACATGTTCGTTAAATGCTTGAAAATATAACTAGAATTCTGAAAGATGCACTAGTAGTTCAGAGTTATTTAAAAATGTTGTACATATGAAGACCAATTAATCATAATTTCTTATCCTGATAGAAATGATGGAGAGCCTCAAACTTAGAATTGAACGAGAATGAAATCCAGTTATGCACAAGTAAATTCACTGATTCCGTATTTCCAGCAGGTAACCACATTCAAAATGAATCAGAGATATGGCATTAGAACAAAGTACATTTGAGCATCCAAAGGAAAAATGGTGTGATGAAAGGCTTGGATGGTTAGTGTTCATTGGTGACATTATTTGAATAAATGAAAAGATGCACCTATTGCACGCTCAATTATTTATGAAGTTGTAGTCACGTAAGATGGGAAAACCTATTCTGTGCTTAGTTATTCATGGAATTTATAAAGACTCGCATAATCAGAGAATGGAGAAGAGGTCTGTTTTGCTGAGAGATTCTAGGATGCATTCCTGGAATTATTGACCTAGAATTTGCTAGTGGGCAATTGGCAGCATGTTCCATTAGACGTTTTGCCCGATCCTTTAGCTCAAAAAATATTTTACGCTGAAAGCCTCTAGTGACACGACGAGGTTGATGGGGCATCCAGGAGAGTGAATAATGGGACTGACAGTCTATCTCCCTGAGCAATGAGAGCTAAGGATTAAGAAAGAAATGGGAATAACAGCAAAAGAGTGTGATGAGTTAAAGCCAAATGGGATAGAGAAAGATTGGATTAAGAGAGAGAGAGAAAAAAAAAGACAGAAAAGTAAGCAAAAAAAGTGCACATTCAACATTTTAAAAGAAAAGGACAAAGAAAAGTGCAGTACAGGAACAGGCCATTCAGCCCTCCAAGCCCCTGCCCATCATGATGTCCAAACTGAACTAAAAAAAAACTTCTGCTCTTACTTGGTCTGCATCCTATTCCCTCCCTATTTATGTATCCATCCAGATGCCTCTTAAATGGTGCTAATGTGCCTGCTTCCACCACCTGCTTTGGCAGCGCATAAAAGCCACCCCACCAGGAACAACTTACTACTTATAGGAATGAGTCAACATTTCAAATCATTCACTTTCTGAGTTAGAGAGGAATGGCATACAAGACCATGAATCTTAGCATTAAAAAGGTACATCCTGTTAAATTTGTTGTAGAAGTTATAGTTGGTATTTAAGTGGCAATTGAAGTTCAAATGCAGCAATTCCTTGAAACTCGTACAAAGATCAAGTTTGGGCTCTCTTTTCACAAGGTCAATGGTGGAGCAGTGTAAAACATCCAGCAACTTGTGGAAGTGAGCAATTCGGGGGACAGATCTTCCTTACCAAAACTCGCCAGATGATTTTCACACAACTGCACGCGCGTTACATTAAACATACTGGGGCTTTAAAGTGGAGAAAATGGATTAAATGAAGGCTTTTAAACAGAGGAGAATACCCAATAGAGAAATTAATTTTGAATTGCTACAGAAGACACCTCCAATGGTCAAGCGCGGTGGCACAGTGGTTAGCACTGCTGCCTCACAGCATCAGGGACTAGGTTCAATTCCCAGCTTGGGTCACTGTCTGTGCATTTCTCCCCGTGTCTGTGTGGGTTTTCTCCAGATCCTCCAGCTTCCTCCCACAGTCCGAAAGACATGCTGGTTAGATGCGTTGGCCATAATTAATTCTCCCTCAGTGTATCCGAACAGGTGCTGGAGTGTGGTGACTAGGGGATTTTCAAAGTATTTACATTGCAGTGTTAACATAAGCCTACCCACACCATGATAAATAAACTTTAATTTCCCTGATGGCAAATACAAAAACAAATTTCAGTTTTAAGTTTTAGTTCTATCCTCACATCAAATGAATAGCATTAACTTTTGTAGAGATTTGAATGGCCTAACTGAGAGCTAATGGGCAGACTCCAATATATGATGACCATATTAAGTGCTAAATGGGACCCTAATTTGAAAGTAAGCCAATAATTTAGCATCAGCTCTGACAAACAGGTAAAATATTCCAGGTTTTCTTTTTTTCCCCATAGTATGCTCTACTATGGCCTCAGCAGCTGGGAGTTCTCCAGCAACAACAACAACATTCAAGAACATGGGAAAATATGTCAAAGTGCTTCACTTCCATAACGACCTCCATGTCCAGGATATTTTGGATCACAATTTTGTGCAAGTGACAGTCAGCTACAATTATATTGGATTCATGGCCAGAAATGGATCACATTCCAAAATGGACTATACTGATTCCCCAAACTTACAGTTAATCCTGGAGTTGTGGTGTGAACGCAGCCTTAATCCAATGTGAGAACCCAACTGTTAGAATGTAACCAGTAACAACTTTGCATTGGGTGTAATGTGAGCAAGATGTAACAGTCAGCTGACTCAGTTAACCATAGAACCAATTATAGAGTGGTGCAATAGTCAGCTGACCAGCTGATTCACTATAAATGAGGAACTATGTAGAATTATGTGGCACTTGGAGTGAGGTTCCAAGTTTGGATTAATGATGTTCCTTTATTAGACCCTGTCATTGAGTTATAAATTGGAATAAGTTTTGTTGTATTTTCATTAGCAGCATTTTGAAGAGTTCCTTCTGAAGAAACATCAACCAGACATTGGTAGTACTCCTTGAATGCTTCATTTTGGAGTTAGTTTTGGCCCAGATACCAGACAATGTAGGCTGGAATGTCTGGGCCATTTGTGCTAGTGGGATTTTCCCATCCTGCTGTAGTCAATGGAGATTTGGCAGGACATCAAATTCTCTGATCTTGCTGCAGCAGGAGTACAGCATGAACATTGAGTGTGACCACACCTGCAGTGTGTAAAGGAAAATGCTTCCCACTAATTCTAAACTTATAATGTGCAATAAAAACAGAAACCACTGCAACAGTCACTAGATTAAGCAGCATCTTCTGAAACAGGAATGAAGTAAATGTTTCAGGTCGATGATCATTAATCAGTTACCTATTGCCTTGCAAGAAGGAAAACAGGCCTTAGAGCACTCAGTCAAGCATCTAATGCAAACACTACAAAGCAAATGTGAGTGCAATGTGGAAAAAACAATTTAATAAAAGACAGAATGCCTCTGTGATGTTGTTCAGCAGATGGGAGAAAAAATACCCAGAAACATTTCAGCTGCTTGTCAGAGTTAATGTTAAATTATTGGCTTAATTGTAAATTAGAGTTCCATTTAGTGCTTAATATGGCTGACATATGTTGTTGTGTGCCTATTAGCTCTCAGTTAGGCCAATCAAATCTCTACAGAGGGCTGATGCTATTCATTCAATACGCGGACAGAACTAAAATTTCAAGCTGAAACTTGTTTTGTATCTTTCACCAAAGAAAGTCAAAACCTTACTGATCTCAGGTTTAAACACTTAGAAAAAACACCCAGGCCAGCATGGTGGCACAATGGTTAGCACTGCTGGCTCACAGTGTCAGGGGCCTGGGTTCGATTCCCAGCTTGGGTCACTGTCTGTGACTGATTTCAACCTTAGGGGATTGTCTTCGTGGACTCCACATGTTTTCCCTGTGTCTGCGTGGGTTTCCTCTGGGTGCTCTGGTTTCCTCCTTTAGTCTGAAGGATGTGCTGGTTAGCTGCATTGACCATGCTAAATTCTCCCTTAGCATATTAAAACAGACACCTGAGTGTGGAGACTAGGGAATTTTCATAGTAACATATTAGCTATATTCTTAAATAGAAAGCTTTCATAAAAAAATTTTACTGGATTGTTGAATCATATCTGAAGGGAAACGTATCATGCTCATCCAAACTAAATTCAATGTAAAAAAGCTTGTGGCTCAGGTGATCTCCATAAAGCACTTTGAGGCTTCTGCTGTGACTCATAACATATTTTACTTCAGAAAAGTTGGAATATCATTGAATCCCTACAATGCAGAAAGAGGCCATTTGGCCCATCGAATCTGCACCAAACACAATCCCACCCAGGCCCTACCCCCATATCCCTATATATTTACCCACTAATCCCTCTAACCTACACATTTCAGGACACTAAGGGGCAATTTTTAGCATAGCGAGTCAACCTAACCCGCACATCTTTGAACTGTGGGAGGAAACCCATACAGACATGAGAAGAACATGCAAACTCCACACAGGCAGTGACCCAAGCCGGGAATCAAACTCAGGTTCCTGGCGCTGTGAGGCAGCACTGCTAACCACTGTGTGCCGCCGTATATGTCCAGCTAAAAAAAATTCTAGGTACAACAATCACGATGAAGGAAATATTTACCAGATCATGAAACACACTTACTATATCTTTTTGACAAAATTAGAACCTTCAACTGTAAAGACACAATTTCTGTACAACTCAAAGCAAGGCAGCTATTTCAAATTTCAGAAAAATACAGTCTTTTATATCCTGTGCTGTTTTTGTATTTGACCCCAGTGCTTTGATAGTAGTCAAGTGGGTAGGAGATGGGTGTGCTTTTACGGCAAGTATTTTGCTATTCAATTAAAGAAATTTCAGGTGGTAGCTAGACAAGGTTAAATGAACATAGCACGTAAAAGGAATTACACATATCGAATCTTCAAGCCTCAATGTCTGAATATTCACTGAGCTCTTTCATGCTTATCTGATATCCAGTACAGGATGAACTGAAATGTCCTCCAATTAAATATTGTGAAGACTGAAGCCATTTATTTCCTGTTCCAAATTCCATTCCTGTCTACCGACTTTATCCCTCTCCTTAGACACAGTCTATCCATTAAGTTAGTGTCACATTTGATCTGGAGATGAACTTCCAATCTCAGATTCATGCCTTCACTAAGACTGTTATTTCCACGTCCATAACATCACCTAACTTTGCCCTTGTCTCAGCTCATCTTTGCTAAAGTTGTCAATGATGCCTTCATTACCTCAAGACTTGACTGTTCCAACACTGGCTGGGCTCCCACAATCTACTGCTTGTAAACTGGAAGTCACCTAAAACTCTGCTGACCACGTCTAATTTGCAGCAAGTTCCATTCCATACTGTCTGTGCTCACGAACCTAAATTGGCTCCAGGCCAAGCAGCTTCTTGGTTTTAAAATTCTCATCCTTGTTTGCAAATCCTTCCACTGTTTCACTGTTCCCCATCTCCATAATCTTCTCTAGCCCCCAAAGACACCTACGAGCTTCTAATCCTGACCTCTTGTGCTTCGCCACTCTTAATTGCTGCACCATTGGCATCCATGTCTTCAGTTGCCTAGACTCCAAGCTCTGGAATACCTACCCTGAACCTCACTGCATCCCTACCTCACATTTCTCTGTTAAGACGTTACTCAAAAGTTTAAGTTAATTTGAAGTTTATTTATTAGTGTTACAAATAGGCTTACATTAAAACATACCAAGTCATCCATTTGCCCTAATTATGAAGCTCTGTGTCATATTTTGATTGGTGGTGGTCCTGTCAAGTGCCTTGTGACATTTAATCAAATTAAAGACATTATATAACTGTAAGTTGTTTCAGTCTATCATGCGCAATTTTGTCTCCCTGTGCTAACTTTGTATCCTCTTACTGTTGCCTGTAACTTCTGCTATAGAGTCAAATTGAGCAGATTTTTGAGAATGTTGGCTGGAATTCTCCGGTCTTGCACACCCCTCTCCCGTAGTGAGTGAGAACGGAGAATTTGGAACTCAGCCAAACCTCCGTTCACTGCACCGAGACCGGAGTGTCCCAGCTGTGGGAGTTGCTGCCATATTCTTTTGAAGGAACTGGTCTCTGTTTAACTAACTAGGCAGAAAATCCTTGATCAGGTGTTGGCATTTAAGTAAATGCAAATAGTATACGTGCCTTGAGAATGTTTAAGATTTAGCTACACTTTAAGAAGGCTCCATTGCACTCAAGAGTGACCCTGCTAAGGTCTAAGTGCCTAGAAACAAATTTCTCAGCAGTGATTCCATCTAGGCCACTACTGAAGGTGGCTTCAACATCACACTGTGGAAAAGCTGGTGCTCCACAACTATTAGAATGGGGAGTACAATTCAGATGCTCTTGTCTTAGTTCTTAGGAATGTCACAGAGAATCCAGATAAAACTTTGAAGATGACCAAAAACTTGGTCAATTGTTTAGTGGATCAGATAGATCATTGTTTAATGCAATAATTGTTTGGTTTCAAGAAGGAATTAGATATAGCTCTTGGGGCTAAAGGGATCAAGATATCGGATATTGAAGGGTAGGAAGGATATTGAATTTGATGATCAGGTATGAGCAAAATGAATGGCGGAGCAGGTTCAAAGGGCCAAATGGCTTACTCCTGCTTCTATTTTCCATGTTTCTCTGAATGACAGATAGATTTTTAAAGTAGATGCCATAGACAATCCTACATTTGTGTGTGTTAGTCAAGGAACAACAAAATATACTATTCCCAACATTAAAATTACACTAATTCCGCACTGACTTCAACATGAGAGGACCTGACCAGAACCTTGCATTGCCATTTCGGATTTAACATAATTTAGTTAAAGTCAAGTAATTCAATAGATTAAAAAAATGTGAATTTCATTCATCTGAATGCCATCCCTTAGCAAATTATGAGAAGTCTCTTTGGATCCCATGTAATATGTATGAGTCTTGAATGTCTATGTTCAGCAACTGCTGCCCAATCTTCAAATCACATCCAACAATAGATGTTCTGTTTTGGGCCCTGCCAGTGTTATGGCATGACAGAAAGTAAATGTCAAGCTGTCAAAATCCCAAATGGAAACTTGGAACAAGCTGCCACAACAGTTTACAATTTGTATTAGCATGAGGAATTGTCGGAAGTCAAGATAAGTAAATTCTGGACCACTTGTCATGATTTTAAATAGTAAATTTAAACACTTATCGTATCAAAAACATCTTTATACAGTTAACAGTACTTTACAAACATTTCTTAAAAGGCATTAGATTAAATAAACTTAGAGTTTAAACTTCCTTTAGATAGCAACAGTGTTCATAGATTTTCTAATCCAGCTGAGCTCCAGTAACATTACCACGCAATGGCCTGCTGCTCTCAGGGAAGGTTCACACAGATTCTCCTCTCTGAGGATGGCAACAAATGGTGCTCACAGATATAGTTTCAGTACACACTGTCTCAGTCAAGATCTCACAACCACCATCAATAGCCTTCATTTTCAATTTAAATATGTCTTCTTCCCCTTCCCTGACAACTCTCAGTCGGTAGAGCACGAGACTCTTTTCATGTTAGGGTTGTGGGTTCAAGCCCCACATTGCGCACCATTGTTTCAGGGAGAGGCTATGGCCTAGTGGTATTATTGCTAGATTATTAATCCAGAAAGTCAGCTAATATTCTGGGGACCCAAGCTCGAATCCCACCACGACAGATGGTAAAACTTGAATTCAATAAAAGATAGCTGGAATTAAGAATATATTGATGACCATGAAAAGATTGTCAATTGTCAGAAAAACCCATCTGGATCACTAATGTCCTTTGGGAAAGGAAATCTGCCACACTACCTGGCCTAGCCTACATATGATTCCAGAGCCACCTCAATGTGGTTGACTGTCAACTAGGATGGAAAATAGATCCTGGCTAGCCAATGATGCCCATGTCCCATGAATGAATAAAAAAAAATCTTGCACTGTGTTGTTTCTACAGGCATTCATAGTCAAGGAGGACAAAATGAAAAAAAAAACTGCTTTTTACATTTGTGAAACAAAGCAATTTATGCCAAAAATGCTTTCTGAACATGTTACAATTTTATTAGAATAACCAAAGGAAATTTTCTGGCATTTATTTTCAATGTTGTCATATGTAGTCACCAAACAAAATCTTCACACCTAACGTTATCTAAAAGTAACAGATTATTCTGTCCATTGGTCCAATTATCCAAGGAAGATATCTCTACCGTACTTTCGACTGCAAATATTGGGAGTTCAACTGTGCAAGCACATCATTGACCATCAGGGTTCAAACACACTGAACTTCATTCATAAGCTCCCATTATCTTCAAAGGGGAATGAATGTCACATGATTTACAGCATCCATTCATAAGAACATAAGAAATAGGAGCAGGAGTAGGCCATCTGGCCCTTCGAGCCTGCCCCGCCATTCAATAAGATCATGGCTGATCTGTCGTGGCTCAGTTCCACTTTCCCGCCCTCTCCCCATAACCCTTAATCCCCTCTCTTATCAAAAACCCATCAACCCGCTTCTTAAAAATATTTAGCGAGGCAGCCTCCACCACTTCAACGGGCAGAGAATTCCAGAGATTCACCACCCTTTGAGTGAAGAAGTTCCTCCTCAACTCCGTTCTGAACTGCCCCCCCTTTATCTTGAGGCTGTGCCCCCTAGTCCTACTGTCTTTTTTGAGCGGGAAGAGTCTTTCCACCTCTATCCTATCCATCCCATTCATCATCTTATACGTCTCAATGAGATCTCCCCTCATTCTTCTAAACTCTAACGAGTACAAGCCTAGTTTATTCAGCCTCTCCTCATAGCTCAACCCCCTCAACTCCGGTATCAGCCTAGTAAACCTCCTCTGCACTCCCTCCAAGGCCAAAATATCCTTGCGCAGGTGCGGCGCCCAAAACTGCACACAGTACTCCAGCTGCGGCCTCACCAATGCCCTATACAGCTGCAGCAAGACCTCCCTACTTTTATATTCAATCCCCCTCGCTATGAAGGCCAGCATCCCATTCGCCTTCCTGACCACCTGCTGCACCTGCAGGCTGGGTTTTTGCGACTCATGCACAAGGACCCCGAGGTCCCTCTGCACCGTCGCCTGCTGCAGTTTTTCGCCACGTAAGTAATAGTCCTTCCTACCATTCTTCCTACCAAAGTGGACCACCTCACACTTGCCAACATTAAATTCCATTTGCCATTTCCTGGCCCATTCGCCCAGCCTATCTAGATCCTTCTGCTAGATCCTTCCTGCCCAGAAACATTGGATTAAACATTACAAACATTGCCTGCAAACATAAAATGACTTTATCAGAATGTACATCCAGGAATTTTGCTCCCTGTGCACTCCTACTGTGATGCAGCCTTACATCTTCCAGAGTTTAACCCAAAATATTTATCCTGTATGATTTGGGATCTTTTGTGGGTTTTTGAAGTCGTGAAGGAAATTCTCTGTTGGTTCATTATTGGTGAGTTTCAGTTTTAGATATACTTGTATGTGTAAAAACTAACTTGTAAGATTAGTTTCAAACTGGCATGTTAATTCAGAGGAACTATCCTTCAAACATTTTAGTTATTTCTCAAAATTCACTCCTGTCAAAACATTTTCGGGATGTTTTTTAGCTGTAGCATGAAACAGGCATTAGGGAATTGGGAGCCTGTGGAAACTAATGTTGGGCTGGATGTAAAACAAGATGTTGTTTGAGGGTTGCCTGAGTCCAATTTCATGGCGTATTTCTGAGGGAGTGTTGCAATAGCAGGAATTAAACCAAGGCTGCATTTGTACAGCCAGGTAGGCCTAAGATATTTCACTGCGTTATTCAAAGAATATCAGGGAATTTTACTCTGTATCCCAACCAACATTCCTTTATCATTCAACTATACAAAAAAAGTTATCCAATTATTTAATTGTCTCCCTGAAACCTTCCATCATGACTCTATTACAGCATTCAATTGTGGCTGAGTTCGGTAACATATGAATAATGCAAATTGTATGAATCAAAAGAAGTGCTCAGCAATCAGGGATAATCCTAGGTACATTGCATTGATGCATCAACCAAGTCAAATCCCTTTTGACTGACTGTTTTTGGCATTAGTGAACTGCACCTGAGTAACCAATCCAGCACAGTCAACTATTGACTACCTGAAACGGGACATAGAACTTAAGGTGGAGTCAGCTCACTGAAAAGCCATTATCCAACCAGGGCAGGACTTACTCAGTTAATGGTAGGGCGTTGGAGAGAGTTACAGAACAAAGAGTTCTCAGGGTACATGTTCACAGTTCCTTGAAAGTGGAGTCACAGGTGGACAGAGTGGTGAAGAAGGCATTCAGTATGCTTGGTTTCACTGATCAGAATATTGAATACAGGAGTTGGGACGTATTGTTAAAGTTGTACAAGGCATTAGTAAGGCCACACTTGAAATATTGTGTACAGTCCTGGTCATCCTATTATAGAAAGGATATTATTAAACTAGAAAGAGTGCAGTAAAGATTTACTAGGATGCCACCGGGATTTGATGGTTTGAGTTATAAGGAGTGGCTGGATAGACTAGGACGTTTTTTCTCTGGAACACAGAAGGCTGAGGAATGATCTTATAGGGCTCTATAAAATAGTGAGGGGCACAGATCAGCTAGATAATCAATATCTTTGCCCATTGGTAGGGGAATCTTAAACTAGAGGGCATAGGTTTAAGGTGAGACGGGAGAGATACAAAAGTGTCCAGAGAGGCAATTTTTTCACACAGAGGATGCTGAGTATCTGGAACGAGCTGCCAGAGGTAGTAGTAGAGGCGGGTACAATTTTGTCTTATAAAAAACGTTTAGACAGTCACATGGGTAAGATGGGTATAGAGGGATATGGGCCAAATGTGGGCAATTGGAATTAGTTTAAGGGTTTAAAAACAAGAGCAGCATGGGCAAAGTTGGACCAAAGGGCCTGCTTCCACGCTGTAAATCTCTATGACTCTATCCCCCAGAATAGCAGGACAAGCTGGAAGGGCTGTATTGCCCTACTCTATTCTTGTATTTCAGAATGCCCTGTATTCAAGAGAGGCATAAACATTATTGCATTTGGGATGGCATGTGCTACCCTATAGGCTGAAGTTAATAGGTGGGATGGCTGAACAGCACATCAGCCAGACACTGCTCAGCATTGGAGACGGAAGCAGTTTACAACTGAAAATAAAAACGGGGTACACTTATTGTCCAAAGAGAAGATAAATGTATAGAAAGTAAAGAGTTAATATATTTGCCAGCCAACGTAGCAACACTCTTGCTATGGAAATGTAAGCATGGGAAACTGCTGTGTTCTGCACCATATGATAGTATCACTGTAATCACAGGTCTTGTTGACCTGCTACTTTCTTTACGTATTGTTTCCCAAGCAAGTTCATACCAAGTCTCATACAGAAGTTGTTTGTGCCACCCTGTAAAATGGGGACTTTGACCCTGGTATATTGAACTTCAACTCCGCCATCATGAACAGTGCCAGGACCACTCGAGCGCCGCACCAGCTGTCATATCTGGAGTCCCCCACGGGCCAAAGGGCGTGAGACGTGTTGTTTGTATTTCTTTCATATTATGTACTCTTTTTCCATAAATCATTATAATCATTTAGAGATTATGGGTGGGATTTTATGACTTTGGTCAAGTGAGAACGGAAATTCCTGCCTGAGGTCCACAGACATTTCCATCATCCGTCCCTTGCCCACTCTAATTCCGTGGTGGGTGGGGCAGTAAAATTCTGCTGGAATTTTACCACCCTGCCCACCATGGGAGTCGAAGCAGACAATGGGAAGGTCTGTTGACTTCAGACGGGATTTTACGGTTTCAGGATGAGGGAGGCCGTAAAATCCCACCCCATAATTTGAGCCTCTTACTTAGCAAGATCCTGGATCATTAAAAAAAACAGAACAATAGTGACTACTGAAAGCTCTCCGAGCTGCTAAAGATGTCAGGGCCTGCAAGCAATTCCCTTGGAAGGCTCTGTCTGGCAACACACAGCTTCTGTGTCACAGTCAAGTCATTGCTTCTTGACTCATATGCACAGCTCCGAGAGTAACTAGTGCAGTTAGTTGTGAGATCTTCGTGTGGAGTTCTGAATAGATCTCCTGCCATGATGCAAGGCAACATATTATGCAGCTGTAATGCTCAATGGTATGTATAATGTTCCCAGAGATGCAGTAACTTCTACTCAGGTCAGTAGCACTAGCTGCTATTGAAGACTTTATCACGCCCAATGGAAAGGAGCAGTTGCTGACATTAACTGGTCCTTAATTGGTATTACTGAGCTTCAGCTAATAAAATAGCAGAATAATAATGCTAATAAATTCTGCTTTCATAGGATGAAAGCACAAAGTTCGTTGAGACAAAATACCAGCAGCAATGAAGAAGGGAAAAAAATAATATCTGAACACTTTTTTTCTATATTTACCATCCCTTTTAATGCCAATCTCCAGAGCAGTCATCAGAAGTTGGCAAGCCTCTAACTATCTTAATAAATAAATGGCAAAGCAAATTGCCATACAACAGAGTGCATTCTTATTGTTAAACACTGTCACTGGTTTGACCTCAAACACAGGATTATTTTTGCTGCTGTGTCATGAAAATTGCACTGAAATTAGATTAGTGATATTGTAAACACTTGGCGTGTTGCTGTATTTCAAACAAAAACATGCCCATAAAACCACATCCCTCAATTCTTCACATCCCCCTAATTTGTGGCAGAATCTGTCGCATTTAAAGGTGTACTGCAGGTCACTGAAGCAACGCTCAGTTCTTCCAACTTTAATGTACATTAGGAGCAGTGGATGCCAAGAATACTAAATATTGATTGCAAAAGATAATTAGAAATGTCACTGCATCTGTCTGAACAAAATAGATCTTACTTAGAATAAATGTTCGATTTCACACACTATTTATACTTATAATAGCACAAGCAATCCTGACTAAAATCAGTTTTGGCAACAGCGTATCCTGTCCCAAGGGATCAGCCCGTTACATGTTATGTTCAGAATGCAGATGTGGTAAATCGGTGCATTTACGCTGCAACTATTTAAATGCTGCATAGCGGTGCAGCAACCATACATTGCGGCTACTCACTCACTTGGAATGCTTTAATGGCTATCACAAAGGGACGCTGGTTAGGTTTCCTTGCCAGCCCCATCATTTAAGTACTCATCAATACTGCAATGCAGCAGGTTTCAAGATATGGGGCAGGCTTTTCTAGCCGCGCTTGCCCCAAAACCAGAAAATCAATGGACCTTTTCATGGTCCACCCCTTATCCACTCCGACTCCCCTGGCAGGCAGAAAGGGAAAATTTGCCCAGATGAGCAATTCCAGAATCTGGCTTTTCCAAATAGGTGGGATATTTGTAGCCAGTACACCTCAGGAAATTGAGAATTCTCACCTCATGATGTAATGCACATCACAGAGTAGAATCATACAATCCGTACAGTGCAGAAAGAGCCTATTCAACCCACCAATCATGCACCGACAACAGTCCCACCCAGGCCCTATCCCCTTAACCGTCTCCTGTTTACTCTGCTAGTCCCTGATACTGAGGAGCAATTTAGCACGGCCAAACAACGTAACCCGCACATTTTTGGAGTGTGGGAGAAAACCAGAACACGCGGAGGCAACCCAAGCAGACGTGGAAAGAATGTGCAAACTGGGCACAGACAGTGACCTGAGGACCGAATTGAACCCGGGTCCCTGGTACTGTGAGGCAGCAGTGCTAACCACGGTGCCACAGTGCTGCCAGTATGCAGTAGCAATTTCTCACAATGTATGTCCTAGCCATGACAGTTTTTATAATCACTCAGTCTACAGTAGTCCCATTGGAACTTTTCTCTGAAGAAATTATTACCAGTTTTTTTTTCCCAAAGCATGGATCATAGTTTGAAATCATATGTTTTGTATACTTCTGCAACCAATTTACAGTCTGCATCCCTAGGTATTGCCAAAGAGATAGAAAGCATGAGGGTAATTGTGGATTCAACACATAAGTAAAAGCAACGTTTTTTTCCAGATCTCAATCCCTATTGAAGTAAGAGCAAAACAAAATCAAATACAGAAGGCCCTCATTATAATATCCTGTAGGAGTCACTCAGTGCTCATTATGAAAGGGGTTCCATTATAACTGAGATACTGTGCAAGCAGTAATTTTAACCTAATTCACAAGTCAGGAAAATTACATGATAAGATTTATGTAAGTCGCTCAATTGAATTTCCACTGAAGCCCTGAAAACTGCTCTTTAAGCTTGATCAGTGAGTCACCATTAACAGGGAAAGAGTCTCTATATTTAGGCCGTGAGCCTGCATGGAGAGAAAGAGTGAGCCTCCACTGACGGGGAATGTACTTCCGTGGTCAGGGAGGGATTAACCATCAACTCAGCTTGCATGGCCAATGAACTCCCAAGAATGGATCCCAGCCAACCTGACCAAATTATAGAACCTTACAGCACCTTTGGCCCATCGTGTCAAAAAACTGTCCAGGTTAGTTCAAAACTTGAGCTATTTCCCTCCTTAGCTCTGCAAATTATCCTCTGCAGGTACATGTCCAATTGTCTTTTGAAATCTCTGATAGAATCGGATACCCTTCACCTTCTTAGGTAGCTCATTCCGGATCTTAACAACCTCATGTAACAAAAACCCTCTAATTTCTCTTCTGCCAATTATTTTAAATCTCTGACCTTGGTTTGCCAAACCACTTGCCAGAAGGAATAATTTCTCCCTACCAGTTCCATCAAAACCCCTTGTAATTTGAATACCTCTATTAGGTCTCCCCTTATTATTCTCTACTCCAAGGAGAACAATCTAAGTTTAAATTTAAGTTTATGTATTAGTGTCACAAGTAGGCTTACATTAACACTGCACTGAAGTTACTGTGAAAATCCCTTGGTTGCCACATTCCAGCTTCCATTCGGGTACACTGAGGGAGAATTTAGCATAACCAATGCATCTAACGAGCATGCCTTTTGGACTGTGGGAGGAAACCAGAGTACTCGGAGGAAACTCAGCTGTATAGGGCATTGGTGAGGCCGCAGCTGGAGTACTGTGAGCAGTTTTGGGCGCCGCACTTACGCAAGGATATTTTGGCCTTGGAGGGAGTGCAGAGGAGGTTTACTAGGCTGATACCGGAGTTGAGGGGGTTGAGCTATGAGGAGAGGGTGAATAAACTAGGCTTGTACTCGTTAGAAGAATGAGGGAAGATCTCATTGAGACATATGAGATGATGAATGGGACGGATAGGATAGAGGTGGAGAGACTCTTCCCGCTCAGAAAGGACAGTAGGACTAGGGGGCACAGCCTCAAGATAAAGGGGGGGGGGGGGGGCGCGGTTTAGAACGGAGTTGAGGAGGAACTTCTTCACTCAAAGGGTGGTGAATCTCTGGAATTCTCTGCCCGTTGAAGTGATGGAGGCTGCCTCGCTCAATATTTTTAAGACAGGGTCGATGGGTTTTTGATAAGCGAGGGGTTATGGGGAGAGGGCGGGAATGTGGAACTGAGCCACGACAGATCAGCCATGATCTTATTGAATGGCGGGGCAGGCTCGAGGGGCTAGATGGCCTACTCCTGCTCCTATTTCTTATGTTCTTATGTTCTTATGTTCAAACACGGGTGAAAATGCAAACTCCATACAGGCAATAACTCAGCTTCTGAAATCTCTCCATATAACTGAAACTGGTAAACCTCTCTCCAAGGCTTTGAGATCCTTCCTTAATAGTAGTGCCAAGAATTGCATTTAGTATACACACCACATCGGCAGAACTTTAAACCAGGCTATTGCAAAAGTTTAACATGATTTCCTTATTTTTGTTTTCAAAGCCCTGTTTACAAGTCATCCATAGTTTCTTAATACCTTATTAATTTGTCCTGCTACCTGAAATCTTGAGGGGTGCATTTCTTTACACTTTATTTGCTTCTGTTATGTGTCTGCCTTTTTCACTGGTCTGTTTATGACCTGAAATCTGCTACGATCCTTTTCACCATTTACCATATTGCAAAGTTTACTATTACCCACAGATATTGAAATTGTCATCCATATCATCAGCCATGATCTTATTGAATGGCGGGGCAGGCTCGAAGGGCTAGATGGCCTACTCCTGCTCCTATTTCTTATGTTCTTATGTTCTTATATTCAAGTCCAGGCCTTTCACAAGAAAGCCAATTGTTCTGATTTCCACCCGTAGAGAAATCCACTGCATATTTCTCCTCAGTATGAAAAACATCCATTCACTACTAATCTTTGCCTCCTATTCCTTAGCCAATTAAGGACCCAACTTACCACCAACTCTTTAGTTACATGATTCTATTTACAGAATAGCTCTATTATGTGGGACTTTATCAAATACCTTGAAAAATTCTACTGATAAAACACCTCCTGTACTGCCCTCATCAACCTGTTTCTTCATCAAAGAACTCAATCAGGTTGGTCAGGCACTATTTGTACGTAACAAATGCATGCTTGCTGTCCCTTATGAATTCATGCTGTGAATTAATTTTGTCCTTAACAATGGTCTCCAGTACTTATTCTACCACTGCTGTTCAGACTGATTGGCTTGCATTTATCTGATTTATTCCTTCATTCCCCTATCCCCAACCGCCTCTCCATCAGACGCACCTCACAACCTTTTGTGAATGCAGCTGTATTATTTGCAAGTCCCGAGGAATTCATGATATTCTTTTAGTATTGAACTTTGCGAGCGTAAACACAGAAGGAACAGTATTTGGATAAATAAAACAATTTTTTAACACTGCTTTATGATATTTCATTTCTGATTTACACTTCAGGTCGATAGATATGATGTGTTCCAATGCACTTGTGCTTAGGTATTCTAATATTATCTTATAACACAGAAAATTCCAAAAATCCAGAAATGACTTGGTTCCATGCATTCCAG
Organism: Carcharhinus amblyrhynchos; assembly: GCF_965287045.1. Lineage (NCBI taxonomy): Eukaryota > Metazoa > Chordata > Chondrichthyes > Carcharhiniformes > Carcharhinidae > Carcharhinus > Carcharhinus amblyrhynchos. The sequence goes on along the minus strand of NC_137339.1, from coordinate 19,829,870 downwards.
ATTGGGGGAGGGGAGTTACAGTGAACAATGCTTATTTCAGATTATCCAATATTATTGACTATATTGTCAATATTTATTGACTACAGCTCAGCCTTCAACACTATTATTCCTGTGAAACTCATTGCCAAACTCTGTGGCCTGGGCCTTGGCTCCTCCCTCTGCATCTGGATCATGAGCTTCCTAACCCACAGACCACAATCAGTAAGAACAGGCAACAACATCTCTTCCACGACCATCCTTGACACCAGTGCCCTTCAAGGCTATGTTCTCAGTCCCCTACGATACTCCTTATACACCTATGACTGTGTGGCACTAATTCTCCTCTAACTCCATTTTCAAGTTTGCTGACAACACCACCGTAGTGGGTCGGATTTCAAACAATGATGTGACAAAGCACAGGAATGAGATAGAAAATCTGGTGAACTGGTGTGGCAACAGTAATCTCTCCCTCAATGTCAACAAAACGAAGGAGATTGTCATCGACTGCAGGAGGCATAAAGGAGAACATGCCGCTATCTACATCAAGGGGAAGAAGTAGAAAGTGTCGAGAGCTTCAAGCTTTTAGGTGTCCAGCTCACCAACAATCTGTCCTGATCCACCCATGCCAATACTATAGTTAAGAAAGCCCACTAATGCCTCTACTTTCTCTGAAGACAAAGGAAATTTGGCATGTCAGCTATGACTCTCACTAATTTCCACAGATGCACCAGAGAAAGCATTTCTTTCTGGTTGTATCACAGCTTGGTATGGCTCCTGCTCTGCCCAACAACGCAAGGAACTACAAAACTTTGTGAATGTTGCCCAATCCATCACACAAACCAGCCTCCCATCCATTGACTCTGTCTACACTTCCTGCTGCTTCAGCAAAGCAGCCAGCATAATTAAGGACCCCACACACCCCGGACATCTCTCTCCCACCTTCTTCTGTCCGGAAAAAGATACAAAAGACTGAGGTCACATACGGACCAACTCAATAACAGCTTCTTCCTTGCTGCTGTCAGACTTTTGAATGGATCTACCTTGCATTAAGTTGATTTTTCCCTACCCCTGAGCTAAGACTGTAGCACTACATCCTGCACTCGCTCATTTCTTCCTCTATGAATGATATGCTCTATCTGTAGTGCGTGTGTGCAAGAAACAATATTTTTCGTTGTATGCTAATACATGTGGCAATAATAAATCAAATCAAATCAAATATTGTCCATATCAAATAGTTGATGCTGTCTTTGCAGTTATCATGAATGTGAAAAAGGCAGGGAGTTTTATCCCTTTACAATGAGATGTAGTTAAGATTTTTCAACTTTTTTCCATATATTGTGCACTTATATAACCTATATTTTCATTGAACCTGTTACACAAGAGCAGCACTGATGAAACTTGTTCAAATGAATGCAAATGACCCTTACTTGACTTGAGTACTGGAAAGACATTTCTCATTTCCTCTGAGATTGACTGATGAGTACTTCTCTGGTTTTTTTATACCCTTTTTTGGTCTGAGAGGGTAGTGGAGGCAGGTTCGATTGAGATGTTCAAAAGTGATTGTTATCTGAAAAGAATGTTCAAGATTACAGAGATAAGGCAGGGAAGTGGGACTAATTAAAATGCTCTTTCAGAGAGCCAGTGCAGACCTGATGGGCTGAATGGCCTCCTTCTGCACTGTAAAGATCCTGTGATTCAGTTTTTCTGCCTCCCCCAGCTTTTTCCCAGGGTGGAAGAGTCAATTACTTGGGGACATATGTTTAAGATGTGAGGGGCAAGGTTTAAAGGGGATGTACGAGGCAGATCTTTTACACAGAGAGTAGTGGGTGGCTGGAACTCGTTGCCAGGGGAGGTAGTGGAAGCGGGTACGATAGTGACTTTTAAGGGCTGTCTTGGCAAGTACATGAATAGGATGGGAATAGAGGGATATAGTCCCCAGAAGGGTGGGAGGGGTTTTAGTTAAGTTGGCCAGCCTAGTCGGTGCAGGCTTGGAGGGCCAAAGGGCCTGTTCTTGTGCTGTAATTTTCTTTGTTCTTTGTTCTTTGTATTAGAATCATAGAATTCCTACAGGGTAAAAGGAGGCTGCCTATCAACTCTGGACTGACTGTCCCACAAAACATTTTATCTCCATACCCCATGTATTTACCCCACCAATCACCCTGACCTACACAGCTTGGGACACCAAGAGGCAATTTAGCATGACCAACTGACTTAACCTTCAGACTGTGGGAGGAAACCAGAGCACCCGAAGGAAACCCACACAGGCACAGGGAGAATGAACCATATTACACAGACAGTCACCCAAGGTCAAAATTGAATCCAGGATCCTGATATTATGAGGCAGCAGTACGAACCACTATGCCACCATATTAGCAATTAGCATTGCAAACAATTGGGTAAGATTATACATGAGGTTATGCCAATTAATAGCCAGGACAAGCACTGATGGACCAATGATCTTTATAAACCTTGCTTTGCCTGCGTTGAAAATGCACTCCTATTTCTTGTGCATGTGTAAGAGTCAATAAATGCAAGATTCACCACTGAAACATCTCTGACAAATAATTATCATAAAATTTAAGTGGGTGTAGGGTGCCCCTTGAAAATTGCAACATTTTCAAGATGGCTTAGTGTCTAAGTTTTCAAAACAAGCCATTGTTAGCAAAGGAAAACAACTGTATTCTTGCAGAAAACTTGAGATAAATATATTGACAAAATGAAGGGATATTCCGGTAATGAACATGTATAGAAATTCAATGACGGGTCAGGCAGATGAATTTGCAAGCTTTTAGTGTCTAATAGCCCCGGTGTGAAAATAAATGCACTAAGTTATTAAGTGGTGTATACGAATTTATCTAACTTTGCTATTACATGCACCATGAAGAAAGAGTTGATTTTTTTTCACTGATGAATGGTTTACAGGGGTTGGGATGCAGTCAGATGAGTGAAAATATAAAAGAGCTGGTGAGGCTGATCTTGCATCAGAAATGAATTATCGTTTAATAGGATCTTGTACGAAATGAAGCACTCGGCTTTATATCAGTGGGGCAGTGAAAGAATAAAGACAATAACACAGAACTGGCTCTGACTGGAATTAGCTTTTTCTTTTGCAATTGAACTAACAAATCCGTTTTCAGGTAAACAGTATTTGCAATCATCTAATCTTGCATACATACAGTTCTGAATGCAGACATCTTTGAAAGGGTGGCAATCTGGTAAATTTATCTTTAACAATAGTGAATATTTTCATCTATTCATCCTTAGTTGCCATATATATACCTTCGTGAGATTCCGGTTCAATCTCAATAGGGGTATTATGTTCAATTCTAGGTATCACACATCAGGAAAGGTGTGAAGGCATTCGAGAGGGTACAGGTAAAACAATTCATGAATGCTCCCTGTGATGAGATACATCAGCGATGTGGTTAGGTTAGAGAAGCTGGGGTTGTTCTCCTTGGAGAAGAGAAGGTTGAGAGGAGATTTGATAAATCGTGACAGGCCTGAACACAAGAGTTGGCAGAAAGATCATCATTGTAAGGTGACTAGCAAAGAAGCTAAAGACAACAAAAGCTTTTTACCCAGTGAGTGGGTGGAATCTGGAATGCCACTAATTGAGATTGTGGTGGAAGCCAGTTCAATCTGAATGTTCAAAAGGAGTTTTGATAAACACCCAGAGGGGGAAAAAACACAGGGCTCCAAGAACATGGCAGGGAAGTGTGATTGGCTGATTTCCACTTGCAGAGAGCCAGCACAGAAACACCAGGTTGAATGGTCTCCTTCTGTGCTGTACCCATTGTATAATTCTGTACAACAGTGTCTGGTGTTGGAGAACCAATATTGTTTATGGTGATTCCACTGCAATGGCAAATGGGTGAATTAGCTTTTGAAAGACTTGAGCATCTGGATACTATTTTCTGAAAACAAGTAATTATTCTCAGTTGGCACTTAGGTGGCATTGCTTTGAAATTCCTGGGTACACGGTGCCTGACTTTTCAGGGGGCTGGCTATATGGTTAGAGTGTGGTGCAGATTGACACCGACAGTGCAGGTTCAATCCCCATACTGACCAAGGTAGGCCTACCTCTCACCTTGACCCATTGTGAGCAACTTGCAAGGATGCTAAATTTCAAGCAAGAATTGGAAGCTAGCATACTGCCTGTCTCAAACCTACTAGTACAGACCCTGGATCATAACTCCACACTCAATAAACAGATACCTGATTTTTCTTTGGCAATCCAATCCTGTAAATAGATGAACTTAGTTCATCTTCACAAGGCTTGATGTATATATGTCAACTGATCTGGCCACAATTTCTAATAAAGCTTTGTCACAATGACCGTGGTCAACAGTGAACTAAAAGCATCAACTGAGCCAATCAGAATCCCTACAGTGCAGGAGGAGGCCATTCAGCCCATCGACTCTGCACCAACCACAATCCCATCCAGGCCCGATTTCCGTAACCCCACATATTTGCGCTGCTAATCCCTGACACTAGGGTCAATTTAACATGGCCAATCAACTTAACCTGCACATCTTTGGAATGTGGGAGGAAACTGCAGCACCCAGAGGAAACCCACACAGACACGGGGAGAATGTGCAAATGCCACACAGACAGTGTCTTGAGGCTGGGATTGAACCCGGGTCCCTGGCAGTGTGTGGTAGCAGTGCTAACCACTGTGCCAACGTGCTGAGATAGAGTTCAGAGATGGAAACAATAAATCAGAGTACATAGTGTAGGGAATGTTAATGTCACCTGGAAGAAACAAGACAGGGAATTAATGTCCTTTAGGAAAGGAAATTTGCTGCCCTTACCTGGTCTGGCCTACATGTGACTCCAGGGCCACAGCAATGTGGTCGATTCTCAACTGCCCTCTGAAATGGTCTAACAAAGCAACTCAGTTAAAGGGTAATTATGGATGGGCAATAAATGCTGGCCAGCCAGCAATGTCTTTGTTCCACGAATGAATTAAAAAATGTTAAAGCTTTGCTGTGCTAGTCCTGCTGATTGCTATTTTAACTCAGTAGATTCTAATGATTGAGATACCTCAGTCAGAATCTCAAATTTACTCAAAACAGCAGTGGCTCAGTTGAATGCATTCTTGTCTCTAAATTAGTAGACAATTGGGTTCAAGCCCCACTTCAGGACCCTGATATAGAAATCAAGGCTGACATTCCAATGCATGACAGAGGGAGTGCTAGACAGTCAGAAATGCTGTTTCTCAGCAGAGAAATTACAAGGCCCAATTTCTCAAGAGACATAAAAAGTCCCATAGTACTGTTTTGTCTGTGCCTGTAAAGACTTCATTACTTGTAACCACTCAAACTCCAGCCATTCTTCACATCCCAATCTGCAGTTATCTTGTAATTGTGTCTTTGCCTATATATACCCTGTTTGCGAGCCTACCTCTCCACTCACCTGATGGAGGAGCAACGCTCCGAAAGCTCATCCTACCTGTTGAACTTTAACCTGGTGTTGTGAGACTTCTTACTGTGCCCATCCCAATCCAGTACTGTACCAACTGAGAATCCCGCACTTGACACCTCATCATTAGAGATGACGACAAGCTGTATTGACTGATTGCTTCTGATTTTGAGGAATCCTCAAAAGGGCTTGAACTGTCAAAGACAAATTGACTACAATCTTTCGGTTCCCAGATCACTCCAAAGTCAAGGATATGATTTTTTTTGGCATCAGAGCATCATATTCCCCTGCAATCATCAGGTAAATGATGGTCTACTCGACCAGCAATCAACGAGAGGCTACTGACAGAGTAATATTCTTCTGCTATCGCTAAAAGCACATGGTAAATGGATAGTTGTTCAACTTGACCTGTTTGTTCTGAGCCAGCTTCATTTTCCCCACTCACTTGGGCATCAGGACCAATCCCCAGGCTGCAGGGTTGTGGCAGAAAATTGCAGTAAGCAAACCTTGGCATCGAAAGGGTCATAAAATGGGTTGGTGTGGAACTGATGCCCATTCTGCACTTTTGCCAACCCATCTTCCCGTTGACTTCACTGTACATTCATCAACTCCAGCCAAACCACTACCCTCAGTTCAGCACCCCTGCTGAGGTTAAATTTTAAGCCCCATAGTTACCTTCTAAAACCAGGACTGGTGACATTTTTAACCAATCTCTTAACTGCTGCTCATAAGCAGATACACGCAGCCAAGTTCACCATGTTAAGTAAAGCTTTTTTTAAGATACATATGGGCAGGTGATGGCCTAGTGGCATTATGGTTAGACCGTTAATCCAGAAACTGAGCTAATGCTCTGGGGGCTTGGGTTCAAATCCCGCCAAGGTAGATGGTGGAATTTGAAATCAATTTTTTAAAAATCTGGAATTAAGAATCTACTAATGACCATGAAACCATTGTCGATTGTCAGAAAAACCCATCTCATTCGCTAACGTCCTTTAGGGAAGGAAATCTGCTGCCCTTACCTGGTCTGGCCTACGTGTGACTCCATAGCTACAGCAACGTGGTTGATTCTCAACTGCCCTCAGGCAACTAGGGGGTGTGCAATAAATGCTGGCCAGCCAGCAGCACTCATGTCCCATGAATGAATACAAAAAAGTACCTGCAGAAATGTAACCCCAATTTTAAGGCTTAATCCTTCAAGTGAATTGTAACTAAGTACACCTTGGAGCCACTGACAGGGTGGACAATAATTGTTTAGTAACTGGTGGTTAAGGCCTTCCTATATTTTTGAGAACAAAACAATCCTGAAATTTCCTAGCCTTTTTCTCTCGAATGATCCTGATCAATAAAAGCCGTGTAGCTTTTGATTCTCAGCATCATAAGAGAATCTCCCCTGAAAATGTGGTTACTCATGAAGTGTACAGCCCTTTTTCACAATCTCCAGCAGCTATATGAGTGGCATTACTGTAATCATCCAGCATTACAAGTTCTACCAGCCTCTTAGCTGAGATGATAGCGTGTATAATCCTGTGCAGTATATGTCTGTCATCTGCAGATGCTACTGCCAGTCCGACTGGCAATCTTGTCAATTTCTTTTACACCGTCCAAGTGTATCCACTCCTTAGTCTGTGGCACTTCATTTCACCCAGCAATGATTGCCTTTTCCAGGAAGCGTGGAGAATCCTGTCCTTTTCTTTATCTTAATGGGCATCACTTCATTGTTTTTAGTCTTTTAAGCACCCATTTATCTCTTTTTTTACAATTCACAAGGCTCTTCATCCCATTTTTCAAGGCCCTTGCTACATCCTCGCATTCATGCAACTAATCTAGAGAGAAGTATCGAGTGCTCAGCTTTCGACATTTTCTTTGTTACACATAATACACTTTTATCCTGAATCTGATTCAATCTTTCAGCTGCTTTTCTTCTTTGAGTTACTTAGTGATCATCATTGTGCCCTCCATCCTCTGTCCATGGGTGTGCCCATGCCTAGATCATTTTGGCTTCCTCAAATATTCACTTTGAATCTGTTTAATCTTGGTCAATTTTTAACCTTTTCTATTAGCTCCTGTTAGTTTTCTTTTGATTTATAATTGTAACACATTACCATAGGTGAGATTCTCCAGCCTCCCATGCATATGTTTCTCAGCGGTGGGAGGTGGCGTGCTGTTCATTGGCGATGGGATTCTCTGGTCCTGCCGCAGGATTTCCCATTGATGTCCCCCCATGCCACCACAAAACCTGTGGAAATGTGCTGCCAGCAGGACCAGAGAACCTCACTGGCATGAACAACTGGAGAATTTCTCCCCAAAAGGGCAGCACGGTGGCACAGTGGTTAGCATTGCTGCCTCACAGGGTCAGGGACCCGGGGTCAATTCCCAGCTTGGGTCACTGTGCAGAGTTTGCACACTCTCCCCGTGTCTGCATGGGTGATCTCTGGGTCCTCCGGTTTCCTCCCACAGTCCAAAAATGTGCTGGTTAGGTGCACTGACTTGAACAGGCGCCAGAGTGTGGCAACTAGGGGAATTTCACAGTAACTTCACTGCAGTGTTAATGTAAACTTTACTTGTGACTAATAAATAAATTTTAAAAACTTCTCAATATGCCTGGTTATTCAACCCAGGCCATGATGGAAACGGTGGAAAATCAGAAGACGCAGGGTCCCATCCCTCCACGTGCTGAACACAACATTTTCAGGGGGACACTTCACAAGCATGTTTCGCAGAGGTAGCTGCCCCACTAAATCAGCAGCTGTACCCATTGCAGTGACCCAAATGTGTAAAGCATGATATGTGCAAGTTAAACTTAGGGGGAGCAGGTCTGAACTTTGTGGAATCCTTTGGAAAAGTGGGGTGCCATTTGGGAGAGGGAGGGTACCACTTTGGATATGGTCCCAGGACACCTTTAGAGGAGGTCAGGTGTCCCTTTGGATTGTTAAGAATCACGGAATCATAGAAAACCTACAGGGCAGAAGTAGGCCATTCAGCCCATTGAGACTACACTTTCAACAATCCCACCCAGGCCCTATACCTGCAATCTCACATATTTACCCTGCTAATCCCTCTAACGTACACATCCTGGGACACTAAGGGGCAATTTAGCATGGCCAAAGAACCTAACCCGCACATAAGAACATAAGAAATAGGAGCAGGAGTAGGCCATCCAGCCCTTCGAGCCTGCCCCGCCATTCAATAAGATCATGGCTGATCTGTCGCTGCTCAGTTCCACTTTCCCGCCCTCTCCCCATAACCCTTAATCCCCTCTCCTATCAAAAACCCATCAACCCGCGTCTTAAAAATATTTAGCGAGGCAGCCTCCACCACTTCAATGGGCAGAGAATTCCAGAGATTCACCACCCTTTGAGTGAAGAAGTTCCTCCTCAACTCCGTTCTAAACCACCCCCCTTTTATCTTGAGGCTGTGCCCCCTAGTCCTACTGTCTTTTTTGAGCGGGAAGAGTCTTTCCACCTCTATCCTATCCATCCCATTCATCATCTTATACGTCTCAATGAGATCTCCCCTCATTCTTCTAAACTCTAACGAGTACAAGCCCAGTTTATTCAGCCTCTCCTCATAGCTCAACCCCCTCAACTCCGGTATCAGCCTAGTAAACCTCCTCTGCACTCCCTCCAAGGCCAAAATATCTTTGCGCAGGTGCGGCGCCCAAAACTGCACACAGTACTCCATCTGCGGCCTCACCAATGCCCTATACAGCTGCAGCAAGACCTCCCTACTTTTATATTCAATCCCCCTCGCTATGAAGGCCAGCATCCCATTCGCCTTCCTGACCACCTGCTGCACCTGCAGGCTGGGTTTTTGCGACTCATGCACAAGGACCCCGAGGTCCCTCTGCACCGTTATGTGGGAGGAAACTGGAGCACCCAGAGGAAACCCACGCAGACACGAGGAGAATGTGCAAACTCCACACAGATAGTGATCCAAGCCGGAATTGAACTCAGGTCCCTGGAGCTGTGAGACAACAGTGCTAACCACTGTGCCACCGTGCCACCCCACGAATCATGAATGTTGCGTAAACTCATTAAGCTCACCTGGACTATTGAAGAGTCACAAAAAACTGGCAAAGGTAACCATCAAGGATTCAATGTATTTAAAATCCCTACCCTTTAAATCATTGAAAACAATGGACGGAATATTACAGCCCCTCCCTTTGGTGAGATTTTCAATTACTGCCAAAATGAAGATTTGAAGGCCTGGCTCCATTTCACCGTGACGGGACTTTAAAATTCCATCCTGTGTCTGGACTGTATTAAAAAATCATTGCTTGCTATTTCACTGAATTTTTGACATAAACCTGAGGGCTTCCACTATTGGGTTCGTGCTGAAAATTGATGATACGGTCTCCTTAAGGGTAGGGTGCCTGTCATTTCACAGATTCATTGACAGCTCCAAGTAGGTATAGGCTCTTTGACATGGCTAATCCCAATGCTTTCTTCCTGCAGTCCATGACTGCCAGCTCAATAAGCCAAAGAGGATGCAACTGCCTTACTGCAAGAGACACAAAGCAGTCCAGCACACTCCAGGTCTCAGCTCTCTAAAGGATGCCTGCCAAAGTCATTAGAAGACAAGACATAAGTAACAAGAGATAGCAGTCAGCAGGCGACCTCCAATTCCTCTATAGATGTCAGAAAAGCATAGACTTAGCATTAGGATTAGGAGCACAATGATAGCATGGCTTTCACAATATGTACATCATGTTCACAAATGTAAATAGAATCACACTCATTTCACATTGCTTGTGTATGCCTCCTTTTTATGATGAGCTGTGTTGCTGTCAATCAGGTGTGATACCATGTTCCTTTCCCCCAACTTATCACACATGTCATTATCATGGGCCTCTTGTCTGTGTAATCTGCTTCCTTATCCCCACAGTGTATGGCCCTTTCCCAGGTAATTCTCCAGATGTACACTTGGAAAGTCAAAAATGTGATTGGCAGACAGCAGTGCAGAAGAGCTCCGAGTACAGGTTCATAGCATGAAAACCCTGTTGGTCATCACTGATGCCTCGACCCTCAAGTTAAGTGCACTTGTGGAAGGAACCTCGTTCTCAGCTGCTTAAGATTGAGGCAGAGGTGATCTACTGTCTCATCTGTGTTCTTGAACAGTGAAGGTGTAGTGTACAGGAGAAATGTGTTTATGCATTGGGAAAGGTCAGTTACCATGCACCTCCATGTGCTCTCTGTCATCTGACAGTGTTTTCATGCTATAAGCCTATACTCAGGGCTCCTATGCACTGTGCTGACTTCCAACCACATTTCTGACTTTCCAAGTTTACATCTGCAAAGCTCACCAATAAGTGCTAAAGCTCTGTCCCTCTCAGCCACATTATTGAACTGGTGTTCGAACCTACAACCTTGAGAGTTTCTCAACCTGGAATTGTCTGTATTATGGTCACAAGTGTCTCATTACAATCACCTAAACATTGACCGAGACTAGTGATGCGAGTTGTAATTGGTGATATTTGAAGATTAATAGAACCTTTGAGCATGGTCTGGAAACACAAATCGTAGTTTTAGATGATGTTGAGAGGAGCAATGTGATAGAAGCAAGGATGTACTGAAGCTGAGGTGTGCTCTTTATTAGCAAGGACCCCATGGCCTTTTATGGTATTGGAGAATTTTGGAGTTTGTGAAGGCCAGGGCTGGCTGCAAGAACACAAAGAGTATGCTAAAGAGGAGGCATTTTAATATTTGGCATGCAAGTGTTTGAATAGCATCATCCTGAGGTCATCCATAAGCATTATAAAGTGAGGGTAAAAGTCAGCCAGTGTCCTGAACAAAGAATGATAGGTGTTAATGTGAGAGAGAAGAAGGTGACAGAAAGGATTGCTTCACCTCTGAATAGATTTACACCAATGTCCTCAGCTGCTGTTGCCCAAGTGTCACCTATCAGTCTCGTCATTGAGATAACAGAGAATACACTGTCCCGTTGTTGGAGATGGAGCACATTGAGGCGTTTTGTCAGATTGAAGGCGTACAGCTCCGATCCCACTGAAAAAAGTGGAATTGCACCTCGCTCTTGTAGGCTGCCTTTACGACTGGGTTGATGGAGAGAGATTCCAAGATGAAGCACCTTCTGATGTCTTGAGGCCAGGACTCCCTCCTCCAGTTATCACTTCTTCTCAGCAAAGGCACATGATCACAAGGCTTCGTCGTCCTTTAAAGGATCAGGACAATGTGAACCTCATGCGTACCCATTCACTCTCGTACTGAAGGGCATGGCTGAATTGAGTCAAATGGCTTCCTTCTCTGAATTAATCATTCTGTGATGCCTCTCTATGAAAGAGCATGAGAACAGAGTTCTAAAGTTTAAGTACCTTGATTTAATTTCTCCTTCAGCCAATTTTCTCCTTCCCTTACATGCCATTATTTATTACTATTACGATTCACTGCTTTTTTTGCATGCCTCTTAAACACCTTTTGTACGACATATTGTTTTACTTTGTCATTGGGTTTTGAAGTATCTGAAAGGTTAGCAACAAAAAGACTACCACAGGGGAGATAAAAACAATCGATACATTGCTCCTTTGTCGAAAACTTTGATTCATTGTTGACTTATGGGTATACAACAACAATTTGCTTTTACAGCATCTGTAATGTGGTAAAATGTCCCAATCTGCTTCATGAGCTTGACTATCAAACAACGCCTGACAAAAGGCTCAGTCAACCTTTGGTGCTGGTACATTGCTTACGGGGCTGTTGTTTACCCTAGAGGCTAACAAGAATAAATCATGTGCTGACCAAGTTGTCACACTTGGAGGGCTATTTTGCTATATAAAGCAGAAATCCTGACCCTGAACTTAGCAAATAGTGGCATATGAATCAGTGGATATGAACTAGAAACAAGAGGACTGATAATATTCCCTCCCTTAGCTTGTTAAAATTTACTCACTCATGGGATGTGAGTGTTGCTGGCTAGGTCAGCATTTATTGCACATCTCTAATTGCCCTTGAGAAGGTGGTGGGGATTTGCCTTCTTGAGCTGCTGCTATATTTGATGTACATTCACCCACAGTACAGTTAGAAAAGGCAGTTCCAGGATTTTGATCCAGCAAAAGTGAAGAAACAGTGATACAGTTCCAAGTCAAGATGGTGAGAGGCTTGGAGGGGAACTTGCAGACAATGATGTTCCCAAGGATCTTTTGCCCTTGTTCTTTCAGATGGCAGTGGTTGTTGGTTTGCAAATGGCTGTCAAAGGAGGCTTGGTGAGTTGCTGCAGGGTTTGTCCATGGTATACACTGTGTATCAGCAGTGGAGGAAGTGCCAATCAAATGGGCTGTTTTGTGGTTTCAAGTTTCTCGAGCCCTCAACCAAGTGATATATGATAACTTGGTACCCTTTTAGGGAATTAATCTGGATTAACTATTCTCTATGTAAATACTGGAGGACGTAAAATCAATATTCCAGTTTTTAACCAGTTTTGTAAATGCAATAACACTCCTGGCAATAAAAGATCAATTGGATGTAGGGTGCAAACACCTCAACTTAACAAGCAAAAGTTATGTACATGTCTTTTCCAAATGAATCCAATTGTGTGCATGTGTTTGTGCGTGCGTGTATACATGTGTGTGTGTGTATGCGCATGCATGTTTGTGTGCGCTCATGTGTCTATGCATGTCTGTATATGTGTGTGTGTGTGCATGTGCATGTGCACCTATGTGTGTGCACGCATGTGTGCGCGTGCATGTGTGTATATCCAATCCCTGCTGAGGCTCATCATCTGCACTACAGGAACTCACCACACTCCTTATACAGCACCATCCAAACCCACGGCCACCACAGTCTAGAAAGACAAGGACAAGACATATGCGAACACCACCACCTGAAAGGCCCTTCCAAGTCATTCACCATCCTGACTTGGAAATATGTGATCATTCCTTCACCTGTCACTGGGTCAAAAACTTGAAATTCCATCCCTAATAGCTGTTGGTGTATCTAAACCATCTGCTGCAGCTCAAGAAGACAGCTCACCCCTACCTCCTGAATGGCAATTAGGAATGGGCAATAAATGCTAGTCTAACCAACAACAGCCGCATCCCAGGAATGAATAAAAATATATATGCATTGCACCTTTTCTTGAAAAATCCAAATATGCGGCACAGTAGTGCAGTGGTTAGCACTGCTGCCCCACAGCGCCAGGGGACCCAGGTTCAATTCCGACCTCGGGTGACTACGGAGTTTGCACATTCTCCCTGTGTCTGTGTGGATTTCCTCTGGGTGTTCCAGTTTCCTCCCACAGTTAAAAGATGTGTGGGATAAGTTGATTGGCCAGACTAAATTGCCCCTTAGTGTCAGGGGAATTGGCAGGATAAATGCATGGGGTTACTGAAGTCATGTACCAACTGACTCAAGAACAGCTTTGTCTGCAGAGTGCGCAAGAAACAATAGTTTTCACTGTACGTTAACAGATGTGACAATAATAAATCAAATCAAATCAAATCATAGGGCCTGGGTGGGATGTTGTCAATGCAGGTTCAATGAATTGAATAGTCTCCTTTTGCACTATAGGGATTCTTTGATTCTATGATTCTATTATTGTCACATGTATTAACATATTAATACAGTAACATATTGTTTCTTGCGCACTACACAGACAAAGCATACAGTACACGGAGGAGGAAATGAGAGAGTAAAGAATGTAGCGTTACAGTCATAGCTACGATGTAGAGAAAGATCAACTTAATGCAAGGTAAACCAATTCAAAAATCTGATGGCAGCTGGGAAGAAGCTGTTCTTGAGTCGGCTGGTACATGACCTCAGACTTTTGTATCTTCTTCCCCACAGAAGAATGTGGAAGAGAGAATGTCTGGGGTCCTTAATTAAACTAGCTGCTTTACCGAGGCAGCAGGAAGTGTATGGGGGGCTGGTTTGCGTGATAGATTGGGCTACATTCGTGACCTTTTGTAGTTTCTTACGGTCCTGGGCAAAGCAGGAGCCATACCAAGCTGTGATACAAACAGAAAGAATGCTTTCTATGGTGCATCAGTAAAAGTTGGAGAGAGTTGTAGCTGACATGCCAAATTTCCTTGGTCTTCTGAGAAAGTAGAGATAAAGGCATAATGATGGTAGCCAGCTTTAGTGCCTGTAACTTTACAAGGTTAAGTTGAACATTTCAATGATATGGGATCCAAGGGCCTTTGGCCTTGTGGATCCAGAACTGGCTTGCCTGCAGAAGGCAGAGAGTGGTTGTGGATGGGTCTTTTTCTGAATGGAGGTCAGTCACCAGTGGAGTGCCCCAGGGATCTGTTCTAGGACCCTTGCTGTTTGTCATTTTCATAAATGACCTGGATGAGGAAGTGGAGGGATGGGTAAGTAAGTTCGCTGATGACACGAAGGTCGGTGGTGTTGTGGATGGTCTGGAAGGATGTCAAAAGTTGCAGCAGGACATAAATAGGATGCAGGACTGGGCGGAGAAGTGGCAGATGGACTTCAACGCGGATAAATGCGTAGTCGTCCATTTTGGCAGAACCAACGGGATGAATGAGTACACTGTCAAGGGCAGGAGTCTTAGTAGTGTTGAAGAGCAGAAGGATCTTGGGGTCCGGGTCCACAGGACTCTTAAATCGGCCTCGCAGGTGGAAGAGGTGGTCAAGAAGGCGTATGGTGTACTGGCCTTCATTAATCGAGGGATTGAGTTTAGGAGTCGGGAGGTAATGCTGCAACTTTATAAGACCCTTGTCAGGCCTCATTTGGAGTACTGTGCGCAGTTCTGGTCAAGTCACTATAGGAAAGACGTACAAGCTATTGAAAGGGTACAGAGGAGATTTACAAGGATGTTGCCTGGACTGGGAGGCATGCCTTATGAAGTTAGGTTGAGGGAGCTGGGTCTCTTTTCCCTGGAGAGACGAAGGTTGAGAGGCGACCTGATAGAGGTTTATAAAATGTTGAGAGGAATGGATAGGGTGGATTCTCAGAGGCTATTTCCCCGGGTTGAAATGGTCGCTACGAGAGGACACAGATTTAAGGTGCGGGGAGGAAAGTACAGAAGTGATGTTAGGGGTAAGTTTTTCACTCAGAGGGTGGTGAGCGAGTGGAATCGGCTGCCGTCAGTGGTGGTGGAGGCGAACTCGCTGGGGTCTTTTAAAAGACTTCTGGATGAGTATATGGGGTTTTATGGGATTGGGGGTTATAGATAGGTGTTGATGTGATCGGCGCAACTCGTGGGCCGAAGGGCCTGTTTGTGCTGTAGTGTTCTATGTTCTATGTTCTATGATATAATCCATGTTAATAGGTGCCACACCTTTACGTCTAGTTCTCTACATGTTAGGATGCACTTCCATTATTGCAAATATTTAACCTGTAGGTTTGTCTTGAAATCCTACAAGTCAATCACTGCCAAACAGCCAGATGGAATGATTTTCAAGATCAGGGGAAAAAAAAATTAAAAGCTCAGCGATAGAGTGAAAGCTCAGTGGGGGACATAAGAAAAATTGTTGGTGTGCACTTTTTTGATGCAATGACAGTATTTATAAAAATTAAAACCTTGAGGGGAGGCCATTCACTTCATTATACCTGTCCTGGTATTAACTCAACTGAAGATAACTGTTCGAATCATATCTCCCCATCACTTCCTCATGCTAGTTGTGGAAGTGAAAAATTGTTGTGCTTCTCAAATGAGGATGTATGATCACTTTCACAACTTGCTGTTAGCCAACTGGAATTCACCAGATCAGGATTCCTCACTGGATAAGCACCCACTCAACAGAAATGAGCGTTTGAATCCAGAGATCAGCTATGGAGACAAAAAATATGCATCCTTTCTACTTCTAAATTTCAAGATTATGAGGGACATGGACAGAGTGGATAAGGAACAATTGTTCCCCTTCGTTGAAGGGGTCTGTCATGAGGAAACATAGGTTGAAGGTGAGGGGCAGGAGGTTTGGGGGGATTTTTAACAAAAATGTTTTTACCCAGAGGGTGGTGACGGTCTGGAATGCATTGCCTGGGAGGGTGGTAGAGGCAAGTTGCCTCACAATCATTTAAAAAGTACCTGGATGAGCATTTGTCATGT
The DNA here is from genome assembly GCF_965287045.1 of Carcharhinus amblyrhynchos. Lineage (NCBI taxonomy): Eukaryota > Metazoa > Chordata > Chondrichthyes > Carcharhiniformes > Carcharhinidae > Carcharhinus > Carcharhinus amblyrhynchos. The sequence goes on along the minus strand of NC_137339.1, from coordinate 19,813,448 downwards.
CATAACATTCAGGGCTATGGGCCAAGTGCTGGCAGCTGGGATTAGGTGGAAGTTCAGGTGTTTCTAATGTGTCAGTGCATACTCGATGGGCTGAAGGGCCTCTTCATGCGCTGTATGATTCTATGTGTCTGCTTCTGTGCTTTAAGACGCATTAACCTGCAGTACTAACCTATTGCCTATCCCCTATGGTAGAACTTTGGGAAGATGTTAAATCTCACTGCAAAACAAAGACCCAGGAAGGGATCACTGAAGCTGTGTTTTCCATTCTAGGAAATTACATTTTGTTCTTTTTTAAAAAAAAATGGGATGCAGGCATCGCTGGTAAAGCCAGCATGTATTGTCCATCCCTACTTGGCCTTGAGAAGGTGGTGGGGAGCTGCCTTCTTGTACCGCTGCAGTCCCTGTGTTATAGGTACACCCAATGCAGTGTACGGTTCACATTATGGTTGTGAACTATTTGTGTAGAATTTGTAAAGCTTTTTGTCTGCCTTGGTGGTGCTTTTGTTCCAGCAAAGTACTCTGCTGCTATTGTCAGAAGACAATCAATTTCAAGATGTAAAACTGCAATGAGAGTCAGGAATAACAACTAACTAGATTTCTTTTCAGAAAATAATTTTGGAATACAGCATATGAATAATTTGAGACATGATGTGGCATGTGGGGGAGAAGAAAGATGACTTAGGCCCTATGGTTCTAAATTTCTTTTCACCACTGGGGTTTTGATTATATCACCTCTGACTGGTCAGTTGAATCAATAAAAATTGCCTGTGGTCCTGGACTTTGAAACCTTGCACCTTGTCAGTTCGAATACATATAAGATGATTAGAGGTTTAGATAGGGTGGATAGTGATAGCCTTTTTCCTCGGATGGAGAATGCTAGCACGAGGGGGCATGGCTTTAAATTAAGGGGTGGTAGTTATAGGACGGATGTCAGGGGTAGGTTCTTTACCCAGAGGGTGGTGAGGGATTGGAATGCCCTGCCTGCTGCGGTTGTAAATGCGCCTAGTTTGGGGGCGTTTAAGAGATCTATGGATAGGTTTATGGACGAAAAGGGATTGGTTTAGATTAGTGGGTCAGTGTTTTTTTTTAAAAAAACTGGTCGGCGCAACATCGTGGGCCGAAGGGCCTGTTCTGCGCTGTAATGTTCTATGTTCTATGTTCTATTTCTTTCATCATCCTCAAGCATCACTGTGATCTGGTACTGGAGGAAGTGAAAGACTCTTCAGAGAGAACCACAGACTCCGAGCAAAGCACCGTCACGTGACTCATGCACACCCCTCCACCACCTCTGTGAAACTGGAACCCCAAAACGGAGGAAGAAAGAACCTACAACAGCTGCTGAGTGACTTGGGGGGATGGGGGTGGCGACCATCAAACAGGCCTTCTGAAAATGAGGGTCAGGTGCCAAGATAGATCTATGATGTGGAGATGCCAGCGTTGGACTGAGGTGGGCATAGTAAGAAGTCTCACAACGCCAGGTTAAAGTCCAACAGGTTTGCTTGGTGTCACGAGCTTTCAGAGTGCTGTTCCTTCATCAGATGAGTCAGGTGAGATAGATCGAGGTCAGCTCAGTATACCCATTCATGTATTGTGGTGGTATGCTGCGCTTTGCACAACCTGGCTCTCTGGAGGGAAGTTGCATTGGAAATGTATGATTTCATGGAGCGCACTACCTCCTCCAAATGAGAGAATGAGGCGGAGAGGCTGAGAGACCAAGCGGCCGATGGAATGCATCCGTGGCTCCGACATCAACAGGTATTGATGTACCTTTACAAGAATGTTGCCACAGTTTGAAAATTGCAGCAATGAGGAGAGGCTGGGGTTGTTTTCCGTGGAACAAAGGCAGCTAAGGGGCGACCTAAAGGAGGTGTACAAAATTCTGGAGTGCCTGTCGCCTTCTTGAGTAGACAGGAAAGACTTGTTTACCCTAGCTGCTGGGTCAATTACCACGGGGGCATAGATTTAAGGTAATTGGTAGAAGGATTAGAGGGGACACAAGGAAATACTTTATCAATCAGAGGGTGATGAGCATCTGGAATTCACTGCCTATGTTAGTGGTTGAGTTTGAAACTCTCAGCTCTTTTAAAAGGGACCTGGATCTGCATCTGAAGTGCTGTAATCCACAGACCAGGTGTTGGAAAAGCGGATTAAAATAAATGGTTTGTTTCTTTTCCCTTTCTGGCCAGCACAGACACAATAGGCTGAATGGCCTCTATCTGCACCATAACATTTCGATGGTTCTGGGCCAGGGACACTCACTGATAAGCACATGTTCCCGCTGAGATTCCATTTCACGCCCCTGGTTACTGATGTAGAAATGAACAGATGAGCTGTTTAAGTGTGCATCACAAGAATTTTCAAGATGCAGAGAGCTCCAATACTGTGGCATTCAATGAATAAAGATCACCCAGTGAGACCCCAAGTGTATTGATACAAATGCTGCTAAGTGTTCTTGCACTGTGCTCTGTCGGTGTATGTAGTTGGGATGGAGACAGACAGCTATCTTTTCTGCTCCAGTGCATGAGATGAGTGCACTGTTGATTTCTATCTTATGTCCATAGGTTCTTGTCACAGGCCTTAGCTGGTACATTCTGGACCACCTGCTTCTGTGCAGGGGCCATATTCGTGCAGCATTCCAATCAACGGCCCCGCCATAAGCCTTTTTTTTATTAAACTGTGATTAGGCTGGTAGGTATAATGCCTCTCTGTAATCTTCTGCCTACAGTACAAGAACCGACCTCGCTTTCATTTTCTGAAAAAGGGAAGATACAATTTTTGAAGAGAGACCCGTGATCTGGTATAATAGCTGGGCATTTATAGCTGGCCAACCAACTATTTAACAGGCTATCTGGGGAAAGGTAATAGTGGGGGGTGGAGGGGGGTGGGTGGGGGGGTGATTGTCCCAAAAATACCAAGTGTCCAACAGATGGTAAAATGGGAGATTTTCCCACCCTTTTTTTTTGTGCGCATTCAGTTTCACGAATCTCTAGCACTCTATACTCCACAGAGAACCTCAGGGAGATTCACGTCGGTAAGAGGGAGTTAGGGCATTATCCCGTGGGAGAGGCTGGAATTGGTGTGCTGAGTGGGCCACTGGGTACACGCCGATCTGTCAGTGGGGAGATTGGCACATGTGCACTGGGCTCTCCCCTCTGCTGCACTCCCCCCACCCCCGCTCCCCCCCCACCCCCCACCATCACCAGCCTCCCAATCACCAGCTTCCCAATCCCCTCTGCCTCCCCTATCCTCAGCCTATCTGACCTCCCTCCTCTGATCGCTGGCCTATGCCGATTTCTGGCGTGAGGTTGATTATATGGAAAAACATTGCCTGGAGACTTGCAATTGGCTGCACGTTGCACGCGAGTCTCCCTCCTGCCTCACCCTGCTGATGTCTCCCGGCCTATTCAGGCAGTGCAATAGGCCGGAAGGATTATCCCCAATATTTCTTAATAGTCGCTTTCCTTAGGGGAGACATGGCTCAGCATTTCAGAGCCACACTTAGCGTCTATTCAAAGTTTCTGCCTTGAACTATTATCGAAGGAGGGCCCCCGCTCTAAGGTAGTCTTTTATTTGGAGCTTGATTTATAATCCACTTCATCCTGTGCAGCCAACAACTGAGAAGGTGTTAAATGCACAAGTCAGCGAGCCCCTGCCAGCATCATGACACACTGACAGTTTTTTGCCTCGTTTACCTCTCTCACACACACTCACTTCCACTCAGCCAGGTTAAAATTTGACTCATTCACCACACAGAGGTGGGTACGCAGAAAACATTACGGCTGATTCCCAGCATTAGAGGGTTGAGCTATGCAGTGAGAGTGGGGAAAACCAGACCTTTACATCTTCAAGTATGTTATGAATACGCCTTGTGGAATAAAATATTAAGCCGTGCAGAAAGGTAAATAAGGGAGCAAGCTAAACATGACAACAAAATAAGGGTACATTGACTCAAACTGGTGAAAGACAAATTTAGGTCTTATCACAGGAAGAACTTCTTCAGGCAAAGAGTAATTGAGTTGGAACAGATGATGTTAAGGCTGCCGAGGTGAAAGGCTTAAGGGGAATCAAAAGCCAGTTGGATGCTATGATGGAACAGAGCTGGGTTTTTTACCCTTGGACATATGACAACATGGTTTTCCTTATCTATTTATCGTGCAATTTTTATGAGTAGGACACAATAGGCTGGGGGGCATTTAGAGATTGAATACTTAATTACACAGCCACAGAGCTCCAAAACGTGCAGCAGTTTGACTCACAAGTTAACATATTGCAAAGACGAAGCAAGGAATTTGAGCTTCAATGAGCGTGGATTACTTTCATAGTGTGTGCCTTGTTCTTATTTTGTTGAATTTGACCCTAAACAGCGACGATCACGTATTTCGTTCACCTTGCACGCTAACATTTTCACTTTGGAATTTGACTTTCGAATTCTTGACAGGACTTCAAACGATACAGTTATTTACAAAATGTACAAAAAGGGACAATTTCCACGGGAAACATTTACAATGGTCGAGCCAGATGATGGGTAACTCACCCACATTCACAGAGTCTCAGCAGTTACAGTGACTATGCTGGAATAGCACAGTCACTGTAATATGATTATAACCCCTGGGAAGATACCAAGCTCACCAGTGAGTTACCTGAAAACTTTTGTTACTCTCTAATTGTTTCTGCATCTAAAGCTCAAAAGCTTTCTTCAACGGCAGGAATCGCCAAAGGTTCCTGCTGAGCGGGGGGGGTAGTATGACACTCACCGTTGCCGGGACGAGCCACCTTCCAATCTGGCGCATAGATGAACACATGGTGCACCTCTGGCAGAGGAAATGATGCCGCTGGAGTCTGTGCTTGAGGTGAACCCAGAGGAGATCAGCCAAGCCTCGAAATAATCAATCATTGCCACTGAGTCGAATGCACTGGGCAGAATATCGGTCAGGTAAAATCAGTCAAGCTTATGATGATCTAACCCCAGCTCACGTTCCCTATTAATGTGTGAATCATCCAATGCTGGATGAGTTCTGCTTCACAATGATATGAAATGCCAACATTGAAGGTTCAAAAAGACATCACTTTAAATCCTTGGCCGCCTCAACCAGTTATCCCCTCGGTAATTTTTCTAACACCTCCTGCTTAAAACCCAAAAAAGGTAAGAAGGATTGTGAGACCCCACTTTCAAGATCTATATTTTACTGAGATTCAAGATCATGCAAGCTTTTGCCATTTGCTCCACAGTCAGTTCCCACCCTCTTTAAGCTTGCCTTGGGAAATCTGTGTTATAATATAACAGATATACCGCCCAGTCAAACTCCTTACCTGCCTTTGGTACTGGAGCATGTCACAAGTAACATCTGCACCACACAAGAGCCAGGAAATGTCCGATTCTCACTGGAACAACAGAAGTTGAGGGGTCGACCTGATTGAAGTCCACAAGATTATGAGGGGCATGAACAGAGTGGATAATCAGAAGCTTTTTCCCAAGGTGGAAGAGTCAATTATTAGGAGGCACAGGTTTAAGGTGTGAGGGGCAAAGTTTAAAGGAGATGTACGAGACAAGTTTTTTTACACAGAGGGTGGTGAGTGCTTGGAACTCACTGCCAGGGAAGGTAGTGGAAGCAGATACGATGATGACTTTTAAGGGGTATCTTGACAAATACATGAATAGGATGGAAATAAAGGGATATGGTCCCTGGAAGTGTGGGGGCTTTAGTTCATGATGTGGGTATGCCGGCGTTGGACTGGCGTAAACACAGTAAAAAGCTAGTGAGAATATTATCAAATAAATAGGTTGGACTAAAACCTGGTGTTGTCAGACTTTTTACTGGCTTTAGTTCAGTCAGGCAGCATAGTCAATGCAGGCATGGAGGGCCAAAAGCCCCATTCTTGTGCTGCCATTTTCTTTGTTCTTTGTTTGATCTCCAAAAAGAGAGGGTCTAACCATCTCCCCTTGACATTACCATTGCTGAAAACCCCGTCAACAACCTGGGGGTTACCATTGACCAGAAACATAACTGGAATAACCAAATAAATACTGTGGCTACAAGAGCAGGCCAGGGATTGGGAATATTATGGCAAGCAACTCACTTCTTGACTTCCCTAATCCTGCCCACCATCTAAAAAGCACAAATCAGGAGTGTGATGAAGTATTCTCCAATTGCTTGGCTAAGGGTGCAGCTCCAACAACACTGAAGAAGTTTGACATCGTCCAGGGAGGCAGCACACTTGATCGGCACTATCTAAAAAATCCACGCTTACCATCACCATTGTACAATGGCAGAAGTATATATTGTTTACAAGATGAACTGCAGCAACTCACCAAGGTTCCTTTGACAGCGTCTTCCAAACTCACAACCTCTGCTATCTAGAAGGACAAGAGCAGCAGATACGTAGAATACCACCGCCTGCAACTGACTGTGGCTCTCTAAGCCACAATCCATCTTGACTTGGAATTATATCAGCATTCCTTCACCTAGACTGGGTCAAAATCTGCAACTTCCCTCCCCCAACAGCACAGTGGATATATTGATGCCACATAGACTGCAACAATTCCGATGGCATCTCCACATTCTCAAGGGTAATTTGTCAGCAAAGTGCACATCTAAAGAAGGAATAAAATAAAAACTAAAAGAATGGAAATGCACACCCGGAACATACAGACTCTCAACCTTCATTTGAAAATAGCAACAATTTACTACCACAATGAATTTCATAGATTAATTGAAAGAGAAGGCAAAGCAAGTGTAAAGTTGCTGTTCCAATGAACTATAGGTGCTGTTAAACAAGATGCAGTGTTTACAAGAGCTCCTCCTCTAACTGTAATAAATTATACATGTCTGAAGTGCTTCAAAACAATTGATAATTCAAGTTTATTCCAAATTTATAAGCGCTGCTTCTTAAAATTAATGCAGTATATATACATTTTTGAAATTAAAATTCATGTAACATTTACTGCGACCAGTGGAAAGAGGTTTCAGATTTGTACAAAAAAATCAAGTGAAGTTTATTTATTGGTCACAAGTAGGCTTACATTAACACTGCAATGAAGTTTACTGTGAAAATCCTGAGGTCACCACACGCCAGCACCTGTTCGGGTACACTTAGCATGGTCAATGCACCTAACCAGCCACATCTTTGGACTGTGGGAGGAAGCCAGAGCACCCAGAAGAAACCCAGGGAGAATATGCAAATTCCACACAAAGAGTCACCCAAGCTTGGAATTAAATCAAAGGCCCTGGCACTATGAGGCAGCAGTGCTAACCACTGTGCCACCGTATCACACAATAGCACAGAATAGAATGGTGTGGTTAAATATACCTTACAAATGTAGTAGCCGATTTAGACATGATTCACTGGAATTATCCAACCTTGCCTGCGACTGGGATTTACCAATCCTGTGGCTGTGAATGGAGATTTGGCTGAGCTCCAAATTCTCCATTGCCACAAGCAGCAGAGGTGGGGTGTGTGAGACTGGGGAATTGTGGCCTATATTTTTAGACATTGATAGTTTCCAATTCAGAACCCATAGAGAGACTGATCGTGCAAGAAATCATGGCTGCGATTCTCCCATCCCGACCTGCAACTTTTCTGTCAGGTTGGGGTGGGAGATGCGTGTCGCTGGCCTTGTTCTGGGAGTTGCGCACGAGCCAGGATTACATGCGCATCTCCCAGAGCCGGTGAACATTCGCCCATCAGACCATGTTGGAAACTGACGGGAAGGCAGGTAAGTCATTTGAAACTGCTTCTAATATGTTTTAAATGTCTTGTAAATGTAATTGTCAGGAACTTACTGGTCTCAGTTGAACCTCCTATTCTGCCAGGAGTACTTCGTTCCAACAGGATTCAGACTAGCTCCCCATGCACCCCACAAAATGGAAAGGGGGCAATCAGGGCCCCCGCGGGTCAGGCAGTGGAGCGGGGGTTCTTCAGCTCCTGCCTAATATTGTTATAAATTAGCTTTCCCCCAACTTAGCACCTTATCTTTATCCATCAGTACCTTAAAGTTTACTGAATTGTGGCCACTGTTCCCGAAATGCTGCCACCACCTGGCCAGGCTCATTTCCCAATACCAGGTTCAGAATGGCACCTTCATTAGTTGGACTATCTATACAGTGCTTCAAGAAGCCCTCCTGCCTTACAAACCCTATCCCATTTATGCCCCTAGCACCAAGTGTGTCCCAGTCAATATAGGGGAAATTAAAACCCCCCCACCACAACAATCCTCTTACTCCCACCACAGCAATCCTGTAACCTTGCCGAACTCTGCCTACATATCTGTTCTGTTCTATCTGGTTCTGTTCTGTTCTCTTGGGCCGGCAGTATCACCCCCAGTGACGCTCGATTCCTGCTCCACATGGAGATTTTCTCTGGGAATCCCATGTGTGAAGAGGGCTGAATGCCAGATGTGCTCTGCTTCTGCATTCTGAGCAGAGCTCACTCAATTTGCCAATTTGAATAGTTAGCTGGATTAGGGAATGAACATATCGGGAAGTATAGCCTCAGCTGTTCATTGCTAGCACTTGATAAAGATGCCCAGTGCACTCTGCTCAGGCAGACACAGCTCAGCAGCCGTTAGGTCCCTCATCAACATATGTAAGGGACTTGTTTCAGCTTTGACCTAATTTGAGGTTAGTTATTTTTCATGCATCCTTGGGGCATAAAGCATTGCATTGTATACAAGTGGTCCTTTCTGCATCGCCTTGAAATCTGTCCTTCTCACTATTTATTCCATTTCTGAATTTTGTGGCATTAGCAAAGTTTGTAATTCTGCCCTGTATACACAATTCCAGGTAATATATAATAAAACAAGGATGCCAGGATTCTATCAACCTGTCCACAACAGAATCAGAGTGGGCGAGGGATGGACAATGAAAATGTCTGTTGAATTTCCAGTCTTGTTCGACGAGGCTGTAAAATCCTACCTGTAATGTTTTAAAAATTGACCATTCAGGAATATCACTCTATTGTTCATTCCGATCTGAAAATGCAACCTGTCAGCATTCCCGTCTGCATTGTGTCTTGTCAAAACCACAAACCATTCAAATCCCACAGGCTTCAATTTTATTTCTTCACCCCACTCACTTCATGTTTCCTATTTGCTCTGTAGCGGCGTTTTGTCGAATAGCTTTTGAAAGTCTATGCCCACAACAACATATATTTGTACAGTGCCTTTAATGTAACAAAACATCCCATGGGCTTTACAAATGACAAGCAAAATTTGACACCAAGCCACACGGAAGATATGCCAGATGACCAATAACTTGATCAATGAGATAGGTTTCAAGGAATGTCTTGACGGAGAAAAGAGAAAAAAGAGAATTGCAAGAGGTTTTGGGAGAGAATTCCAGAGCTCAGGGCCTTGGCAGCTGAAGGCACGACTGCCAATGGTGGAGCTATTAAAATCAGAATGTTCAAGAAAGCAGAGAGGCGAGAGTCCCTTTGGTGCAGATTACAGAGATCGGGTGGAACAAGGCCATGGAAGGATCTGAAAACAGGATTGGAGGTTCTGCTTAGCCAAGAGCCAATGTAGGACAATGAGAACTGGTTGATGAGTGAGCAGATCTTGCTGCACGTTTGGACACAGGCAGCAGGGTTTTGAGTGGCACCAAGTTTTTGGAGGGTTGAATAAAGGTGGCCTAGCAGGAATGTGTTGGAAAAGTCCAGACTGGAAATAATATGAGGATTTCAGCAGCAGACAAGCTTAAGCTATAGTTGGCTGATGTTAGGAGGTAGAAATAGATGAGTTTAATAATAGTGCAACTATGTGGTTGAAAGTTCATTTCAGGGCAAAATATAATGTTTATGAACAGCCTGATTTAGCTTCAGTCAGGGAGAGGGAGAGTTGATGGCAAGGGAACAGACTTATTACAGAGAATGAAGATGGTGGTGTTGATCTTCCCAATTTTTGTCTCGAGGAAATATTATCATATCCATTGCGATATATTGAAAAGGCACCCAACATCACTGGCCCACAGCTGAAGAAAGGAGATGGTCATCATGAAAAAGGTGGATCACCAGGAACATGCTGAGGGTGAGATGGACCTCATTGGTGACACTGAAGCCACAAGATCCACCTTATATAGTGTTCCTCCCACCCAATGATGTGGTGCTCCAGGCTCCAGGGTCACTGGCGACCTCCATCCCAAACTCCAGAGGCAACTCCAGGCATTGTCCAGCTTCTGCATGTTAAGTTGCTCCAGAATTGTTCAGGGCATGTTTTCCCCAGTGGCATCACAAAGAATCGCAAGTGTGGTATTGTACTTTCATTTACGTCTCAATGGCAGAACGTAAATCAGTTTCACGCTGGCCTCCAGCAGGACTCCCAATCCGCCATGGCAGGCAAAAAAAAAATGATAATTTGGAGGACCAGTGCAAACACAATGGGCTGAATTCTGTGCTGTAACGGTTCTGAGATTAAGGGACACAGTAGTGCATTAATAAAAGCATGTAAAATTGCTGGCTCCAACACATCCCTACCTGATGAGTTCAATACATTCTATATCCGTTTTGAGCAAGAGGTCAGCGAGACCATGCCCTCCACCCTGAAAGCCCTGGATGAACCTGTACCTGGGGTCACCATTGCAGATGTTAGAGCAGCTTTCTTGAAGGTCAACACATGGAAAGCAACTGGCCCAGATGGGGTACCCGGACATGCACTCAGATCCTGTGCAGATCAGCTGGAGGAGGTATTCACAGACATCTTCAATCTCTCTTTCTTTATAACAATCTGAGGTCACTATCTGCTTCAAGAAGATGACCATCATTCCAGTACCTAAGGAAAACCAAGCTGTGTACCTTAATGACTATAGGTCGGTGGCTCTGACATCCATCATTATGAAGTGCTTCGAAAGGTTAGTCATGGCACAAATCAATTCCAGCCTCCCGGATTACCTGGATCCACTACAGTTTGCCTATCACCGTAACAGGTCCACAACAGATGCCATTTCCCTGGCCCTGCACTCAACCCTGGAACATCTAGATAACAAGCACACCTATGTCAGACTCCTAATTATTGACTACAGCTCAGCCTTCAACATTATTATTCCCATGAAACTCATGTCCAAATTCTGTGGCCTGGGCCTCCCTCTGCGAATGGATCCTGAACTTCCTAACTCACATACCACAATCAGTAAGGATAGGCAACAACGCCTCCTCCACGATCATCCTCAACACAGGTGCCCCACAAGGCTGTGTTCTCTACATCCCTTAAACACCTACGACAGTGTGGCCAAATTCCCCTCCAATTTGATTTTCAAGTTTGCTGATGACACCACCACAGTGGGTTGGATCTCAAACAATGACGAGACAGGGTACAGGAATGAGATAGAGAATCTGGTGAACTGGTGCGGCAACAATAATCTGTCTCTCAATATCAACAAAACAAAGGAGACTGTCATCGACTTCAGAAAGTGTAAAGGAGAACATGCTTCTGTCTACATCATGGAGATGAAGTAGAGAGGGTCGAGAGCTTCAAGTTTTTAGGTGTCCAGATCACCAAAACCTGGTCTTGGTCTCCCCATGCCGACACTATAGTTAAGGTAGTCCACTAATGCCTCTACTTTCTCAGAAATTTGGCATGTCACCTATGACTCTCACTAGCTTTGACAGATGCACCATAGAAAGCATTCTTTCTGATTGTATCACAGCTTGGTATGCTTCCTGCTCTGCCCAAGATCACAAGAAACTACAAAAGGTCATGAAAGTAGCCCAGTCCATCACGCAAACCAGCCTCCCATCCATTAACTCTATCTACATTTCCCACTGCCTCAGCAAAGCAGTCAGCATAATCAAGGACCCCCACAATCGCAGACATTCTTTCTTCCACTTTCTTCCTTCGGGAAAAAGATACAAAAGTCTGAGGTCATGTACCAATCGACTCAAGAAGAGCTTCTTCCCTGCTGCTGTCAGATATTTGAATGGACTTACCTTGCATTAAGTTGATCTTTCTCTGCACCCTAGCTATGACTGTAACACTACATTCTGCACCCTTTTGTTTCTTCTCTGTGAACAGTATGTTTTTTCTATATAGCACGCAAAAAACAATACTTTTCACTATATGTTAATACATGTGACAATAATAAATCAAATCAAAATCAAATCACATCAAATGTCACTGGATTTGTAATCCAAAAACCCCAACTGATGGTCTGGATACACACACTCAAAATTTCCACCACAGCAACTGGGGGAACTTAAATTCAATTAATTAATTAGTTCAATTGATTAATAGTTCTGGAGTTAAAAGCTGGTGTCTGTAATGGTGACCATGAAGCTCATTAATTGTCATAAAACCCTTTAAATTCATTAATGTCCTTTAGGGAAGGAAATTTGTCATCGCCACCTGGCTTGGCCTACATACGACTCCAGGCCTATAGCAATGTGTGTTGTGATATAATGTAAACGTACATTTAAAGAGATACATTTGTCAATCCCGACTGCCCATGAAGGATGTGATAAAGTAGTCCCATGACCCTGAATTTAGTTGACGACAGCAGTAATTTGAGGTCAGGTGGGTATACACAGTAACCCAATTAACATTATGGGGGATATTCTCCCGGCCTGTTTGAGTAGCATAACAGGCCAGGAGACATAAATGGAGGCTGTGTAGCAGGCTTCCTGCTGGGCGCCACAGCCTCCGAGCATCTCCAACTGCTGGAACTCCAGCATTGTCAGCTCTGCGCAAGAAATCAGCATGGGACTGATTGAAATATTTAAATCTTAATCACATTAGCGCCCCGGGGCTGAGGTTTCCAGGCCTGTGAGCCTCTCTGCCCCCACCCCGCTGGGAGTGTTTCACTCCAGCAGGGTTTACAACTGCTGCCCAAAATGGGGAGCCAGCGGCCCGGCCTGGCTGGAGTGAAGGGGCTCCAAGGAGGACTCCTAGGAGGTTGGGGGCAAAGCGGGGGAAGGTGCCTCCTGGGCATTGCCAGACTGGCAGGGATATCCTGGCCTCTTGGCAGTGCCCAAGGGGCAAAGCGGCAATGCCCAGGGAGTACCTAAGGCATTGGCAGTACCAAAGGGGTGGGGCCAGAGGGGGCAGGGCTTATAGGAGGAACATCAATGGGGTGGGGTGGGATCCCACTGCCACTCTGTATAGGGGAGGTCGAGATTGCAATGATGGGGGTGTTGGGGGGGTGGCAGCGTCGTGGGCAATCGGGAGATCGGGGGTGGGTTAGGGAGGAGATCGAGATGGGCCGAGGGGTGTCAGAGCTGACCCAGACACACCCAGGAGCCTAGCAACTGGGGGATGGGGAAGCCAGTGATGCAGGGTCATTAGGCTGGCCGGAAATCGAACTGACCAGCAATTAGGAGGCTGGCAGTGCCGGCTAGTGCACATGCACTGATCTTGGCACTGATAGATCAGTGGACGCACAGTGGCCCACTCAGTGTTACGCTGCTGACCTCTCCAGCAGGAATAGGCCCCATGTCCAGCTTTTCATCGTGATTCAGGCTAGGACACTCTGTGATGCACTGAGTGCGGGAGACTCAGTTTGAAAGTCCCGCTGAAAAAAACAGCGTGATTTACTCCAATTTTTACCTGAATTCGGCACTTCGAATTGTTTTGGGAGAATTCCACCCTCTATGTGTTCAGTCTTATCTCCCAATGAAGAACTCACATTTTTATTTTTCTAAACCCGGTTGTATGATTGACACATTTACATCAAATAGAAAAATGTAACATGGTGGCAGTGTGGGTTTTAAAGATCTGACTGAGAAGTATACAAGCTCCAACCCTTTCACACGCAGCAGAAGAACTGGTATGGAAGCAAAAGCAACCATCAAGTACTAACTCACCATGTGTGAATGATTCTGCAACTGTGTAGGGATTCTACAAAGGGCATTTTTATTCTGGCACATTTCATCTCTCTCCAACCAGTAAGAGTGTTCAAATTTTAGGGAACTTAGCTTGTACAAGACACAACCAAACAAAGCTACATAAAGTTTTGTTGCAACCTCCTAAGCTACTGCAGGTTCCTTCATCTGAAGCCCTTGGAGCCGATGGTGTTTTCAGTTTCAGATTGCTTGGGTTTTTGGATACCATATATCACCTTGCTTTATAATAGCCTAAGCCTAGACTAGCTATTTTGGAAGTAAATGAAATTACTAGGAAAGTAAGACGTATCAGTGAATACAGGGTACCTGTAATAGGTTTCTTTTTGACATGTCGCCACCAAAATCTCAACATAAATAGTGCAGACAACAAAAGTTTCCATGCTAAAGGTTGACGAGGTTTCAAAAGAAGTATTGATGTGTTTGGTGTTTGGATTTACGGATAAAGAATACGCCACATGAAGTTTCAAATCACTTTCATCGTAATAATTAAACTGTGATATGGATCTTTGCTGGGGCTAGTTTATTCAGGGGTCATATGTTGGATATCTGCCAGCAAGCTTTTTGAATGCACTTGATGTGTCCTGTACTGTAGTCATTCTGTCAAATCCAGCCTGAATACCCAGTGACTCACACTGGGAAATCACATAAACATCAATCCATCAAATGCGATGCATACTGTGTCATTAGTCTGCTTTTCTTACAGTCCACCGCATGAAATACCCATGCCACTAGCACTGCTATTAGACTGTCACTTCATTTCCAAGGGCTGAACCACATACAGTGTTATTATCCCTGGCACCTGTAACAAATCATGTGCAAATCCAAGTAAAAGCTAGCTGAATAGAAAGAAAGATTTATCGTAGCAAACTCTGACCTGCAATATACTGTGTGCATCAGGTCCAATTCAGATAGCCCCATGGCAGCTCAGTAGCACAGTGGTTAGCACTGTTGCCTCACAGTGCCAGAGACTGGGGTTCAATTCCCAGCTTGGGTCACTGTCTGTGCGGAATATTCACATTCTCCCTCTGTCTGTGTGCGTTTCCTCCAGTCCAAAGATGTGTTGGTTATGTGGATCGACCATGCTTAAATTGCTCATTAGTGTCGGGGTAGTAAATGTATGGGATTCTCAGGATAGAGCCTCGGTGAGATTGTGGTCAGTACAGACTTAATGGGCAAAATAGCCTCCTTCTGCATAGTAGGATTCTATGTTTCTAGCCCCATCCAAATGTGAAAAATATTTTCATTTGCACCCAGTAGGTGTGAACCCTCTCTAATTACATTCTGCCTACGTTACAACCACCACCATAAAGTATTTGAAGTAAAGTTCATCATATGGCTTCTGTGCCAATATCTTTTGTGCACATTGTTAAAAACGTTTTTACCTTTACTCAAGCTAACAGCTCAGCTCCGGGTTCAAATTCTGCGTCAGGACTCGAAGGCCATTATTTTATTTTATTCATTCATGGAACATAGGTGTCACTGGCTAGCCCATCCCTAGTTACCTGAGGACAGTTGAGTGTCAAACACATAACTGTGGCTCCGGAGTCACATGTAGGCCAGACCAGGTAAGGACAGCAGATTTCCTTCCTTAAAAGACACTTGTGAACCTGGTGGGTTTTTATGACAATCGACAATGGTTTCACAGTCATTATGATTTTAATTGCAGCTATTTTTTTACAGAACTCAAATTCCACCATCTGCCATGGCAGGATTCAAACCCAGATCCCCAGAACATTAGCCAAGTTTCTGGATTAATAGTCCAGCGATGGTACCCTGGGCCACTGTCTCCCCCAAGCCATTGCGTCCCTAATCTAGGCTGAATTATCAGTGCGCTACTAAGGGAATCCTGCACTGTCCAAGGTGCCGACGTTTGGGTGAGATGTTAAACTGAGACCCTGGACGAAATTTTCCCGTCCCACCCACCACGGAAATTGTAGCAGGCGGGCAGGACCATGCAAAGGCCTGTCGACACCGGGCAGGATTTTCCAGTCTTGGGACGAGTGCGGCTGGAAAATCCCACAACCTGTCTGCGAACATATGTAGATGCAAAAGGTTTCATGATATTATCTCAAGATAGAATACACTCGTTGTCCTAGCCAACAATTTGTCCTTAGCCAACAGCATCAGAATGAGATTAACTGGTGTTTGTGGGGCCTTGTTGTGTCTATATTGACGACTGTGCTTGTCCATTCATTAGGGATTGCACTTTCAAAACCAATCATTTTAAAGTTGTCTAGGATACAATAGGCACTTTATAAATACAGGTTTTATATTTACAAACCTTGCAAAGAAATATTGACATTTAATATGGTACATTGGCCTTCATTGCGAGAGGTTTGGAGTACAGGAGTGGGGATATATTGTTGCAATTACACAGGGCCTTGGTGAGGCCATACCTGGAATATTGTGTACAGTTTTGGTCTCCTTTTCTGAGGAAGGGTGTTCTTGCTCTCAAGGGAGTGCAGCGAAGGTTTACCAGGCTGATTCCGGGGATGGCAGGGCTGATATACAAGAAGAGATTGACTAGGTTAGAATTGTTTTCGCTGGAGTTCAGATGAATGAGGGGGGATCTCATAGAGACTTACAAAATTCTAGCAGGACTAGACAGGGTAGATGCAGGGAAGCTGTTCCCAGTGGTGGGGGAGTCCAGAACCATGGGTCACAGTCTGAGGATTCAGGGAGACGTGAGATGAGGAGACATTTCTTCACCCAAAGAATGGTGAGCCTGTGGAATTCATTACCACAGGAAGTAATTGATACCAAAACACTGAGCGTATTCAAGAGGAGGCTAGACATAGCACTTGAGGTGAATGGGATCAAAGATTATTGGCAGAAAACACGATCAGGTAATTGAGTAGAACGATCTGCCATGATCGTGATGAATGGTGGAGCAGGCTCAAAGGGCCAAATGGCCTCCTCCTGCTCCTATCTTCTATGTTTCTATGTTTAAAAAACGAGTCAGTATTACTTGAATGTTTATCTGTACATTACTAATGCGGCAAGCAGGCCCCAGCTATCACACAACTGAACACCAATCTCCATCATACTTCTCCGATGATACTGAAATCAAATACCTGTTCACAAGGAAAAGGGAATGAAAGAGAAAATTGGAATGAGAATGTCTTGTAGCTTTGCAGTATTTGTTACCGAATAATAACTACAAAGCCTCTGAAACGGGTCAGTCACAGCTCCTTGTATTAAAGAAGAGTGGATGGAAAAAGCTAACTGGATCCCAATGCTTCAATATTTTGCTGAAAATTTTAATTACAAGAGACAGGTTAAAAAAAGAATTTGCAGTCAGGTGAGGAACTGCATTCGTGCATCACCTCTTCAGCCGATGAGCAACAGCCAATTCTAAATTATCACCATTACAGTGATGTATCTGTCTCAAATTCACATACATATATACAGATATATTTTAAACCACAATGGTAGATATGTTTAATATTTATTACAGAATATCAGCCTTTCCAGTGTAATATTTCATTTAAACAGTGCAAACTTGCCCAGCTTTCCTCCAGAGTACATGAATAAAGTATCTACAGTCAAAGAACAAAGAAAAGTACAGTACAGGGACAGGCCCTTCAGCTCTCCAAGCCTGTGCTGATCATAATGCCCTAACTAAAGAAAAAACCTTTCTGCGCTGACTTGATCCATATTCCTCTATCCCCTCCCAATTCATGTAACGATAAGAACATAAGAGCATAAGAACATAAGAAATAGGAGCAGGAGTAGGCCATCTAGCCCCTCGAACCTGCCCCGCCATTCAGTAAGATCATGGCTGATCTGAAGTGGATCAGTTCCACTTTCATGCGTTCTCCCCATAACCCTTAATTTCCTTGCCTACCAAAAACCTATCTACCCGTGTCTTAAATATATTTAGCGAGGTAGCCTCCACCACTTCAACAGGCAGAGAATTCCAGAGATTCACCACCCTTTGAGTGGAGAAGTTCCTCCTCAACTCCGTTCTAAACTGCCCCCCCCCTTGTCTTGAGGCTGTGCCCTCTAGTCCTGCTGTCCTTTCTGAGCGGGAAGAATCTCTCTACCTCTACCCTATCCATCCCCTTCATTATCTTATACGTCTCTATAAGATCCCCCTCATCCTTCTAAACTCCAACGAGTACAGACCCAGTCTATTTAGTTTCTCTTCATAGTCCAACCCCCTCATCTCTGGTATCAGCCTAGTGAACCTCCTCTGCACTCCCTCCAAGGCCAAAATATCCTTGCGCAAGTGCGGCGACCAAAACTGCACACAGTACTCCAGCTGCCAGGTCCTCGTCCACTCGCTCAGCCTATTTAGATCCCTCCGCAGACATTCCACACCCTCCGCACAATTTGCTTTTCTACTTATCTTCGTGTCATCAGCAAATTTCGACACCTTACACTCAGCCCCCTCCTCCAGATCATCTATATAAATGGTAAATAGCTGAGGCCCCAGCACCGACCCCTGCGGCACTCCACTAGTCACCAACCGCCAATCAGAATAGCACCCATTGATACCAACTCTCTGCCTCCTATTAGACAACCAATCCTCCATCCACGCTAACACCTTACCCCCAACTCCATGCCCCCTAACCTTCTGAAGCAAACCATCTAGAGGCCTTCTAAATGTTACTAATGTGCCTGCGTTCCAGGCACCCACCACTCTCTGCGTGCAAAACATCCCCCACACATCTCCCTTAAACTTTCTTGCTCAGTCCTCAGAGTTATCCTCCAAGTTTCCTACTCTGACTTTCTGAGATTCACACTTCAAGATAATTTCTTAGGTAGCTCCATACTACCCATCTCTGGCTTTCCCCTTTCCAGCATGTCTGTTTGCAGTTTATGGTGCATATAATCTGCACCACTGTTAATTGTACATATAATCTGCACCACTGTTAATTGTGCCCATAATCTGCACCACTGTTAGTAGCGTGTACAGAGGCACAATATTATTATTGTTGAAATTCAGCTTTTGCTGAACTGAAAAATAAACAGGAAACTTACTGAGATAAACTATCTCACCCTCCATAACACAGGGAAAGCCTTTCGGCTTTCTTCATGTGTGAGGTGGCATGTGGTTAGCACTGCTGACCCACAGCTCCAGGGATCCAGGTTTGATTACCAACTTGGGCCACTGTCTGTGTCGTGTCCGCACATTTTTTCCAAGTCTGTATGGGTTTCCTCCGAAAGATGTGCTGGTTAGGTGCATTAGCTATGCTAAATTCTCCCTCAGCGTACCCGAACAGGTGCCAGAGTGTGGTGACTAGGGGATTTTCACTGTAACTTCGTTGCAGTGTTAATGTAAGCTGACTTATGACACTAGTAAATAAACTTCTAAGCATAGCAAACTAAACCAATTACACATTGATTTGATGGCACAGCAGATTAATACTTCATAGAATCCTACAGTGCAGGAAGAGGCCCTTCGAGTCTGCACTGAACACAATCCCACCCAGGCCCTACCCCCATATCCCTACATATTATACCCATTAATCTCTCTAACCTACACATTCCTGGACACTAGGGGGCAATTTCTTAGCATAGCCAATCAACCTAACCCACACATCTTTGGACTGTGGGAGGAAACCCATGCAGACACAAGGAGAATGTGCAAACTCCACATGGACAGTGACCCGAGCCAGGAATCGAACCCAGGACCCTGGAGCTATGAAGCCGCAGTGCTAACCACTGTGCTACTGTGCCACCCAATACTTGGTGATCTAAAAAGTAAAATTTGTTTATTAGACACAAGTAAGGCTTACATTAACGCTGCAGTGAAGTTACTGTGAAATTGCCCTAGTCACCACAGTCCAGCACCCTGTTTGGATCAATGCATCTAAGCAGCATGTCTTTCAGAATGTGGGAGGAAACTGAAGCACATGGACAGTGACCAAAGCCGGGAATCAAACCTGGGTCCCTGGCACTGGGAAGCAGCAGTGCTAACCACTGCGCGTAGGTTCAGAGTTAGAATTTCATTATTCAATGAACCTTATTGCAATGCCACCTGGCCAATACTGCTCATGAACTGACATGAATGGTCATCATATTGGCTATCACACAAAAGTGGCTCAGAAAGGCGGAGTTTTCCAATCCTGGGGGCAAGTGTGGCCAGAAAATCCCACTCGAAGTGTCAAAATGCATATCTGCTGTTTTGGAGTTGTGGAGTAATGAATACAGATGGTGTTTAGCTTGTTTCAAGCTATACAAGCTTTTCACTGCATTTATTCCCCAAGATCAAAAACGGGTTTAATGAGGTCATCGATGCCAATAATGATATCCTCCATGTTGATGCATGTAAAGTCAATGCCTCCCCCTCCAGCAAGAGATTGCATGAATAGTCATGGAGTTTCCCAACTGTATCTGCAGAATTGTGTCATGCAAAGTTCTGAGGCATGCATTCTAGAAAGTAAATGAAATAACATTAAAATAAGACGATAAATGAGAGGATAAATGGCCCAAAACTGGATGAATTTGTGGATGCCACAAATGTCCTTAGGGGTTCAAAATGGTGTCCACAGTAGCACACACATTTTTTAACAGAAGTTCATTTCTCTAACGTCTGCTTTTCCCATGTCTTTGCCTAGACTCATGTCAATGCTAACCCAGTGGCTGTAGTATGATGAACTGAAAGCTGCTGATTTTCATTAAAATCAGAGGACCTGGGAGGATGACCTCAAGAAGCTCTGGGCTTACAAGGCCAGACTTTGGGTTGCAATATCTTGATGTAGATAGCACATTACTCAATACAGCACACCCCCATCACTCAGATAGCACCAGCCTTCATCAAGCAGCGACTCTTACCTATTATAGCTGCATCACACCCTTCTACCCTTAGCACTGCTCTAAGCCTCGCACCCCTATCTCCCTCTCCAGCTTCTGCACATTGCCAGTTACTCAATTATGTCAACCACTTCACCCAGAGACATTGCAACATACTCACTGGGAGGAATTTTATGGCCTTGCTCGTCCCAAAACCATAAAATCCCACCCGAGGTCAACGGACCTTCCTGTTATCCACCCATCCACCCGCCCGCTCCAATTTCTATGGCGGGTGGGGCAGTAAAGTTTCGGCCACTGTTTCACTCCCCTGTCTGTTGCAATATGAGCTGAGGCAGGAGAAGGAGAACACTGCATATCCTTAGCCCATGGAGGAGGTGGCACTCACCTTCATTAGGGCAGTCTATGGTCTAGGGCTGAGGCTATGGTCACTGGTGGGGCTGGAACTTTAGCAAGTGATGGGATTCTTCTTGCTAATCCTTCCTTCTCATAGTCCACTTCCCCTTCACCTCTCTGTGTCTTTTGATTTAAAAGCTGCAGGTGGTTTAAGGGTATATCAGTTACTTTTTCCCCCATTCCCTCACTGCAATCTTATCATTGTGCCTTTTAGACACTCAAGGGACTGCCAGCTGTCTAATGGTGGAAGAGCAGCAGGGTAAAGAACAAAAGACATGGATAATGAAAAAATGTCACTACTCACTTTAGCATTCATTGATACCGACAATATAGGCGGGATTTTCCAGCCACATTCATCCGAAAGCCAGAAAATCCTGCCTGGGGCCAATGGCCCTTTGAATAGTCTGCCCCCTGCCCACTACGATTCCCAAGGTGGGATAGAGATGTCTTTGTGAGACATTGGAAACAAACGGCCTGTGTCAGTGCCTTTTCACCAGATGGGTGTGCAGATGCCTGCTGGCCAGAAAGCCTGGTCCCACACATGTCCTGCTGCAGAGGACTCAAGTGAGGACTTTGGTATGATCCACAGAAGAAGGTACGTACAGTGTAGCATTAGCAGGCCTGTCAGAAATACAACAAACAATTACAAGTCACGCAGAGGAGTACAGCACCAAATGTGTACAGGGCTTGGATTCCATCCCTTCCAGTATGCCAAGTGATGGGCAACTTTATCAACACGCCTGCGTATCCAACCATCATACTGACTTCCCAGCTTCCACTGTAGCACAAATAGAAGCCGCCCAATCTCTGAGTGCAGGATTGGAAGCGTAGTGTGGAGTCGCGCAAAGTTTGCTGACTGCCAGGAAGCTGCGGTCGCTACCGTCAAGGCAGTCGATTAGAGAAAGGAAAGAGTCTCGCAGGGTGCCACAGTCCAGAATTCATTCTTCCAACATATCGCTAGGACTGCCGAGGCCCCGTCCTCTGAAGGGTGCCAGTGGCTATATGGAGCACAAGCCTGCTATACCCCTCAGGAAGACAGCATTGTTACTATCGTACATGCCAATCCACCACTGCCCCTTGTTTATCAGCCTATTATCCCATTTCATGGCTGTCATATCTGAGTAACTGGTAACATGCAGAAGCTGGAGAGGTAGATGAGTGTAAGGCTTGTTGCAGTGCTAAGGTTAGAAGGGTGTGATGTAGTTACGAATTGAGTTAACGCCCCGGATTGATGAGGTCTGCTGCTATCGGAGTGATGGGTGTATAGTGTATCCAGTTGTGTTTGAATTTAGTGATGCAGTTGGCGGACACAATACTTGAAGATTAATTCCCTGACTGTGACCAATTGTGCGAGGTCACTGGAATGTCTGAAGCACTAACCAAAGGTCTTCAGGGCCTGATTCCTGGCACTGCCTAGCATGGAAATCTTCTCCCATCACCATCTGATTGTTTGTCTGGAAGACTTTGTGGCTCCATGCAGGTCAAACACTTTGCTCATCCTCCACTCCACTCTGCATGCAGCATCTTGAGAATAATGGAGCATGTGTTCTCTCCCATGTTGTCCCATTATACATTCTTCCTCTCTGGGAGAGTAACTCACATCTGCTCCAGTCTTTAAGGGACGCAGGCCGAATGTTACCACACTGCCGAGATTGTCTCACCCCACTGCAATGAACGGATTTTTGGCTGGGCACCAAATCCTCCTATCTCACTGCAGTGGCAGCGTGGCATGAATGGCTGGTAAGATCTCACCCGTGATCTGGCTTTAAGAAATGCATGCAGGCAATTGGCATCTGATCATTTTGGTAGGGCATAGCAGCCACGCATCAGTGCAGTTAGCGCTGGGTGCATTCTGTGATCATGGTAATGAGCAGGTAACAAGATGCTGGGGGAATAGCTTAGCTGCACATCATGAACCCCATTTAGCACCCAAACTGTTCTTCCATTTATCAGTGCACACTGATGACCTTAATTAACTCGGATTCCTGTGTTTGCTTGGCTGAGTCCACTTACAACTTTTCTTTCACATCACCAAAGAGTTGGTTTTATGGGGGAAATAAGTCAAACTCGTGTGAATGGACATATGGCAATACTAAAAATCTTACGATGCAAGTTGGTATATGGGTGTACTGGGAATAAAGGTGAAAAATCCCATTAATATAAGCAGGTGCTACATTAAAATGAACATATGGAAATTCACGCTTCACCACATAAGAACAATTGCTTTTGATACAGCACTGTGTCTGCTCCTGAACTACATTACCATATCATTTTGGGCAGAAAATTAGTTATTTCACTGACCACTTAGAATTTCAGCAGGTTACTTAATTCATAGCTGGCTCTCCAGAACATTATCGCTGGTGTAGGCTGGAGGGACATTTCCAATTTGTCCAACATTTCCTTTGGCCAAATAATATTGCAGGTTGGAAAGAGTCATTGTGCTTCATAAAAATGTTTTTTTTTAATAACTTTTGGTAGAATCATTTTTCAAACTATTTCTGTGTGGCGATCAGCTGGCAGCTTCTCATGTTGGAATTGGAATGTTGTTGGTTTGCTAAGTATGATCTGGATTAAACATCCCAGTTCAGCACAGGGGGAGTGCTGCCATTGCCAACCAGTGGCTTGGACAATGTTTATTGCCCACCCCCAGTTGCCCGAGGGCAGCTGAGAGTCAACCACATTGCAGCGGCTCTGGAGTCACATGTATGCCAAACCAGGTAAAGGCAACAGATTTCATTCCCTAAAGGACATTAGTGAACCAGATGGGCTTTTCTGACAATTGATTCATGGTCATAAGTGGATTCTTAATTCTACATATTTTCTATTTAATTGAATTCAAATTCCACCATCTGCCGTGGTGGGATTTGAACCTGGTCCCTGGAACACTCGCTGAGTTGCTGGATTGATCATCTAGTGATGATTCCATTTGGCTGTCATCTTCCCTCCGACCCCTACCTTCCTGTTGTGTGGATACAGATGGGTTAAAGATCCAATGGTGCAATCCAGGCTGACACTTCTTCCTCAATTGATCGATTAATTGGTCATTCTTCTCCTTGTTGGTTATGGAATTTTGCTGTGGGCAAAACAGCTGCCACACTTGCCTAATTAACAAAAGTCAGAGCAGTATGTGTTGTTTTCCAACTCTTCCATTTTCCCTAGGCCTTCCTTGAGCCTTTCAAATGCTCTTAGTTTCTTGAGTGATTTTGAACTATTTTACACACTTATTTCTTAAACCTAACTGCAGCGAATTGTGACACCATCATGATAGTAATATCTTCTTGGGGATTTTCTGCTTTACAATTGCCCCTCTTTTTTTTTTCTAACCCTGTTAATGAAGTTTCTTCCTTACTTTTCACTTTAGAGAAATGATACAAGCCTGAAATGTTGAGTACGTGTTGGATTTTCATCTTTGATATGGGCTATCGGGAGTGAGGAACTTTCCCAATGTCACAATCCCGACTCTCCTGTGGCAGTGCCCATTCATCTTATTTTCATGCGAGGGAAAGTAGGTTCATGAGGAGACAGGCCCGTCAACTTGGAAAGCCCCACAGAGTCAATACGGGCTAGGATGTGGAAGTGGGCTAATTCTGTTGTGGCCCCCCGTTCTGGTCATGGACAAGTCACACGGGTCCCAGCAATGTGCAATCACAAGCTGGTCATCCTTCAGGCACTGGGACAGGAAGAAGTGTCCAAGGGTGCAGGGCCACTTCAGATGAACCCATATCCTCCCCCATGACTGATACTCAGTGGGTTCTCGCATACAACTGGAATCATGGTCACTGGGTGAAATGCACAGTGCTAGATTGCAGCAAGTGTCAGAGTCAGAGGCACTTGTGGACATCTCCTCTTGGAGAAGGGAGTATCATCAACAATGATGCCGTGTAATGTAGTTGTGGAAAGGCTGGAGAAGTCAGTGTGTTGGGGCCTGGAGCTTGGAACAGCTACAGCAGATATACGGATATCTGGTGGAGTTCCCAGGGATCATACAACCTCATGCAACCAAGTGGAGGACTCAGTGGCTCAGGGGCCTCAAGCATGACCTCTTTCAAGAGAAAATGACCAACCTCATGGAATACCACATATAACAACTCCTGGAGGGCATGCATGACGAGCACAAGATCCTGCACAGGGCACAAGTCACACAAGCTACTCTAAACCAGAAAGCTCTGATCTCCATGGCATGCACTCAGGAACTGAGCACTCCAAAAAGGGCACATGCTGGTGCCACCACAGTGGCTGGAGCAGACAGCAGCTACATCCCAGCGGCAGATCTCCTCCAGGAGTCCGCAATCTATTCAGGACTGTAGAGGTCAAAGGGGAAGGTGAGGGTCCCAAGCAGTTTTCTTACCTTCCCCCAGCTTCCTGGGCATGGAGTCCAGTAACCATGGCTTTCCCTGCAGAATTACAAGGCGTCCAGCTGCAGGCAGAACTGCTTTGGGTCTTTGCACACCTCGGCTGGCCATCACGTTCTTTGACAGATGCATGGCCATTCAGCAGAGCAGCCCTGCCAGCACCTCAGGATGGAATGCCTTCTGATTTATAAATTTCCCAGGTGGGTGCCTGGATGGTCACATGGGCATCAATACAAATCAGGCACAATAATCTGGGCCCTGCAAGTTCAGAGGTAGATGGGAATACGGAACTCCCCATGTACTCTATGAACGATATGTTTTGAACATATAGTGTGCAAGAAACAATACTTTTCACTGTATCCCAACACATGTGACAGGAATAAATCAAGTCCAAGTAACTGGAACATTATATTCTGCACCCTCTTTTTGTTCTCCCCATGTACTCTATGAATGATATGTTTTGAATGCATAGGGCACAAGGAACAATACTTTTCACTGTATCCCAGTACATGTGACAATAATAAATCAGATCATTTGCACTGCAATATGGAGCTTTTTTATTGAAACTGTAATTTATTCACTGAAAAATGCTCTTTGTTTTAAAATATAAACCTTTTCCTTTTTCTTTAAAGGGCAACATGAAGACTAAGGCAAAATATTGACTCACGTTGTGCTTTGGTATAGAATTGCTTCAAGTAAATAAAAGGTTCTGAAGCTCCAATTGCTCTGAAATCCATTCCATTTGCATTGCAAAGCAGACTCTATGGCCATAGACAGCTGTGCATTCACAAAAATGCATTTGGGCTCCAGCTACATTCCCTCTGTGGGCACCATAGAAAGCCAGCTTTACAGATGGACATGAGCACCTCCAAAATGAGTAACACAGTCTCATTTGTCACCGCCAGCAAAAGGCAAATGACATATTAGAGAAATTTAAAGAACTTGCAATTTGTATAGGAGCGTTATCAAGTCTTTCCGAAACAGATTGAGGTGACCTTTTAGAAACAATTAAAGTGATACCCGCCACTTGTAATTTTGGAGGCTGAACGAGAGGGTAGAATTTCTTATTACATTTCCAACAGTACAGTATCCCTCAACACTAAATCAGTGTTATTATTGAAAAATTCACATCAACCAAATCCAGAAAGCTAAGAAAGATGAATATTTTACTACCCAACACCCGGTTTTCATATGAAAGATTATTAAATAATTTACCATGTAACATCAGTTTCAACTGTTTAAACATCTTCAACAGAAAAATGCTTCATTGTAAAGGAGTTTGCAGATTTAAAATATACATATAACTATGTCAACGTAATGGCTCAAGTGCATCACTCACTGTTTCCTTTAAGTGCTGTAAATTAACAGGGATTTTGAATATTATTATAAATGGTCATTTATAAGCCTTCTGGCAACTGGTGAGAAAGTGACTTTTAAAATTCTGTTAGGCATTTTTTCCTCCATCCAGCCTTTTGGACTTTTAAAATAATCACAGTGACATGATAGCACAGTGGTTAGCACTGCTGCCTCACAGTGCCAGTGACCCAAGTTCAATTCCTTCCTTGGGTGACTGTCTGCGTGGAGCTTGCATGTCTTCCCTGTGTCTGCATGGGTTACTTCCAGGTGTTTTGATTTCTTCCCACAGTCCAAAGATGTGTGGGTTAGGTGGACTGGCCATGCTAAATTGCCACTTAGTGTCCAAAGATGTTGGGTTAGGATAATTAGCGGGGTCTACACATGAGGTCACGGGGATAGGGCCTGGGTAAAATGCTCTGCCAGAGAGCCGGTGCAAAGTCAATGGGCCAAGTAGCCTGCTCCTGCACTGTAGCAATTCTGTGATTCGGTTACACCATGGACACAATCACGATAACCCTAAAGTACCACTCATCAACTGATCAAAAATTGGTCTGTGGTTAATTTTGTCCACTGTTAGGACGACTTATTTTGATGGTTCTGAACTCTAACATAGATGCTGGTAGCTGAAAGTCAGAGGAAATACATTTAAATTAAGCCTTTACTCATCAAAAACGACAGCAATAAAGAATAGCGAATGAAAAGAAAAGATACAGTGAGCAGCAGTTAATTTTTTCTGAGGTTACTGATGGGACTCTTGATGTTTGAACAGCTTTTTCACTGGAATATTAATGCCTATTTCAGGGTCACAGTATGTGAGCAAAAACTTTATAAAGACAGCCCTGGGAAACAATCATCTTCAATAACCTGCTGGTAGTGCAAGGATTATGAAAGCGAGTTTCTCAGCTTGCCAGCTCCCGAAAGCTGAAAAGCAAATCACATCATGATGATTACCTATTTGGATTTTCTAACTCTGGTTCACTGAAAATTGAGCATGAAATCCTTGCCATTGATTTTTACCTAAATCAGTGTGGTTTAGAGCTTGATATTCACATTACACATTAATTGTTAGAGCTACACACATCAAATGACTTTGAAACAATCCTTATCATGATTAAATCACCAATCACCTACACAGTTATATGGATCAACTAAGACAAACCTACATCTAGTCCTGTCAGAACAGGCATCCAAGATAATGACCAAAATCCCCTGTCCTCATTCGAACTTAGGTTTTCCAGTGCCGCTGTGAGTGAATGGAGTTTTGGCCAGAACGCCAAATTTTCCACTCTTGCACGCAATGGCTCCCACCCCCCCATTGGACGGGATCGGAAAATCCTGCCCAATAGTTCCATTAGAAGAGGAAAATGAGATGTGTACAAAAAAGGTCTTTTAATTTTCAACGATTGTTACATTTGAGTACAATCGTTTACTATGTTGGTTCTATGAAAAAAAATGATTTTATTTCAGAATTTCATGGGATGTAGGCATTGTTGGCTAGGCCAGCATTTATTTTCCATCCCTAACTGCCTTTGAGAGGATGTTGGGGAGCTGTCTTCTTGAGCCACTGCACTTTATGTGGTGTAGGTATATCTACAGTGCTGTTAGGGAGAGAGTTCCAGAATTTGATCCAGGCAACAGTGAAGGAATGGCGATCCAGTTCCGTATTGGGATGGTGTGTGACTTGGAAGTAAACTTGTGGGTGGTGCTGGTGTTCCCAAAGTATCTGCTGCCCTTGTCTTTCTATGTGATAGGCGGTACAGTGGCACAGTAGTTAGCACTGCTGCATCACAGTGCCAGAGACCCGGGTTTGATTCCCAGCTTGGGTCACTGTCTGTGTGGAGTTTGCACATTCTCCCCGTGTATGCGTGGGTTTCCTCTGGGTGCTCCAGTTTCCTCCCACAGTCCAAAGATATGCGGGTTAGGTGGATTGGCCATGCTAAGATTGCCCCTTAGTGTCAGGGGGACTAGCTAGGGTAAATGCATAGATTATTATGATAGGGCCTGGGTGGGATTGCGGCAGGTGCAGACTCGATGGGCCGAATGGCCTCCTTCTGCACTTAGGATTCTATGATAGAGGGTATGGGTTTGGAAGATGCTGTCCAAGGAGTTTTGGTGAGTAACAGCAGTGCGTCATGTAGATGGTAGACATTGCTGCCACTGTACATCGGTGGCTGAGGGAGTGCATGTTGAAGGTGGTGGCTGGGGTGCCAATCAAGTGGGTGCCTTGCCCTGGATGTGCCGAGCTTCTGCAGTGTTGTTGAAGCTGCACTAACCCAGGCAATATATTTCACAACACTACTGACATAAATTGAGGCAAAGATTCATGATGGAATTATTGACGGTACCGGTGCATGGAGAATGGCACTTCCAAGTTTCTTAGAACATCTCCCTTAATGGCGTCTAGACCTCTCATATCCAAGGTATAATCAGCAATTTCAATGTCACCATCAATTTGGTCATTGCTGGAATGTGTCACAGAAAAAGAACTGTCAAAAAAGACAAGAATCTGTTGCAACATGACATGATTTGTGCTCTTAATATCTGTGACGTCCCATTAGGAATTCTGAAATGTATCGGCTGCCAAGCTTTCAAGTAACCCATCATTTAAATGATCTTCTACAGTACGGTGCGCTGCTGCAGTTGTTCGCTCAGCCACAGGAAAATTGCATGTTGGCCTTGGAAGCCCACAGAATCCTCAGATACTGAAAAGATAGATAACATCACGCAACGGTGCAAAAGGTTGGCTGAACAGTGCGGCGAGCAGATTGACTATAGAGTCAGTTTGCTTAATCAGCTGTTTCCACCTCAGATGATGAATGGAGGAAGATCTTGGACAGGGAAGCTTTTACACGAATTGTGGAAAGAGTATGGATCGAATGGTCTGATCTCATTTCATGCTTTTTTTTAAATTGTAGCTTTTCTTCACTGAGTTACAAAAGGAAGGATGTTTATATTAGGATCGTGAAGATTTGCTCGGAATCAAAGCCTGAATCCAATAATGTATAATAAAACAGGGGAGACCATCTTACATTTTCACCAGTTCACTTAGGCACATTGCAACTTCTGCTTTAGAGGTACTCCAGGTCTGATTAAATAACAGCCGAAGGCAGCAGCTCACCTTTTTTATGGCATTGTTTGTTTATTCAATTTTTTCATTTTATTACAACCGCTTTGTGGGGTTGGGGGAGCTGGGGGAGTGAAATGGCTCCCCTAATCTAAAGGGGTGGCACGGTAGCACAGTGCTTAGCACTGCTGCTTCACAGCTCCAGAGACCTGGGTTCGATTCCCGGTTTGGGTCACTGCCTGAGAGGAGTTTGCACATTCTCCTCGTGTCTGCGTGAGTTTTCTCCGGGTGCTCTGGTTTCCTCCCACAGTCCAAAGATGTGCAGGTTAGGTTGATTGGCCATGCTAAATTGACCATAGATGCATAGGTTAGACGATTAGTGGGTAAACTATGTACGGATATGGGGGTAGGGCCTGGGTGGGATTGTGGTCGGTGCAGACTCAATGGGCCAAATGGCCTCTTTCTGTACTGTAGGGTTTCTATGATTTTTAATCTTCTTGTGAACTCAAGTAGCAGGTACTTTGCCAGTATACTTGTAGGTTGCAAAGAATTAGTTGGATAGGTTTTCTTTGATTAAACAAAGATCAAGATAAGTTGATTGGAACTATTTTTTAGAACTAACAAAGAACAAAGTAAATTACAACCACTATCCAGACATCCTACACATTAATCACACATACTACAAGTAGCAGAATAAAAGGAAAGGCTTACAGGACTTTTAACGTCCTTGAAAAATTAAAGAAAGTTATATATGGTTCCCTGACTGGTTTCAACGCACTAATTCCACATTGTGGCAGTTATTTTCTAGGTTGTGGCATAGGAATAGATTTCTTTGTAATTTTTTCCCAGAAGGTCTTGATTCAGAAGAGACGTTTCTTCTCAGGGTGGTTACTTTGCACACCTGGCGGCTCTTTTGAGAGAGACAGCAAGAACGAGAACAAAAGCAAAAGTGAGAGATCTAGAGAGAGAGTGAGCAAAAGAGAGAGAGGGTGTGAGAGAGAGTAAGAAAGAGCAAGAGAGAGGGAGTGAGAGGGAGTGAGAATGAGAGAAAGGGAGTAAGAGAGAGAGAGAGAGTGAGAGAGACGGAGTTAGAAAGAGCAAGAGAGAGGGAGTGAGAGGGAGTGAGAGAAAGGGAATAGGAGAGAAAAAGAGAGAGGGAGTGAGAGTGAGAGAGAGGGAATGAGAGAGAGTGAAAGAGAGAGCGAGGGAGAGCAAGAATACAAGAGTCAACAGCCTGTGTTCAGTACAGAATGGTCTTTTATTTTCTGTTTGCTATTTGGCAAGGAGTCCTTAAAAATACCTTGCTGGCTGTATATTCCAGATAAATTCTATTAATTTAGGTCTGCTACAGCATTGTTACAGAACAGAAAACACATTTTGATCTCTCACGTCAGAAACATTTCAAAAGTCTCAGGATGGTGTACTGGCCTTCATCAATCGAGGGATTGAGTTTAGGAGTCGGGAGATAATGTTGCAGCTTTATAAGACCCTACCGAGGCCTCTCTTGGAATACTGTACTCAGTTCCGGTCACCTCATTACAGGAAGGATGTGGAAGCTATTGAAAGGGCACAGAGGAGATTTACAAGGACATTGCCTGGATTGGGTGACATGCCTTATGAGGATAGGTTGAGGGAGCTCAGTCTTTTCTCCTTAGAGAGACAAAGGATGAGAGGTGACCTGATAGAAGTGTATAAGATGGTGAGAGGTATTGATCGGGTGGATTCTCAGAGGCTTTTTCCAAGGGCTGGAATGGTTACTATGAGAGAACACAGGTTTAAGGTGCTGGGGAGTAGGTATATAGGAGATATCAGGGGTACGTTTTTCACTGAGAGGGTGGTGGGTGAGTGGAATCAGCTGCCATTGGTGGTAATGGAGGCAAATTCGACAGGGTCTTTCAAGAGACTTCTGGATGAGTACATGGGACTTAATAGGATTGAGGGTTATAGGCAAGCCTAGTAGGTATGAATATCATTGGCGCAACTTGTGGGCCGAAGGGCCTGTTTGTGCTGTAGTTTTTCTATGTTCTATGTTCTATGGTGTGAAGTCCACAAGGGATGGGGTCTTTTCCACTCCCCGGAGGGTAGGTGTTTTTATTTTCATCAGACTTGGTGGAATTCAAAATTGTGTGTAACGTAGCAATCTGGGCAGTTCCTTCATTGTCTCTGGTGCGTTTTTTTTTAATAAAAATCCAGCCAGAAAAATAAAAAACATAAATTGTATCTATAAAAAGCACTTCCACACAATAAAGTGCATTATGATGTGAACTTATCATTAGCAGTAAAAGCTTTTTGTTAAATCTTAATACAATGCATTTACCTCCACTTAGTTATTTGCCAATGCAAATGCTTCCCACCAACATTAATGTACATAGAACAGTGGAAAAATACTGACTTACGTTTTCAATGACAACTTCCAATGTTGATCACTGTTCATATTTAGTCCCAATTAAAGTCTGACTTAATGGGAGTGTTTTTTTTTCTCTCTGTTTTAGACCAAGCATCTGCTTAGCCACCATCCTCTTCTACCCAAATGTAGCTGGCTGAAGATCAACAATTAAGCACTAAGAGTCCATGACTAACCTGCAGTCTGCTTCCACTTCCCTTGCTGAACCAATAAATGAGTAGGTATGAGTGCACTTAACACTGGCTCCAAGAGCCCACGCCAGGGTTAATTAGGGTGCAAGCACTTTCATAAACCATAAATAGTAAAAGCCTTTTCAAAGTTTCGTGTGTACAGATTGTGCTGTGCTGTTGCGGTTACAACGTTAATTAACAATAATACCAATTTGGGTCTTCAGATTCAGACAGTTTAGTCAAGGATAAAAGCTCTAAGCGGAGATGTGGAACATGATTGTTCTTACAGGAGAGCAGGCAATGTTCAGTGTCTTTCCTTTTATTAGTTATGACCTGGGGGCAGGTTGAGTAACGTGTGACGTTCTGGGTAGAGACAAAACTGCCATTGGAGTCCTAACTGCATTATTGAATCCCAATTTGCACATCTTAATGAAGCCCTCAATGGTTTATGTGGGATACCCATACAAGCATTGGAGTGTGGCAAGTAGGGGATTTCACAGTGACTTCATTGCAGTGTTAATGTAAGCCTACTTGTGATAAGAATAAATTAACTTTTAAACTTTAAGAGACAGATTAAGTTCAGCCAAGCAGGAAGCAATGTATAAAGGGTTCTATCAATGTTATATCATGATAATTTCGCCAGTCTCAGTGGATCAATAGGTCTTTACCTGTCCAGAATTTTCAGATAAGACCAGTAGATGCAGTACAATTATCACCAAAACATGTTGATCTTTCTCTGCAAAGAAATTTGTAAGAACACTGGGAGTAAAATAGTTACCAAGCCTTTTGGGAAAAGGAGGGAGTGGCAGTTTGGGGAAATATAGGATTATACAGAAGTAGTTCAGAAAGATGATGAGTGGAATCAACCTGAAAGCGAGACCTGGCATTGGGGAATTGTGTAGGTCGCCAGGAGGATCAGACAGTGGCAGGATGTCCCTACGATAGACCCAGGACTGACCGTCGATGGTGGGCAGCAGGGTGAGGAGGGGTGGGGTGTAGCAACCAATTAAGGGAAGCTTGCCCAGCTTTTTAAACTACCACCCTGAGGTGGGGGAGGGAGAAGCTGTGCAGTCTTGGTGGCACCAAGAAGAGAGGTGGCAACTGTTGAAGCAGCAAGATGAATGCAAGAATGCCTCCAGTTTGAAACACCCTTGCAGAGTTGGCAGAGTGTTTTTTTTTTGGTTGGGGCCAAGCTGGCAAGCCCCAGTGATCACATGGTAAATCCCTTCAACAGAGGTGTCCAAGCCGTGGCAAAGGCTTTTTCTCTGGGCAGCCCCCAGGAGGGGTACCATCAAGACTTGAATCCGTGAGGCACCCCTCCCTCACCCCCCTCCCAGGGAGCATGGACAAGCCGCCTCCTTGCCGATGATTGTCTTCCCATGAGATGGAGGGCCATTTGCCACCAAAAAGATGCTGGCAGTCTATGAAAATGGCCATTAATTGGATCTCTAACTATCTCATCTGGCTGTCAACTTCTATTTGGCGGGCAGCTGAGTTTGTGCCATTTCTGCTGCTGGTGACCACCCCTGCCAAGGCACTGCATTGTGACTCATCTGATATGGTGCCCCTGGCATTTTGCTGGCTTGCCAACCTTACCATCCTATGCCCACCCCCTCACCTCCTAGCTGCTATGCAGGGAGGCAGTAAAGTCCTACCTAATGTCTACCAAAAGAAAGGAAGAAAATGACATTGCACAGCCTGTAAATTATGACATCAGAAACACTCCCGAAAGTATAACAGCGGGATGTTAATCAAGAGAAAGATAGCAGTTCAAAGGACCAAATACAGCTAAGCTAAAGGATAAGTAAGAAAGAGTCAATAACAGGAATCCTAATGGCTTACCATGCAACATCAATTAAAGGTGGCATGTGGTTTCAGACTTTGATGCCGGCAAAAGTTCTATCAAATATCAAAGGGCTTCAAACCAATAAATCCTGCATGCCAGATGAAATACATTTAATTCTCAAGGCACTAAGAGAAAAAGAAAGGGATTTGTAAGACACTGTTGGCTATTTTGACCAAGTGAGTGAACATGGAGGAATGAGCATTTGATCTGCAGAATAAAACCAGATCTAGGGAGAATCTGAAAGAGACTTGCAGGAGTTATTTGACTTGATGCTCACCCTATCGAAACATCATGAGGCAAAAATACACAAAGCGTAAAGAAGCAGGCCCTCAATCCGTGAGGGCAAGTGAAGTGGTAAGAAGACTGACAAAGAGAGAATAATGTGCATAGAATGGCAGTTAACATAAAATGGAACCCAGAAATCTTCTACTGGCATGTGAATAGTAAGCAGGTAACAAGAGGCAGGTTGAGCCTATTATGGACAATATTTATCTATGTATGTCACAAGTAGCCTTATGTTAACACTACAGTGAAGTTGATGCGAAAATCTCCTAGACCCCACACTCTGGCACTTGTTCGGGTACCCTGAGGGAGAATTTAGCATGGCCATTGCATCTAACCAGCACATCTTCCAGACTGTAGGAAGAAATTGGAGCATCAGGAGGAAAGCCATGCAGATATGGGGAAAACGTACAGTCTCCGCACAGGCAGTGACCCAAGCTGGGAATCAAACCCGGCTCCCTGGCGCCACGAGGCAGCAATGCTAACCACTGTGTCACCATCAATGTTCACTAAGGATGAGGATCCTGCCAAAATATCAGCAAAAGGAGAAATGTTAGGGAAAATAGATGGGGTAAAATTTGATAGGCAGGATGCGCTGGAAAGACTGGCTGTGCTGGCAATGGGAGTGTGAGACCATTCCTAGTAACTACAGTTTAAAAGTGGTGGGTAAGCGTTTGGAAACAATGATTGGGGAAAGATAAATGAACCTACACTTGCAAAGCATTGAATTAAATAAGAAGAACCAGCACGGGTTTGTAAAAGGCAAATCATGAAGTTTCGGAGGTGGGTGATGAAGGGAATGTGGTGAATGTTGTTTAAATGTTTTTTTTGAAAAATGGTTGATAAGATACCACAGAAAAGGCTATCTAACAAAATGGAATAGGATGGTCAGTGGGTAAAAAATAATTAGCTGGAGGACAGAAATACTAAGTAGTGGTAATGTGCTTTTACAGACTGGAAGGTGCTAAATGGTGGTTTCTGCAAGGATGAATGCTAAGTCCATTGCTTCACAGATGTATATAAGTGACTTGGATATTGGAATTATGAGCTCAATGTCAAAATTTACCGATGATACAAAACTTTAAGGTGTGGCAAGCAGGACAAAATCAGTCAGGACATAAAACTAGCAGAATGTGCATGGACATTAGTTGGAATTTAATAAAGAGAAGCTTGAGTGAATGTGTTTTGGCAGAAAGAATAGGGAGATGGCAATATAGACTTAATGGTACCATTCTAAAGACTGCGCAGGGACAGAAGAACCTTGACATTCTTCAAGGTGGCAGGACTTACCAAGAAAGAGTAGTTAGCAAAACATATGGGATCTTGGGTTTCATAGATGGAGGTATTGAGTACAGAAGTGGGGGAGTTATGCTGATGTCATATAAAGCTGTGGTTAGGTCATAACTAGAGTACCCCATCAAATACTGGTCACGTCACTTACAGGATGTTAGGGTTTTTGAGATACTACAGCAGAGATATATCATAAATGTTCCAGGGATGAGAGGTTTTAGTGACAAGATGCAGTTGGAGTTTTTTTCTTCTGGGAGAAAAGGAGATTGAGGGGAGATTTAATAGAGATCATGACAGGTTTAAATAAGGTTGACTGAGAAAAGTCATTCTTATGAACTGAAGGCACAAAGCCTAGAGGCACACAGGTTTAATGTTGTGGGGCAGGAGATGCAGGGGTGATGTGAGGAAAGAAATTAGATGGGCATTTGCAGGGTTATAGGATAGAGTGGGTCAATGGAACTGAAAGGATTCCTCTGCAGAGAACTGGCATGGAATGATTTCCTTCTTTGTTACACTGTCGGAGCACCAATGTAGTAGTTCAGCCAAACACAGTTCCCTGTCACAAGCACTCTTTACTGTGTATCACATAAGAGACTGCTCCCATGGCTCACAGCAAGATAGTTCAACGCATTGGGACTACAACAACAGCCCAAGTGAAGTAGCAGGTTTAAGAAACCCTGCTGAATACTTCCTATTAAGCGTGCCTCTGCTTGCTCAGTGATGGAGTTCGCACTCCACAAGGCCCATGGGGAGATCTATTAATGATCCCCCAAGGCTATCATAACAACCAGATTTCACATTAATGCTGTATAATCTTCTGAATAGACTACAATACATCTGGGCCATCTGAGTCCAGGATATAGTGAAAAGGAGAACATAGCACTTAAAATTTTTTAGAAAGTCTATAAGTAATTACTTGAAAAGCTAAAATACTTTCATTTAAAAAAAAATCTCAGATTCGGGGCAACACACTGGTTAGCACTGTTGCCTCACAGCATCAGGGACTCAGGTTGGATTCCCAGCTTGGGTCACTGTCTGTGTGGAGTTTGCATGTTCTCCTCATGTCTCCATGAGTTTCCTCCTAGACCTCCAGTTTCCTCCCGCACTCTAAAGGTGTGCAGGTTAGGTTGATTGGCCATGCTTTAGTCATGGCCTCAGTGTCAGGGGGATTAGCAGGGTAAATGCCTGGGGTTACGGGTTTGGGATTGTGGTCAGTGCAAACCTTCTGCACTGTTGGGATTCAATGATTCTTCTCTGCAAATGTTTTGTGGAGGTACAATAGATGAGAATAGAGAAGACAAACCTGTAATAATTGTTGCAGGTATGCAGAGCAACAGGACCAGAAAAGACAAGTTAAACGTTCTGAATAACAAATCTGAAATAAACATTAGGAAGTTTCTTTCTTGCATGAAGGGCTGACCAACAGCTGTTTGGTATTCCTAGGATGCGTGGATGAAGCCAAAGCTTTTCAAGGAACAACTATTTGCAATGGGAAGATAGCAGAGTTGTTATACTGCAAAGTTGGAATCAAGTTGGATGAAGGGCTTTCTTTATCGTAAACTATCTTCTGATCTCCTGATATCCTGGGAGGCTCACCTATTCATTCTCTTGTGTGGAGGCAGCAAGAAAATATTCTAAGAAATACTTTGTTTATTTTTATTTTGAAGATTTGCCTCAGGGGCATAATTGATTTTTTTTCTCTCCGTCTGCCAAAGGATATGAACTGAAGAGGAGACAGCATCCTCCCAATGGGACGTGCCAAACAATTGTAAATTATCTAGATTTTTATTCAGTGGAGTCTGAAGATTTATGTCCTACCAATGCAAACTAACTGATCTATGAGGGAAACTGCAAGATAATCAACACTTCCAATCTGTAATTTCACTGCATTGCCTGTTGCCATGAAAGGTGATTGGGTCTATTAGTTTTTATGTGGTTGTTTTGTTTTTCAGACATCTATCCTGCTTCAAGGTTCATTAGATAAGGCTTAGCATTTGAAGAGTTTGCAAGAAGTAACGTAACCATTGATGACATCTTCACTTTACACTCAATAGGCAGTAATTTTGCACTAAACCAGGTCTGATAGTTTCAACATTACTGAATGCAAGCTGTATGAATATATTATGACTTCGGCAAAGAGGGAAAGAGGTTAAAAAAAAACCTAACACTTGTCTGCTGCAATGGTTCAAACAGTAAGGGATCAAGCCAAGAAAAATTGGCTGTATCCCCACCATACACATGGCACCAACATGACCTCGTACTGCGACTTTGATAGGATTGTAAAACAATACAATTAGAATCTTAATACAGTCTAATAGCAGCATGAAGAACAAGGCAGCAGACAGAAAATCTTGTTGGCAAATAGAACAAAAATATTTCTGATTATGAAACAAATATAAGCAGTTCTTCAAATATATGCTGCCAATAAAACAGCTCAATGAATTCATAGAAACAGATCAGAAAGGAGCAGAAGTAGGCTATTCAGCCCTTTGAACCTGCTACACCATTCATTATGATCATGGCTGATCATCCAACTCAGTAACCTGCTCCTACCTTCCCCTCATGACCTTTGATCCCTTTAGCTCCAAGAGCTATCTCTAACTCCTTCCTGAAAACATATAATACTTTGTTGCTCACTAATGTCCTTTAGGGAAGGAAATCTGCCTTAACAGGTCTAGCCTACATGTGACTCTGGAGACACAGCAATGAGGTTGAGTCTCAACTGGCCTCGAAGGGCAATTAAGGATGGGCAATAACTGTTGGCCAGCCTGTGATGACCATATCCTCTGAATGCATCAAAAAAAAACAATGTTTTGTTCTCAACTGCTTTCTGTGGTAGAGACTTCTACCAGTCTATGGGTGAAAAAATTTTTCTTCATCATTGTCCTAAATGATTTACACCGTATCCTCAAACTGCAACCTCTGGTTCTGGATTCCCTCACCATCAGGAATAATCTTCCTGCATCAACCCCGTCTAGACCTGATAGAATTTTATACATTTCTATGCGAACCGTCTCCTCATTCTTCTAAACGGCAGCAAATATAGTCCCAACTGACTCAATTTCTCCTCTTGTGTCAGTGCTGCCACCCAGGAATTCACTCTTGCAAAAATGCCACCCATGATGTTCTAACAGCTCCACTTGTGAATGTATTTTGCTTGCTTTGCTCAACAATGTTCTAGCTACTATTTTAAGTCGATAAGCAAAACATGCACCTTTGACATATTGAAAACAAAATCCATACTTTGTTTACTCATCTTGTACCGCAAATATACATATCATGTTTTCTCCATTGAAATAGGATGTTCCAGCTGTTATCTCAATTAGACGCATAGAAAGAGGGGCTATTTTAAGAGCTGCAGCAAGATAACCTGTAAGTTATATCTTGAAATAAAATGGCAATAGAAAGCCTGGTTACAACAGTCATTAGGAAACTGTTATGCATTTGTTTATAATTAACCATTTGTAGATAGTTTAATTACTATGTTCTAATAGATGTGCAGAGTTGAAGACCTTTCTTGACCTCGTTCTGAGATTGCAGCCATCACAGATGATGCCATCAGCCAACCTGATTCACTCCAGGTGGCACCAAGTTACAGACAAGTGCACAGTAAAGGCTACAGATCCCAGTGAACATCTTGGTGAAATAACTGAAGACACCACACCAGCTGCATGCCTGGGTACACACCACCTACAAGGCAATGTGGAAAGATGTACAGTATGTACTATCTGTGAAAAGCAGGGCAAATTCAAGCCAATCAACTATCGCTCCATCTGCCTCCTTATAATTATCAGTAAGTTTTGAAAGGATCTGCAAGTGCCATTCAATGGCCCCTACTCAGCAATGACCTGCTGCCCAAGCTTCAGTTCAGGGTACCCCAGGTCCACATGGCTCTAGTACTCATTATAATCTTAGTGATTATATAGGCACAAAGGTGAATTTGGGTATGAGGCAAGATTGCCTGTCCCTCAACTGAATGTGGTAACAGGGAACCCTAATAGAACTCAAGTTAATGAAGAAGAGAGGGGAACTCTCCAATGGTTGGAGACATGACTTGCACAAAGGAAGAACTTGCATTTCGATGTCAGTCTTGCTTGAAATATGTCCTCATGTTTTAAAAACATAATATATATAATCTGAGAAACTTGTGTTTAAATAGAACCCTTAATGTCATAAAACATATCAAGCCATTTCATTGGAGCATTATAAAGCAAAATTGGACACAACTCCATAAAATAATGTTAGAGCAGCTGACTAAAGGTTAGGCCATCAAAGCAATTTTTGAAGAGGAAAGAGAGATATAGAGGCAAAGAGGATAGAAACTTAGAAACTAGAATCATTTCGCCCTTCGAGCCTGCTCCGCCATTCATTTTGATCATGGCTGATCATCAAATTCAATATCCTGATCATCCCCCAACTTCTCACGCACCCCCCCCCCCAACATATCCCTTGATCCCTTTAGCCCAAAGAGCTATAATTAATTAGGGCTGGATATATCTGGTTAGGGAGGGATTCCAGAGCTTAGGGCCTAAGCATCAAAGCGTACAGTTATCAACACTGGAGCATCTAAAATCAGAGATGCTCAAGAGGTTAGAATTAGATGAGCACAGGTATCCCAGAGGTTGTAGGGCCAGAGGAGATTAGAAACTAGAGTTGGATAAGGATTTGAAAACAATGATGAGAATTTTGAAAATTGAGGTGTTCCTTGGTCTGGAATTAATTTGGTGAACACAAGGGGTGGGTGATGGATGAATGGGAAGAGCAAAGGCAGCAGCATGTCGGATTACTTGAATGTTTTGGATGATGGAATTTGGACAGATGGTCAGGGGCCTATTGGTGTAGTTCACTGAGATGGCAAAGGCATGGATAGGTTTCTGCAGCTGGTGGGGCGGACTCAAATAGAGGCTCAAATAGGGCATGGAATAAATGGTCAGCTGCTCAACTTGAGGTAAAATATAACGCCAAGTTCCAAACAATTTGATTCCGCTTCAGAGAATTGCCACAGGGAGCTGGAGAAATAAATGTATTTCAAGGGCAGAGAGTGTACCTTCAATCTTCCCAATGTTTTACTGGAGGAAATTACTGCTCTTTTGATTACATATCTTTCTCTTTTAGAAAAGGATAGCACAGTGGTATAGTGGTTCGTACTGCTGCCTCACAGTGTCAGGGGTCTGGGTTCAATTTCAGCCACGGATGATTGTCTGTGTGGAGTTTACACATTCTCCCCCTGTGTGCATGGGTTTCCTCTGGGTGCTCTGGTTTCCTCCCACAGTCCAAAGATGTGTGGGTTAGGTGGATTGGTTATGATAAATTGTCCCTCAGGGAGATTAACAGGGTAAATATATGGGGTTACTGGGATAGGGCCTGGATGGGATTGTTGTCAGTGCAGTGCCAATGAACCAAATGGCCCCCTTCTGCATTGTAGGGATTCTAACAAAATGATTTCTGTTTGGAAATCAGTTTCTCACTCCCATAAAATATTCTGCTAGGAAAAGTATTATTCACTCATTGTGTCCCTGACTCTATTAAATTATGACTTTTCTTAAGATCAGTGCTTCAGTCTTATAATTCTACAGTCTTTCCAGGGCTCTCTCTCCAGCCCCATCCCAATCTCCTCGGCAGTGTTTCCTGACTGAATCTGAGTTCTTTGATTCGGAATAAAACTACAATAAGTAGTCTAGACCAGCTGCAAGCCATACCACAGGAGGTCAGTAAAGTATATTTAATAATACTTTGGCTACAGATGAAGAAATACATTTTAACGCTACACATGCAGGCATACAATAGAAGAAAATGACAAGAAAATTACATGAATGTTAAAAATATGAAATGAAACAGACAATATAGAAGTTGTC
The DNA here is from genome assembly GCF_965287045.1 of Carcharhinus amblyrhynchos. Taxonomy (NCBI): domain Eukaryota; kingdom Metazoa; phylum Chordata; class Chondrichthyes; order Carcharhiniformes; family Carcharhinidae; genus Carcharhinus; species Carcharhinus amblyrhynchos. The sequence continues at coordinate 19,771,850 of NC_137339.1, read as the reverse complement.
CCGCAGGTCAGACATTATTTGAGGAAGGAAAGACAGGTTAATAGTACAAGATACATTCTCATTTCTGATGAGAATCAGCACGCTACTTTTCAGTAAAGTCTTTCCAGGGCATACAGGGCTATTCCCTGATGATGATGTTACGGGTTGGCCTAGCTGGAAGCCAGAGACAACCTTGCAGATCTCCATGGAGGTAAGACATGTTTTTAAAAGAATATCAAACAAGAATTGTATTCACACTCCTTTTCTCCCCAGTAAAAAACAGATCAGGATTTTGAAGAAAACATTTCCCTCCAGGATTTCTTCCGACTTTGAGGTTAGGTGTTGAAGCTGATGTGAAGGGCAATCGTAGGCTATACATCAAGGAAAAGGTATGATGGAAACAAAATCTCTTCTCAAAGGAGGAAGCACTAAACAGGACATTTCCATCAATATCGAAATGGAAATGGGTAAGATGTAAAGGGAAGAAGTGGCTTGAATAGAGCCATAAGAGAAATGGAGATGTGATTATGAGCTCAATGGTAGATAAAGATTTGTTACCATTTCAGTCTGTATCATGATGATGCAGACATCCCAGCTTCTTAACCACAAATATATACATACAGATCAATGTTAGGCCACTGAATCCATGTAGCTCATCTTTCCACACAAGGCTCCACTCCTGTCACTACAACACCCTTGAATGACTCCAAAATTCTTCCCTTCACTGCCCCACCCAGAAGACTGTTCAGGGGAATTGCTTGAAGGAGTAATTCTTGACAACCGTACTGAACTTAGCTTTTTTACTCCTTTGTCTCTGCTTGCCCGACAGTTGTTAAAGGATCACTGAGCTCCACCTGGAACTACTCATATGTTAACCCATAAGAACTGTATCACTTTAATTTATATTAAAAAATCACATAATTTATTTCTGTACGCGTGAACCTGGCTCATTTCTACCTCACTTTATATGTTATATAAATTTGTCCAGTGACTCTTTCACTTACCTCCCTTCACGGTTTCAGATTCTGAATTTCTTCCAACATTCCTTCCCAAGTTAATCCCATGCTATTACAGGGCAGCCTTTTGGCCTCCCTCTGTACAACTTTCAGAGCTTGCATGTTGCAACTGTTCCTTACGCAGAGTTGAATATAAAGCTTGACCAGAGTACTACACTGATTTACTGTGATCTCCTCAGATTTGTTAACTATTGATCTGGCAATACAGCTACGCTCCTGTTTGCCTCGTCTATTACTTCTCTTCAATGATTGACATGACCAATGTTGAACATGAAAAGAAACGCAGAAGTAGGTCATATGTCGCTTAAATTTTCCTCCAACATTCAAGAAGGAAGGCCCTTCTACATTAACTGCACTCTCTCTCATCCCCCTTCCCCATTCCTTGTTCAGTTTATCTATTGGTATCAATCTTGAATATTGTCAACAAATAATCAACCCTCCACCCTTTGGGAGAGTTAATGCCAAAGGTTTGCAATCCTTTGAGTGAAGAAATTATTTGTAATGTCAGTCCTAAATGACCAAGTTTTAACCTGTGATCATGAACCGTGATTCTAGCTTGTCCAGTCGAAAAATAACCTCTTAGCATTCTAACCTGACAAGCCCTTTGAGACTCTAAGATTAGATCTCATTCATCTAACTTCCAGCAAATATAGGCTTATTTCCCTTGATCTCTCTTTGTTGCTGCAAAGCCATAGTTTATATAAAAAAAAGACATTTGTATTCACTTTTTGAAGCTAAGTTTTAAGGGCTAAAACAGCAAGCAATTAAGATGGCCACTAACAGTCAGGTGACTTGTTATTTCTACACAAACTCAGAATTACCACAAGTCTCTAGAAAGTTCTAAATTAAATGAACCAAATAGGCGTGAACAGTCATCATCCATTCTCTTAAGGATTGGCAATGTTTTTTCATTTTGAATCATTTTTGTGCACAATGAAAGTATTGATCAGGTGGTCACATGACTGAAACTGACTTCAGATAACATACTTTCTTTCCTCCAACAACCAGACAGAAGCAAGCTGGCCTCTAGTGTGGGCTTTTCTCTCTTTCTTTCTCTCTCCACCTATTATTCAAGCCCTTTTATTTCTTGGCTACTCGGCAGCCGCAGGCAGAGATGTTTAAAGAATGCAAACCCCAACAACTATGGTTTCCAGGAGAACAAATAAATTGTCCATCTACATAGTTAAACTGCCTCAACACCAAAACTAGAAGGATCACTGAACTCAACCTGGATCGACTCAAGCATTAAGCTATGAGAACTCAATCAATTCAATCTATATTGGAAATTAAAACTATCAACACCTATTTTTATACATGTTAAACTGCGTTGGTATGTGTGTGTGCATGTGAGTGAAGGTTGGAGTGATTATTTTACTGGGACCAGTTTCAGCAGAATAAAATCTATCTTCTTATGCTTTAAGAAAAGGAAACCTGTCTGTGTCTTTTACAATCACAGCATGTGAACAGCTAAACACTCACTGTATTGGCAAGCAAATCCTTTAAAAAGAAACCTACTACGGTCAAATGAGGATGGGAAAAGAGGGGAGAGGTTCCACCTCTCCTCACCTACTTGTAACATGGCAGGAGAAAAGCTGGCTCCCAGCAAACAACTAGTTGAGTCGACTATCAGTCCCGTATTTTGTTTTGAAACAAGAACAATGTACTATTATCTCCTATTATTGTGGTAACTGTTATATTCCACTTAAGACTTATTTTCATAGACTTCAATAAAAAAGAAACTTAAGGTGCATGGACAACAGTGTCAAAACATTTTGCATTACATTTTCTCTCCACTGATTCTACCCGGTGTGTTTAAAATCCTGCGACATCAAAAATTTGTACACAAGACCATAAGACTTAGGAGCAGATTAGACCACTCGGCCCATCAAGTTTGCTCCACCATTCAATCATGACCGATTTTTTTCTCATCCCCATTCTTCTGCCTTTTCCCCATAACCCCTGATATCCTTATTAATCAATAACCTATCTATCTCTGTTTTAAAGACACTCAATTTTCTGGCCTCCACAGCCTTCTACAGCAAAGAGTTCCACAGGTTCACCACTCTCTGGCTGAAGAAATTCCTCCTCATCTTTGTTTTAATGGATCATCCCTTTAGCCTAAGGTTGTGCCCTCTGGTTCCAGTTTTTCCAATTAGTGGAAACATCCTCTCCATGTCTACTCTAGCCAGGCCTCGCAGTATCCTTCAAGTTTCAATAAGATCCCCCCTCGTCCTTCTAAACTCCAACGAGTATAGTCCCAGAGTCCTCAACCGTTCCTCATACGACAAGCCCTTCAATCCAGGGATCATTCTTGTGAACCTCCCCGGACCCTTTTTCTTGATCTCCTACAATTTTACATAGATTGTTGTTGCCATCTCTCTGGCAACCAGGTTGAAGGAATCCATTGTACAATTAGCAAATATATACAGACTTCATGATTTGGTTCCTTTTCATTTTAAATTTGAGTTACTCAAATGTGATGCCACTGTTTAAAAAAGGAAGTAGACAAAAGACAGGTAACTGTAGGCTGGTTAGCTTAACTTCTGTTGTAGAGAAAATGCTTGAATCTATCATCAAGGAAGAAATAGTGAGACATCTGGATATAAATTGTCCCATTGGTAAAACGCAGCATCTGTTCATGAAGGGCAGGTCATGTTTGACTAATTTGGTGGAATTCTTTCAGAACATTACATGTGCAGTGGACAATGGGGAAACTGTGATGTGGTGTATCTGGATTTCCAGAAAGCATTTCATAAAGATGCACAGTGTTACGGGTAATGTATTAGCATGGATAGAGGATTGGTTAACTAACAGAAAGCAAAGAGTGTGGGTAAATGGATGTCTTTCTGGTTGGCGATCAGTGACTAGTGGTGTGCCTCAGGGGTCAATGTTGGGACCGCAATTGTTTACAATTTACATAGATGATTTGGTGTAATGTGTCAAAATTTGCAGATGACACTAAGATGGGTGGAAGAGCAAAGTGTGCAGAGGACGCTGAAAGTCTGCAAAGGGATATAGACAGTCTACGTGAGTGGGCGAGGGTCTGGCAGATGGAGTACAATGTTGATAAATTGAGGTCATCCATTTTGGCAGGAATAACAGCAAAATGGACTATTATTTAAATGGTAAAAAACTGCAGCATGCTGCTGTGCAGAGGGACCTGGGTATCGTTGTACAGGAATCTCAAGGAGTTGGTTTGCAGGTGCAGCAGGTAATTAAGAAGGCAAGTGGAATTTTGTCCTTCATTGCTCAAGGGATGGAGTTTAAAAACAGTGAGATTATGTTGCAGCTGTATAAACTGCTGGTGAGGCCACACCTGGAGTGCTGTTTTGGTCTCCTTACTTGAAAAAGGATATGCTGGTTCTGGAGGGGAAGCAGAGGAGATTCACTAGGTTGATTCCGGAGTTGAGTGAGTTGGCTTATGAGGAGATCTGAGTAATCTGGGGCTATATTCACTGGAATTCAGAAGGAGGAGGGGAGATCTAATAGAAACATATAAGATTATGAAGGGAATAGATAAGATAAAAGCAAGGAAGTTGTTTCCACTGGTGGGTAAAACTAGAACTAGGGGGCATAGCCTCAAAATAAGGGGTAGCAGATTTAGGGCTGAGTTGAGGAGGAACTTCTTCACACAAAGGGTTGTGAATCTGTGGAATTCACTGCCCAGTGAAGCAGTTGAGGCTGCCTTATTGAATGTTTTTAAGGCAAGAATAGATACATTTTTGAACAGTGGGGGAATTCAGGATTATGGTGAGCGGGCGGGTAAGTGGAGCTGAGTCCACAAAAAGATCAGCCATGATCTTACTGAATGATGGAGCAGGATCGAGGGGCCAGGTGGCCTACTCCTGCTCCGAGTTCTTATGTTTTTATATTTATTCAAAATCCAAACCCAAAAATGCTCTAGTCACACATTTTCAGGAAATAAAAGGGAAAGTTTTGTTCCGATAAATTTGGAATGCCAGATGTTAAAGTTCATTTATTATTCTCACAAATAGGCTTGCGTTAACACTGCAATGAAGTTACTGTGAGAATGCCTTAGTCACCACACTCCGGCACCTGTTCGGGTACACTGAAGGAGAATTTAGCATGGCCAATGACCTAATCAGCATGTCTTCCGGGCTGTGAAAGGAAACAGGAACACCCGGAGGAAAACCATGCAGATACTCGGACAATGTGCAAACTCCACATAGACTCAAGCTGGGAACTGAACCCAGATCCCTGGCGCTGCGAGGCAGTAGTGCCACCATGCCACCCCAATTGGACAATTCTCTGAAAACCTTTAAGTGGAAAATCTTAGAAGATTGTTGAACACTACAGGAATGACATATTCCTAAAGAAAACATTGTGCACATTTAAAAGTGATTTAGAAAAGGTTTGATTAGTTTTTAGAATTGCTGTTCTATTACTTTATCCCCACAAGGAATTGTGTGAAAGAGTGCCTGTAATAAATCATTATTATTTCAATAGCTTGCAATTTGGGGTTGTAGAGACAATTAAATTGTCAATTCTTGGTGTGATTACAGTGTAAAACTGACAGCAACTTCTGTAATCAGCACGAGTAATTAAAAGACATAACTCCAGAAGTTGCTGTCAGCAATACCCTACTCCTCCACATGGTGTGCTGCTGCACCCCCTACACAAATGCTTTTTATATCCTTGCAGCTGCAATGAACATGGAATCAATGATTTGATATGAACTTAAATTTGCTACTTGCCATTCTTGCTGTAAAAGCCAATTAAAATGTTAAGCCTTGTTTAATCAGGAGTAACTGAGTTTTTAATGGCATTTTAAGTTATAATTACAAATTAACAACTCTCTGCCCCAAGAAGTTAATTTTAAACGCATGGAGTAAAATTCCCTGAGAAAAGAAAATTAATAACCCCATGAATTTAAAGTAAATTATGTTTTAAAAATTTGTGTTTTTTTTTAATCTTCCCCCTTAATCTTATGTATATGTTAGCAGCATGGTTAGCACTGCTAACCTGGGTTCGATCCCTGATTTGGGTCACTGTCTGTACAGAGTTTGCATATTCTCCCTGTGTCCACTTGGGTTTCCTCCGGGTGCTCCGGTTTCCTCCCATAGCCTGAAAGGTGTGCAGGTTAGGTGCACTGACCATGCTAAATTCTCTCTCCGTGTACTCAAACAGGCACCGGAGTGTGACGACTAATGGATTTTCACAGTAACTTCATTGCTGTTAATTTAAGCCTACTTGTAAGACTAATAAATAAACTTAAACTTATGTTCTAGCCTTTACTTTCCTTCTCCACAATGACTGATGTGAATTTTAATATATACTTATTACATCCTGCTTTGCTATCTGTGTAAATTGCTCAATCAGGTTGATCAATTAGCCTGTCCTATTCCCAGATATTACAAATCCCCTTTAGATGATATTGAATTGGAATAAAGGAAATCTATGGAGCCCTTTAATCTTTGTGTGGGTTTATATGTTGAGCCCAGCAACATGTGTTGTCCTGTCCCCACTGACTACACACTTTGAGTCATTGGGCTAAATCCTTGCCTGGGTTTAGGTAAACCCAACCTGCACACTTTTGCAGCTTGTAAGCTACATACCCAAGGCATGTGTGACTGAACAACATGTGTGTCTTTTTATACAGAGGTTGAGTTCTCAGTGCATTTTTGTGGAGTGTGCAAGGGATGTGTGTGTGTGGAGGCAGGCTGGTTAGAAGGCCAGCTTTGGTTTTTGCAGCCCAGTTTCCAACAATGTTTAAAGACCTCAAAACCTCACACCTCACCTCCTTCCAAGTCTTTTCCCAACAAGATCGCCCGTGCCACCTTCAAACCTATCATGCCACCTCATGGCCAAAGTATTCATGTGTTTGTCCTGTACAAGGTGAAAACTTTGGCAATGTCCCTCTTCTCAGCAATATTCTAAATTCCTTATGGAAAATTAAACCTCCAATCATATAATAAAAGTCTCGATTAAATACGCTATCATTCAGACTGAGGAAAAAATACATTCTGCCATGCAAAAAATACCTTGCAATACTTGTAAATCTTGTTAGCTTGTGCCAACAAATCAGAAACCATAAAGGCACAATCGGTTATCACAACGTCATTATCAAACTAATGGAACACCTACTGTACTGAGAAGCCCATTAGCACTTGAATGTCAGCCAAGCATTCATAACGACCACAGCTGTCTAATATCTATTGTACTCTCTGACAGTGCAGATGCTCATTTCTATTCCAAAGCATGGTGCTTGTCAATCAATGTACAGGAGCAGATGGTTAGATTCTGTCAAGTATAGATCTTTTTCAAGTGTAGATTTTTTCAAGTGTCAAAAGATGTTTTAATGATCAACCAGTTTCATTTAAATCATAGTAGAAAAAATATGATTCAACGTCAGCACAGGCTAGCAGGACATTTTAACATTTTTCACTGAATTGCGGAACCTGCCAATTGGAAAAGCACTGTAATGTCTGTGAACAAATACACAACACAGGTCAATTCAAGAGTCAATTTAGGCTTAAAAGGACAGATCCTTATAATAATTCACTCCATTAAAATGCATCGAGATTCCAAAACAGCATCTGATAGTGACATTTGAAGATGTGAAAATATTTTATACTTACCTTTCAGAATGCCCCCAACTACTCAGCAGGCTTTCTTTCTTCACAAACTCTCAAACATGACATAAGATCATAAGATATAGAAGCAGGATTAGGCCATTCAGCTCACTGAGTCTGCTCCACCACTTTATCATGGCTGCTAAGTTTCTTAACACCATTCTCCTGCCTTTTCCTCCTTACCAGTCAAGAACCTATCAACCTCTGTCTTAAATATACTCACTGACCTGGCCTCCACAGCCTTCTGTTGCAATGAATTCCACAGATGCACCACTCTCTGGCTGAAATAATTTCCTCCCCATCTTAGTTCCCTTTACTCTGCGGCTGTGCCCTCAGATCCTAGTCTCTCCTACTGATCGAAAATCTTCCCCATGTCCATTCTATCTTTTAATGGGCTTCCAAAATCCCACACCACTGGACAAAAATAGTGTGCAAAAGGAAATCTGATTTTCATCCCCTAATTAAAATGGGAGCCTATTAGGGGAGTAGTGCCTACTAATCATTCCAGACCCGACCAGATGCCAGAGGAAAAGGGGCACAGGGTCAGGAGTACGGAGGAAAATCACATTTCCTCCAAAAGGATTAAGCGTGGCCATTCATGTGCTGAACACACCACTGTATTCAGATAAAAATTCAGCCCATTATTTCTACAATGAGAAATGTTTAACATGAGGTCTACTGTGATGCTCTTCATCAGTCTGGAATTGAAGCAAAATAATTCAGTGCCACAAGATAGTTGAGCTATCTAACAGCAATCAACAAACATAGGTGGGGATTCTTTCATCAGATACATTACCAAAGTTTAATTGGATGACTGGGTAAAAATAGACAGTATCAAAATTTAGAGGGTGCTGCGGAGGTAATGTCTCAACCATATAAAATGGCAAACAAAAGTAATCAAGGGACAGCTCAGTGGCGCAGTGATTAGCACGGCTGCCTCACAGTGCCAGGGACCCAGGTTCAATTCCAGCCTCAGGTCACTGTCTGTTTGGAGTTAGCACATTCTCCCCACATCTGTGTGGATTTTCTCTGGGTGCTCCACTTTCCTCCCGCAGTCCAAAGATGTGTGGGTTAGGCTGATTAGCCATTCTAAATTGACCTTAGCGTCAGGGGAACTAGCAGGATAAATATGTGGGGTGTTACAGGAATAGGGCCTGGGAGGGATTGTGGTCAGTGCAGGTTCGATGGACCGAATAGCCTCCTCCTGCACTGTAGTGATTCTATGATTAAGTTTTAAAAATCACAAACGAAAGATTCCATATTTATTTGGACTGAATTTCATTAAGCATCATTCACAAGTACTAAGAAGTCACCGTGATCAAGGTTAGGAGTTTAGCTCCTAGAACATGATGGCAATGCCAAAAGAAGTTCATTCAGCTGATCAGTGTTGTCAAACAGAGAGTCACACATTACCCTCATGCCTGCAGCCACACTACCTGCAGCTCAGAATGCTGCTGCCTTGGCTCTGGGGCCAAAACTGGCAGGAAATTTCAGAGCATTATCTCACTTCCTTCACTCTATTTTCACACAGGCTCATAGGAGTGCGGAGCCAGCCCCCAAAACGTAGACTTGGCTCCACAGGAGAGGTGCAAATGATGTGCTTGCTCAGGATTGCAGAGTGCCTGTGCCCCTGCCACTCACTCCACCGGTGTCCTTCTTAAGGAGCAGTGCAATTGTTGATTTTCAATGTCTTTATGTGACATTATATCAATATATTTAACCTATGCATAGTTAATTTTGTGCAACATCTATTTATTTATCTTTAATGGACCAAAGAGGACAAGGAAAGTGGTATAGAGAATTAAATAGCTCTGATAAATAAATATTTTATGCAACATAATAGATTACCTTCAAATTGGATATTCCCCAGTAGAAAAATGGTAACTTTATCCTCACTGAAGACCATTGATCATATTTCTCCAATTCATACTCCTAGGATCCCAACTTCCTAATCTACTTAATCAGCAGGACTTGTTTCCATCAAGCTATTAAGACTAAATGCACAACTAGACATTTCTTTACTCGTTTTCAGGTAAAAATCCTCAGATATTCTAGTTATATTTATTCACAATGAAGGTAGAATCATATGCGGCCTTCCTGCCGGCAGGATCTTCCAGTCTCCCCGATGGTGGCCCTTCGTAACGGGTTCCCCGGCAGCACAGCCAGCAAACAATGCAAAGCGCCATTGGCATTGGCAGGGCTGGAAGAACCCAGCACTAGCCACCAGCTCTGCCACTGAAAAAGGTGGGAGTCAGGGGGCAGCGGTGGGATGGGGGCTGGGGGAGGTGTTGCGTTGTGGACAGAAGGAACTATGAGACTATCTCATTTCAGTTTCCTTCTGGAAAGCGCACAGAATCTACATGCAAATAGTAAATAATGCCAAAAAATCCTTAAGAAATCATTGATTCCTATTACGTAGGTTAATTCAAATAAGAACTCATGCATGCTTTAACAGTAAAGAGTCAATGATGATTTGTTTATCCATTAGTGTCATAAACCAAAGCAAGGGAACCCTGAATAAAATTCGAGTTCATCCATCAGTTAAAGGAAAGAGAGGAATGACTAATGCAAAACCATGTCTAATTCTGGCTGAGAGGAAAGATAACATAAACACTCTGCCAAGTTCTATTCCCATTGAGATGCCAAATGAAACCTCATTTAAGACTTACCAACATGACTGTTGTTACCCTATTTAATGCTCCCTGACTGATGCTGGCATTTGATATCCAAAATCAATGCAATTTAACCGTCCTAACAGCTGTTGCTTAAATAAGATGTACTGACTGCTGCTTGGAAGATAGGAATGTTGGCCTGGACAGCAATGCAAGTTTGCCTTGTCAGTGTGAGAGCTGAGTTTATCCGTCCGTCCATTGAATAAAATGCCTATAATACATGTTTCACTCCATGTATTATAGATATTTTATAATACACATTTGGCCCAAACAAGGTTTTGAGAAAGAGCTAAATGAACCTGCTCTTGTAAAATATTGTGGAGACATGTTTACCATGGCAGAGACTCCAAGTTTTACAATTTTTGCAGTTTATTCAAATCAATAATTATAGCTCTGGAAACTTCTTGTGGTGTGGAGATAATTTGGTGAAACATTCAGTCTGCATCTTACATAAGGCAAGTTGGCATCACTAGCTTGTATTATTTTCTCCGCAGCCTCTTTGCTGCTCCCAAGCCTTTGCAAAAAGTGATAAATAAGGAGTTATTCAATATATAAGAATGATTTCTGGATAAAGTACAGGAGGGCTCCAAAGCAAGCTTTAAATTAATTACTTTTTTTGAACAGATCATAGTTTTTTTCAAAAAATGGGGGATTATTCACCAGAACTGACTTTTTGCAGGCTGCAGAAAAAACATTTCTGCAGAATCTTATAACAGAATTAATTAAGTTAAGTTTGCACCCACCTCAATGCATTTGACAAGAACTCTTACTGCATTTTCAGTTATCTTGGAACAGCCTGTATGCTCTTCTCCATTTGAAACATTGAAACATTTTCAGATTTCACAGAAAGCCTACAGTGCAGAAGGAGGCCATTCGGCCCATCGAGCCTGCACCAACAACAGTCCCAGCGAGTCCCTATCCCATATCCCCGTAACCCCACACATTTGCCCTACTAATCCCCCTGACACATGGCCAATCAACCTAGCCTGCACATCTTTAGACTGTGGGAGGAAACCAGAGCACCCAAAGGAAACCCACGCAGACACAGGGAAAATGTGCAAGCTCCACACAGACAGTTAGTTATCTGAGGCTGGAACTGAACTCAGGTCCCTGGCACTGTGAGGCTTAACAAGTAGTTCCAAGCAAAGTTGATTTGTCCGTATTTATAACTTGTTGTCTGTCCCTACACCAATGTTTCATTTTGTTTTTTTCTTCCCACCTTTACATTTACTGCGGATTTTGCATATTGTTTTTGGAACACAAGAAACAAACAGCAAGTATGCTTTTCCAGTTATTTAATTAAAATGCCTGTGCTTTTAATAGTTCACTGCCTTTTGTTTTTATGTCAGTTGCTTTGGGTACGGTGTTATCTGTTCCCTGTGGTTGTCCTATGCCTTGTTTAACATTTACACTTTCATCATTTTACCTGCCATTTTCGATTTCAACAGCACCACTTATTATAGGGCTACTGCTGTGGGAACATTACCCTGTAATTATTTACCAAGCTGATCTCAATTTTGACTGTGCAAGTATCCTCCAGTACATGTTTTCTTCTTGAAATTGTGATCAGGAAGTTTTGTGCAAGTTATGCTGTTCAACTTGCTTTCACTTTGTGATTAGGACTTTCAATGAAGGAGTGGCATGGTGGCACAATGGTTAGCACTGCTGCCTCATAGCGCCAGGGACCCTGGGTTCAATTCCAGCCTTGGATCACTGTGTGAATGTTCTCCCTGTATCTGTGCAGGTTTCCTCCGGGTGTTCTAGTTTCCTCCCACAGTCCAAAATATGTGCAGGTTAGGTGGATTGGCCATGTTAAAGAAGGGGACTGGCAGAGTAAGTGTGTGGAGTTGCGGGAATGGGGTCTGGGTGTGATTGTTGTTGGTGCAAGCATGATGGGCCAAATGGCCTCCTTCTGCACTGTAGGAATTTTATGTGTTCTATACGTACTGATCCAGTCAGCGACTTCATTGCTCCAGCTAAAGGGCCAGGCTTGTGAAACATTTTCTGGCAAAAAGCACAATTTTGGATGCTTATTTTAAGCAGAGTTAACTTTAAAACTTCAATGGCTTCCAGTAATTGAGCTGATGTGCATCATCTGAGTCTGAAGATCAATTCTTATTGAACAAAGAAATAACTTGCATGAACATAACTTTCATAATCTCAAAATGTCCCCAGTGCTCGACAGTCAATTAAGCACTTTTGGAATGGAGGCATTTCTTTAATACTACAAAGTGTTACAACCACATAAATAATAAGATAGTCTGTTTTTCAGACATATAAGTTGAGGAACAAATACTAGTTAGGGACAACTGCTCTGATCCTTTTCAAAATAATGCCACGAAATCTAATATCGCCAGCCAAGAGGGGAGTCAAGTTCTTGATTTGATGTCTCATACAAAACACAGCGCAGCACTCCCTCCAGAATCATTGTTACCCTACATCATGTTCAGAGAAAGTGGGCCTTGAACCCACCACTACCTAACTCTGAAGAATAGGTGCTCCCACTAAGCCAAGGCTGATTATTATGCATATTAGGCCGATTCTCCCATTGCGACCCACAACTTTTCTGGTGGGTTCGGTCGGGAGATGCGCGTGTTGGCCTTTTTGTGGGTTTCCCGTAAGTGCTTATGACCCACGCGCATCTCCCAACCAGAAGAAAATGGCACCACCAGAACGCACAGAAAACTGGCGGAAAGTGAGGTAAGTCATTTGAATGTTTTGCGTATATTTTACATGTGATTATCGGATGGGGACGGGACTTGCCAGGATACAATAGCGTCTCCCACCCCGCCAGGAGTGCTTTATTATGGCAGGATTGAGAGTAGCTCCCCACATTTGGGGAATTAGCTGGAGACCCTGCCAGAATGAAGGGGGGGCAATCAGTGCCCCCCAGAGGGTTGGCTAGTGGTGGAGTGGTGCGCCCTGGACATGGGCACCCTGGCAGTGCCAGCCTGTGCCCCGTCACTTGCCCAAGGGGCAAAGTGATCATGCTCAGGGGCACCTTAGCATTGTCCAACGAACATTGGGTATTGCCAAGGAGGTGGGGGCTATTGTGGGCAGGGCCTAGGGGCAATTGATGGGGTTGGGGTGACCCGCTGCCACTCTGCATTGGGGTTGGGCTGGGCTGGAGGGAGGCCAGTGATTGGGGCCAGCTGGACGGGGTGGGGTGGTGTCTGTTGGGGGGGGCCTGCCTCTTGGGGAGGAGGGTCTGATCCCGGGGGTGGGCGGGGGGGGGGGGGGGGGTGGGGGGGTGCGGGGTGGCAGGTCTACTGGGGTGAGGGGGTTGGAGGGATTGCCACTGCTGGGGGCAGTGGTGGGGGTGGGGGGCGGGGGTGTGGACTGAACATCAAGGTGCTCCGGGACAAGGCCGGGGTGGTTCAGGGCTGGCCCAGGAATTGTGGAGGCCGCGATCAGACCAATGGGGGGAGGGGGGGGTGCTGAACGGGCAGCACTGCAGGGGTCCCAAGCTGACCAGCAAAAATTTTGACTGCCAGATCAGGACCACTGCGCGCGTGCAGAGTTCTGGAGCTGTCAGATTCTGGTGCGAGTAGGCCCCGCCCCTGGATTTTTAATGAGATTCCTGACTGGGATCTCTGCAGTGCACAGAGTGCAGAGATTCAGGTCTGAAGTTGCACTAAAAAAAAGCCAAGACCTGGAACTGTTTTCCCACCAAATCAGCACTTTTGGGAAAATCGCCCCCATTATGTTAATTTGCCTTTCTTTCAAGTCTAGTTTCGGTGCTTTCATTCAGACTTTGGATGCATTTCTACCACAAGCCCAGCATTCACAGAAAGCAATTTTAGCTTCACACTTATACACTGGGTGATAGGATGAAAATTGGACTTTGAAACAGGACTGGATTGAGTTCTGATTATAAGTGCAGCATCAACACAAAACACCATCAATTGTAAACTCGAAAGCTCAACAGACAATCAGTGGTGAGGAATCTGTTTCAGGCTACTGCAGTTTTTTTCAACTGAGATAATTTTTCCCTGCTGTATTTCCCCATTTAATTGTGAGTCACACAAAACTTGCAATGGAAACCTTCCACACTTAGGGAAGATGATGGCCTAGTGGTGTTATCACTTGACTATTAATCCAGAAACTCAGCTAATATTCTGGTGACCTGGGTTCAAATCCTGCTATGGCAGATGATGGAATTTGAATTCAATACAAGATATTTGGCATTAGGAATCTACTGATGACCATGAAACCATTGTCGATTGTTGGAAAAACCCATCTGGCTCACTAATGTCCTTGAAGGAAGGGAATCTGCCGCCCTTACTTGGTCTCGCCTGCATGTAACTCCAGAGCCACAGCAATCTGGTTGGCTCTCAACTGCCCAGTGAGGGCAATTAGGGATGAGCAATAAATGCTGGCCAGCCAGCAATGCCCCTGTCCCACGAATGAATTGAAAAAAACATTGTTGCCCTCAGTTTCACAAAATATGTTGACTGTTCCCAACATAAGATGCGTAACCAGTAATCAAGAAAGGCACCGAATAGGACTGATAGCTGCAAAGTTTTAGTGGGTAGAAATCTAACTTGTATCCAGAAAAAAGTATTTACATGTATCTTCTAAAATTTAAGCAAAATACTCTGCCCATACCCAAAATGTTAATGAATTAAATGAGCCTTGAACATAATACACCCATAGCCACGAGGAACTGTCTGAAGCTCGAGCTCTGATGTTTACCGAGTCAGAGAGACTTTTTGTCTTGAGAGAATCCTGGAAATGATTGAAACATTTGAGTCCAATCCACAAATCCAGCATTTCCCATTTGCAGAGACAAAACTGGAATCACCCCCAGAGTTTACACTTGTATGATTCACAGATGCAGCTGGCCTTTTAGGTTACCAGTTGTCTCCATTGAAGTAGGATTTTGGAAGAACATGGTGTGTAATCTGGAGTGTGCAGATTAGAACAGGCAAGAGGGGATCTGAACTTGGCGGATCCTTACGGCCAGGATATCTCTTTGGAGAGGTAAAGTACCCCTTTGGACAGGGTCTGTGGACACGTCTGGGTGAGATAAGGCATCCTTTGGGATTATGAATATGATTATGCATTTTTTATGCATAACCTTATTGGAGTTGTCAAGCTATAAAAGAACTATCCAGGAATTGTCCAGCTGTCAAGGAACTGTTGAAGAGTAAAAGCAAATTACTACAGATGCTGAAACCTGAAACCAAAAGAGAAAATGCTGGAAAATCACAGCAGATCTGGCATCATCTGTAAGGAGAGAAAAAAGCTGATGTTTCAAGTCCAGATAACCCTTTGCAAAATGTTGAGAGGGGTCAGTGAAATGTTACTTTTGCTGTTCAGCTGTCAAGGAGCTGTTCAAAAACTGTTCAGTACCAAGGAATTGTCCAGCTGCTGAGGAAGTGTAATTCAGTATCAAATCTGTCAAAGTTATCCAAGGAGTGTTAAAGCAATCAAAGCTATCCAGCAAGTGTTAAAGCTGTCAAGGAACTGTCCAGGAATATTAGATGCTGGTTCATTTGGCATGGAGGGGGTAAGGGCAAAGCATGGTGGGTGAAGTATGGGTTGACATTAACTTAGCATAAAGCTATAGGGGTCTTGGTGGTGGATAGAGGATAATTGAAGTAGCATGGGGAGGCCTTAGGGCAATGCGTTGGCTTGGTTGGCATGAATAAGAGACAGTAAAGGTGAGAGACTTGAGGAATATTTTTGTTGTGCTACTTATTTATTTCAACATGTTTTTAATTTTTTTATTTATTCCAACACAGCACCAAATTACAAAGGTAGGCCTACCCACCACCCTCGCACCCACCATTCGCCTCCACTCAGAAGCCTGTGGCTTTGTCCCTTGGTCACCCGCTATGAATCATTACTCAGTTCACCCTTCCCCACTGAAAATTCCTGCTGCAGGTGGCCATTTCTGAAATTTAGATTTGGCCAGCCAAAAAATCTCCCAACTCGGCAAACCTGAGCCAGGGACACAAATCTCGGTCTAACACTAAGGAATGGAGGCTGTTTCTTTTTTCCCTCTTCTGACTATTTTGCTTCATTCAGTTCCATGAGCTAACCTGCACCTCCCAATTTTCAAATAAAGGGACCACAGCTAAAGTTAATGTTGCCGTGATGCAACATTCCTGCCAATTCTGAAATAAAGGGCTGGATTTTATCTCCCCCATTGGACATGTTTTTGTCAAAGAGGTTGGCCGGAAGAATGTAAATTCAGTTGGGTGGCTGACCTCTCAATGTCTGACCCACCCCTGAGCTCAGTTCCATAATATGCACCAAAAGTGGCAGCCTGTTCACCATTTGTAAATAAATAATGGTCATTTAGGCTCATTAACAAACCTAGCAACATGAATAATATGCTGACCTCGTCATAACACAGTTAATGTGGGCAGTTGAGTGGGGTTGAGCAAGTTGTTTCTCAGGACCTATATGAGAAATAGCGGGACAGAGAGCACATGTTCGGGCATGGGGGAGCTGATGTGCCCTACGTGCATCAGGGTTACTGCCCTCAAAGTGTCACCCCCTTCTTTCTGCATCACCTGCCCAACACAACACCAACTCAATTAGATTGGAGTTGAGGAGAAACTTCTTCACTCAAAGGGTTGTGAATCTCTGGAATTCTCTGTCCGTCGAAGTGGTGGAGGCTACCTCGCTGAATATATTTAAGTCACGGGTAGATAGGTTTCTGATAGACAGGGGAATTAAGGGTTATGGGGAGAAAGCGGGGAAGTGGAGCTGATCTACTTCAGATCAGCCACAATCTTACTGAATGGCGGGGCAGGCTCGAAGGGCTAGATGGCCTACTCCTGCTCCTATTTCTTATGTTCTTACATTCTTAATGCCGAAATGTGCCCCGAGTCAGGCTGACCAGCAGCTCTGGAGAGGTGCTGAGGAGCAGAAGTTCCATTGTCTACCAATTGAATTCACCCACAGTGTGCTATGGCGGCAGGGTGTCATAGTGGTGCTGGTATGGACCAAATCAACTTTCAGCTGACCTTCGTTCATGTGGAGGTGGGGGTGAGTAGTCAGCAAAATGCAGCCCAAAGGGCCCTTGATGTTAATTCTATTGCATTATAGAGTTAAGCACAACTTAGAAGTGGTTAAGTTCACAGTACAACAGGGCTGACATGAGATTCTAAGACAACGTGAAAGATAATTTGGCGTTCCGGTGATTGCTCCCACTCATTGATGCTGGAACAATCCTATTCCTTTGCCAAGTTAGGCTGATGGATGATGTTCGTGGAGGAGGAGGTAGTCAGAGATCGCTTAGAACTGTCACTGAAATCAGGCTATTAATAAGACAGACAGAGTTAGGCATTTAGGTTGGGTGAGATCGGCGGTGACGGTCTTCTGCTTTGCTACAGTTAAAAATGGTAGCGTAAAGTTAGAAAGCTTCTTGTTGAAGTCAACTCAATGAAATAGGAAAACACAGTATTCTCTTTATTTTTCACAATTATGTAGAGGTACAAAGTGTTGATTGTGTGATGTTACTGTATCTTTAAGAAAGCTCTTTTTAAAAAAAGAAACATGATTTCTTAGCTCATAGCTTCAGTGATGTCATTGTTGCCAGGTTGACTGGAACTGTCCTTTTATTGCTACTTAAGTGGCTTAAATGAGGTTGTTTGTGTTTAATCTGCGATTAGGTTTACGATCGCGCATGGTTAGGAAGCTGGTCATGTGTTTTTGGACAGTTTGTTTTTAGTTTGCAGCTGCAGGTTTGAGTTTTAATTTTAGAAGGGACAGCAAGCTAAAAGTAAGCATTTTTTCTCTCTCCCTGTTGTTTTGAAAGTGTTTTCCTGAAGGATGAAAATCTGCTGTTGTTGGGGCTGGATGAGAGTCTCTGGTGTTTTGGGAAGCTGTTTTATCTTCAAACTGTTCAGAGTGAATCCAGAGAACTACAGACTTCAACCAAAGGACTCAATTTCTATCATCACGTGAGCAGGAGACTTTGCTGTATTGAACCTGTTTAAACGGTTTTGTCTATGGCAAGAGTTTTGATTTGATTGGAACACATTGGATATTTTTGTTCAGGATTGCTTATACCGAGGTGTTTGTAACAAAGACGCTTTTCATGACCATAGATGAGCAAGATACAGTGCCATAGACTGCCAGGCAGTGGCCCCAAACCTGCTCTAAAACTTGGTCTCACTGAGGTGTGGTGGAGGGTGCAGGTGGATGCTTTGCCAGCTCTACATCTGGTGGGTCCTCAGAACCCTCACCTGACATGGACTGGAGCTGATGGGCTGGCTGCTGGCAGCTCTCTTCTTCTTCCTGTTGGTGCCTCAACGAGAAAGAAGAGCTAATGAATCCTTGGCCGCATAGTGAGCGATATTCCAAAGCACTCACAGTTTCCAAGAAGCTGTTAATGGGTCTTCACTGGCTTGTGAGACATCAATCTCACCCGTAGCGCAAGCCTGGTCCTGTTCCCACAAGCCACCTCTGCTGTTCAAATGTTGTCAGTGACCCGAGCTCAGACCTCCTGTCTGGGATCTCTCCCTGTTGTTAAAGGCAATCACCTTTTGCATGAAAAACATTAAGAAAGACTGCAAGAAGGATGGGTGTCACAGCAGATGATAAACATGCTGTCTTGTGTGTGCTGTGGACCTCTGTAAGGCCGAGGACACAAACTGCACAGGATGTCACAAGAGACAAAGAATTTGAAAGTCTGTGTGAACTAATCAATAGTGATGTCCCTTGTGCTGGTATTGTGTGGGATCACTGTGGGCTGTAACCCTGCGAATGCCTGATGGGCTTGTAAGAGTGTGAGTTGAGGATGAGGAGAAGGTGGACCTACCCTGGCAGAGCAGATGAGATTGTTCATCCACCTCCTGCAGTGGATGATGGTTTTCTTCGGGGTGTGTTAGCACTGACCTCTACCCTAGCCTTGATGGTGAGGTTAGTTGACCTCCAGCTGGCGTCATGGGGAAAAGTACGTCATCCTACTCCTCCACTGCCCGGAAGAATGTCCCAATGTGATATTGCTAAACTTTGGAGCAGCGTGCTTGGTTTGCTTATGTTCCGTTCTACTGGTCGGCATGACAAGTCCTGGAGTGCAGCAGCAGATATGTAAGCAGGTGCTGTTTAAGTATGGTGCCCAAAAATAAGGACCCATGAGGTAACAGCATGGTGGACAAACTCCAGCCTGCCTCACGACAACATGTGCCACGTACGTGTATATATAACGAGCTGGAAAGTGGATGGGCTGGCACAGAAATCTGCCATGGCAGCCGCCAATGTGTTACACTTTACCTTTCCCACCTGTCACCTCATTCACAAGTCTGGAGCAGAAAGATTCGCCTTTGGTGACCGCTTATTCAGCCTGCAAAATGGAATGTGCTAATTATATAAAGCAAATGGTTATCCCAGTAGTTTAATGACTTGCCCTCTTCTATCTGACCACGAGAGTCAAATAGATAACTTTGAAAACACTATAAGCACTTCACAGGTCATGAAAACACTAGCGCTCAGACACATCCACACTCAGTAAGTACAAGGCTGTGTATCCTCTAGCTCCCAAAGACCACACAATTCCACACCTTCCCTCTCAGATCATTACTAACTCGGTACCTCGTGATGCAGAACATTTCATCCATCTTCCCGAGCTGCAAAGTCTGCAGGCCACAAATAAATGATGCTAAATGGACATGAATAGAAGAAATCAGAATTGGGGATGTAATTACTTAGTCGTCTAAATGAAATCAGATATAGACATTATTCATATACTCCAGGTCAGTACTCCTAACGATGTCAGAATCACAGTTCAGCAATAATCAAATTAGAAGTGAAACTCCGAGGATGGAATTTTCCAACCATTCATGTCGGCAGGATTTCCCCATCCAGCTCTTGTGAACAGAGAATTGACTTTCCACCGAGTTCTCAGACTTTGATGCAGCTGGTATGGGGCATGAACAGCCAGTAAGATCGCAACCCTTGTTTTCATTTTTGACTGGTCAGTAGATATATCCTGATTGTCAAAAATGATATTACCAGTATTTTTTTTCAACATTTGACGCTTTTCAAAAGAGATTTTTATTTTAACCAAAAGCGACTATTTGATGCAATTGGCAAGGCAGTAGTGCACTGCCGGAAGTGATTTAAACAATCGGTATGGCTATCTTAAAGTAAATTAGAGGTCCCATTCAAAATGAAGCACAGCGAGATTATTCATTTCTGGACTGACACTATTATTTATCACTTGACCACCATTTAATATTTTATATAATGCTTGCACCCTTACACTACACACAGAGAGCAAGGTGGAGAATGTCAAAAGTAATGCATTTCCTCGAGGTATCATATATTTTCAAGATGGCTTACCCTGGGAACATGTATTAATAACCTCAAAATGCTACAGTTTCCAATAGATGTCCATAAAGCTTTGATATATGATATATATTAGCAGAATAAAATTGCAACTTTCAGAACCAAGGTCACATCTCCAATATGATTCATTCACAGAATAGCAAAGCTGCATTAGTATTCCAGCTTAAATAAATAGTCATTGCTGAAAAATAGTTGCAGAAGTGACTTTACTGCGTGGAACATCCATTCTTATCTTTTTAATGATATAGAGGAATGAATGAACGGTTGCTTTCCAAGGACAGTAGATAGAAAGTCCAATAGAAATGACAGACTGTTTGAATATCGTTTTCAATAAATTACAGCGGACTGGAATTATTGTATAATTCTGTTTACTCTCCCTCACATTTAAAAGCACTTATCACACATATATCTTACTCCCTCTGTCTTTCTGCACTGCTTCTGATTGGGAGTACTTGAAATATCAGTCTGAACAAACTATTCACATCACAGCATAGAAAGGATTTAAAACCGATTTATGGCGGGTGTTTTGTGCAGTTTCTGATTATGAAGGCTACTTTAATAAGTAGTCAGTGTGATTTTTCTCAAGTGCATTATAAGCCTATTTGGATCGAAATACAATCACGTACTAAAAGTCTATCTAGTTTGCCACAGTCGCATGACCTCTGTTATGTGACACTGACTGGAAGTGGCCATGTTATCTTTAGTTCTGAGGTGGACATGCCAGTGTTAGACTGGGCTGGGTTAGTAAGTACAGCACCAGGTTAAAATCCAACAGGTTTATATGGAATCACAAGCTTTTAGAGCACTGTTCCTTCATCAGGTGATTGGACATACATTCACAAACATGGCATATATAGGCAAAGAAACAATTGCAAGATAATTTAGCTCTAGCATAAATGGTGTAAAATAAGCACTTTACTTCCTGAGCATGTATCATGGTGACAGAAGTGAAGCTGAGATTGAGTTTCGAAGAGCTGTAAAGAAGCATAGTAAGAACATAAGAAATAGGAGCAGGAGTAGGCCATCTAGCCCTTCGAGCCTGCCCCGTCATTCAATAAGATCATGGCTGATCTGTCGTGGCTCAGTTCCACATTCCCGCCCTCTCCCCATAACCCTTAATCCCCTCTCTTATCAAAAACCCATCAACCCGCGTCTTAAAAATATTTAGCGAGGTAGCCTCCACCACTTCAACGGACAGAGAATTCCAGAGATTCACCACCCTTTGAGTGAAGATAATGACTAAAAGAGGAACAGATAAATATTCAGAGCTGCTGAAAGTGAAAATTACTTGTCCAGATCTCAGCAAGAAAGGGTCACACAAGCTGCACGTAGTACAAAACACCCATCACTCTTAGAGGACCATCGGTCCCCAGCAATGAAAATGGAACAACAATCGTTGACATGGAAATGACTCTCTCCTGAGAGTGAACGTCACCCAAATGAACAGCCAATGACAACGCACATTAAGAAACTACATGATGCAATGCATGTGCAGAGGTGGACTATAATAACAAGCAGTTTGTTAGTACATGAGAACAGTTGTTACATAGGGGATAACTTGGGTAATTCACAGTTGCATATGATAGTGTATTCAAATCTATCGTTTGGTCATTGTAAAAGATGGATGTTTCAATTGAATTGCAATCATACACAAAAAGTCCTAACCTGCTTGCTGTTACATTTAATTCCAATAAAGGCATTGTACAGTAAGCACTTTACTCATTCACCATGTAACAAAGCCTGTTCTGAAATATGTAAAAGGATAATATTGGAAACAGAATAATTTTGGTCTTCGTTGGATTATTTGGGTTTTGATTTTTAAACTGACTGGAGCAAAAAATTGCTTTGTGCACACTACCGGCAGTCCAGCTGGGAACTTACTGCACAGATCAGAAACTGTCATTCAAGTTAATTCAAACTCCATCCTAATTAGGAGCACTGTGTGTAGTTCTGGTCACCTCACTACAAGAAGGATGTGGAAGCTATTGAGAGGGTGCAGAGGAGATCTACAAGGATGTTGCCTGGATTGGGAGGCATGCCTTATGAAGATAGGTTGAGGGAGCTAAGTCCCTGGAGAGACAAAGATTGAGAGGTGACTTGATAGAGGTTTATAAGATGTTGAGGTATAGATAGGGTGGATTCTCGGAGGCTATT
This sequence comes from Carcharhinus amblyrhynchos, assembly GCF_965287045.1. Classification (NCBI taxonomy): domain Eukaryota; kingdom Metazoa; phylum Chordata; class Chondrichthyes; order Carcharhiniformes; family Carcharhinidae; genus Carcharhinus; species Carcharhinus amblyrhynchos. The sequence goes on along the minus strand of NC_137339.1, from coordinate 19,749,128 downwards.
TCCCAGGGTTGAAATGGTCGCTACGAGAGGACACAGGTTTAAGGTGCTGGGGAGCAGGTACAGAGGAGATGTTGGGGTAAATTTTTCACTCAGAGGGTGGTGAGTGAGTGGAATCGGCTGTTGTCAGTGGTGGTAGAGGCGAACTCGCTGGGGTCTTTTAAGAGACTTCTGGATGAGTACATGGGATTGAGAGTTATAGATAGGCCTGGTAGGTATGGATATGATCAGCGCAACTTGTGGGCCGAAGGGCCTGTTTGTGCTGTAATGTTCTATGTTCCATGTTAAGATAGATTGATTTTACAATTTGAAAAATCTGAGGTTGTAGTAGGATGAGCTTTAAGATCAAGAATGTAGTCCAAACAAGACTTTATAGAGCTATGGCAAGCCTTCCTCCCTTTTATATTCTAGAGGACTCGAATATAAAGAGAATATTCCATTAGATTTGTTTTTGGTACCTACTAACCTACATTTAACGATCTGTGTACATGAATCCTGAAATCTCTTTGGAGCTCTGCTGTTCTTAGCTTTACAACATTTTAAAAATGTTACACGAAACTATATCCTTTTGGTTCAAAATAGATGACCTCACATTTAGCAGTGTTAAAGTCTGCCACATTTTTTCCTGCTCCCTTAACCTATCAATGCATCTTTTTAATTTTATGTATCTGTCCACAGTACTTACGATGCCACCAATCTTTAAATCATTGGCAAACCTGGATATGTAACTCTGTTGTATCCTTTATGTAATTATTAACTATAGTGAATAGTTGAGGCTACAGTACTGATAATTGTGGAACACCATTCAACACTTTCAATTTGCGTTTATATCTATTATACCTAATCTACCACTTAATAGTCCTCTAACCCTTCAATTCCATTTAATTTTAGCTATCTTTCTCAGATATGGAACCTTATCAAATATCTTCTGGAAGTCCATATCAACTACATCCAAAAGTATTCCTCATTACTTTAGTTATTTCCTCATTAAAAAAAAATCATACTTGGCCTAACCCCAATATTCATCTGCTTTTAAAGAGCCCTATCTCAATGATGATGTTGAATAATCATGATGCACTGGTACCTAGAAGAGAATTTGTGAGGAGAATAATGCTCATCATATCGACCATGGCAAGAATAACCTTGTGACAACCCAAAGTATATGAGATCATGGGGGGAATTCTCCAGTCATTAACAACGGGGGAATTCTCCAGTCTCGCTGGCTAGATTCTCTAGTTCCGCTGGCAGTGCAACCCCTCCTATGGGTTTTGCAGCGTCACAGGGTGACATCAGTAGGAAATCCCATTGACAGAGGTAGGGCCAGAGAATACCACTGCCGGCAGCACACCACCTCCTGCTGCCAAGGAACATGCAACTAGGAAGCCAAAGAATTCCCTCCCACCTTGAGTCCAACAACATAAGTGACTAATAGTAAGCAGGGAGCTATATTCTAATGAATACCTTTAAGCTCCATCACCGCTATTAGACAAAGGAGGCATTTTATATTAGTCTATTATACAGAGAGGGTTGAGACCAAAGTGTAGAAGTTATTAATCATATTAGCAGATGAATGCTAATGGATTCATTAGCATTCCTTTGACCATTATTTTAATGGCTGAAACTCATGCAAAATAGAAGGCATGGAAATATATTATGAATATTCATCTGTTAATACGGTCAGGGTAATTTCTAGATTACAAAGAATGCAATAGCATTACACAAAACTACTTCAAACAAAAGTTATTTCTCTCCAAAGGCTGGAATATGGTAATGCCAGCTCATCACATTTAATCTGGCTCAGATTCCAAATTAATTTACTTTTTTTCTGGAAATAAATCAATTATGTTCCAAAAGCTGCTCTATAATGGTATGCTGACTACAGTGGAAGATTTTAAACCTACACTGTCCAAAAAAGCAGTGAGTGTAATGTCCTTTTACAGACAGCGTTCACCATTCTCCAGGATTGTTTTAGTGCTGTTTCAGCCACCCTTGTTCCCATATTTATGTAGTTCAACCTTTCCTTCTATCTTAAAGATCTGAGACTTAAATGTTAGAATAGCTTCGGAACTGATCAGAAATGCATTGTGAATTCCTGCTAACGTAAGGATAACATACAATGATAATTTTAATATTTCTCTTTACAACATAGTCTTTTTAACAGCTTCATGATTGATTTATCAAATTCGGTTCTCCCTAAGTTAATTAACACAATAATACTGTTTAGTAGTCTAATATAATAGTCGTCACCTAAGAGCCACAAATATTGAATCCAAGTAAGTGTCTCATCATCATCCTGCCTTGACTTTAAATCTATACAGAGGACAATGCATTCATTGCTATTCTTAACACAGCGCAAGTTGTGCCTGTAACTACCTGCATACAGTGACAATGCCATGGGATTTGTCACACTGAACCAGTAATAGATTTTTATTTGCGAGACTGGATTCTAGCTTATAACCATTCTGTAATATGTTTTTTTACAATTTGCAGCATGTCAACTTAATCCAGAACATTTCTGTGACTTTCCAACTATATAACAAAACAGTTGCATTGATGCCATGATTGAATACTATGCTTTCCATGTAACTGTAGTCCTGAAGAGTGACAAAGCTATTTTCTGACTGTGCAGTTCACAATTCATATTTTTCATCTCTGTAGTTCAATATGCATGTTAGATTCAAATTTAATATCAGTTTTGCCACATGGCTTTTCAAGTGCGAGCAACACTGTGTGCACAGTTCAGTGCCTAGTAACTGAGTCATTAAGTTCAGCCGAATGCAAGTTGAGAAATTTGGTTCTTCCACATTGGTAAGATCACTGCATTGCATATTGTTACTATCAACTGTTTTGCTTATTCATGACTGTTTGGCAACTCCTATAATGTTTGAGACTAACGTGTATCTAGGTAATAAATCCTCGAAGGTAAAAGCCCCTTTACCAAAATTCCTTTATTTACAAGTCTAACAACAGCATACAGAGTGCTTTCAGTTGGCAGCCTACACTAGGAGTCCCAGAGGAACTGCCATTCCTGATTAAGTACAAAGCGAGAGGCTCCCTCATTGGCCCATCAATTTGGCCCTTAATCAGGGAGTTCATATTCTAACAGGGCCACCTCAATTGCCTGATTAAAGTCATTACAACATATATGGTGCTTTAGCATAATTCCTCATTAAAAAAATACAATCATACTTGGCCTAACCCGTATATTCATCTGCTTTTAAAGAGCCCTATCTCAATGATGGTGTTGAATAATCATGATGCACTGGTGCCTAGAAGAGAACTTGTGAGGAGAATAATGCTCATCATATCAACCATGGCAAGGATAACCTTGTGATAACCCAAAGTATATGAGATCATGGGGGGAATTCTCCAGGCATATCCACATCGGGAATTCTCCAGTCATTAATAACGGAGGAATTCTCCAGTCCCGCTGGCTAGATTCTCTAGTTCCGCTGGCAGTGCAACCCCTCCTATGGGTTTTGCAGCGTTACAGGGTGACATCAGTAGGAAATCCCATTGACAGAGATGGGGCCAGAGAATACCACTGCCGGCAGCACACCACCTCCCGCTGCCAAGGAACATGCAGCTAGGAAGCCAGAGAATTCCCTCCCGCCTTGAGTCCAACAACACAAATGACTAATAGTAAGCAGGGAGCCATATTCTAATGAATACCTTTAAGCTCCGTCACCGCTATTAGACAAAGGAGGCATTTTATATTACCTTCCTGTCGCTTGCCATTTTAACACATCATCCTGCTCACATGTCCATCCTCAGCCTGTTGCAATGTTCCAGTGAAACCCACCACCAACTGGAGGAACAGCACTTAACTTTCTGATGAGGCACTTTACAGCCTTCTGAACTTAACACTGAGTTCAACAAATTCAGAGCATGTACTCTGTCCTCCACTTTCGCTCCATTTCAATCATTTATTTCTTCATTTTTTTTATGTCTTCCATTGATTTGTTTTTCAATTCCCCCTCTCTTTAAAATCCTGCTTCTATTGTTTTTCTCTACCACCAGTGTCCCCCACTCCCCTCCCCTCCTTGGCCCTCGCCACCCCACTAGGGCTATCTGTTACCTGTCTAAGGTTGTCCTGGTGCCACTCTGCTCAACTTTGCTCTGCCACGAACGCATTCTGACCTCTTGATGTGCCATCCTTCTTAGCCATGATCGCATGATTTACTTCCCTTAGATTTTGGGCCTGAAATCTTTGTCACTCTCCCCTATCTCCACCAACCGCTGGCCCTCTATCTAACTCCCGCAGCACTCCCCCACCCTTCCCCATAGCAGTATAAATCTCATCTTATTTCCAATTGTCTTCAACTCTGATGAAGTCTTCCAGACTTGAAATGTTCACTCTATTCTCCCTCCACAGATTCTGTCAGATCTGCTGAGATTTTTCAGCATCTTACATTTTTGTTCCAGATTTCAGCATCCGCAGTAATTTGGCATGTTTTAAGACTGGGGCAGAGTTAGGTGGCATCACAGAAATAGGAATGGGTTTAGTTCGAGATGGTAGGGGATTTGGTTGGAAATACAACTTGGGGTCAAATATGACACCAAATGAGTAAAACCAAATAAGGTACAGTGTCACTGTGATTCTGAGTTCTATTGAAGTAGTTCAGAAATATGCAGTCATTATATGTACTCTCTCAAATAATCTACAACTCTATTGTCCCTACATGAAGATACTATCTGGTTATCTATGCAGAAAAGAGTAATCAAGAGGGAGAAGAGGAGAAGATCTGACTGGATTAATTTGTACGCCAGCACTGGCTCCCACACAGAAATCATTATCTCAGATCAGTCCAACTTGAAGGACATATGCAGTGATTGGAGATAGGAATACGTAATGTTAAAAAGGATAATAAGAGGGTGAGATAATTCCTGGTGCTCCCAACAAAGAACCATAGACCTCCAAAAACTTCTCATAAAACACCATCCTAACACAGACAACCCTTCCAACATACTTAATACCCACTTAATACCCACGTGTAAGTTAATTTCAGAGGACATGCAAGTACAAAGTTCATTGAATGTGATAGTCGAAGTAAATCAGTTCTAAAATGTTACATTTGATTTGATCTATCAAACAATTTTGTACCAGTAACTTTGTTTAAGTGTTGTGAAAGCCTAAGTAGTATTGTATATGCCAGCTGCCAGCACATTAGGAGTACAGGCGTGTCAGCATTAGCTGATGAAAATCAACACTTGCAAACTTCATACTCCATGCTCCTTCAACATGGGTCCGAAATGTTCCAGGTCATTGCATACTCTAGGTGGGAATTAACACATGAATTTTGATATCCATGATGCAGCAATTACATTTAGCGGCAATGCACAGAGGCAACTAATGCTGAAAAAGTAAGGGAGTGTGGAGGCAGGAAATGAGAGGAAAGAAATAATTGAGTATGAATGGGGAAAATTATAAATCTGAAGAACCTCAAGTTAGGGATAGAAAAGGAAGAAGATGGAGAGCAGGAGTTTGGAATAAAAGAACAACAAGTGATAGGATAATGAGATGGAAGGAAAAGTAGTGATATTACTGTGTTCCCGTTCATCATTAACAATGGCATGGTGGCACAGTGGTAAGTACTGTTGCCTCACACTCCAGGGACTCAGGTTCAATTCCGGCCTCAGGTGACTGTCTGTGTGGAGTTTGCACATTCGCTCCATGTCTGCGTAGGTTTCATTTGGATGCTCTGGTTTCCTCCCACACTCCAAAGATGTGCAGGTTAGGTTGACTGGCCATGTTAAGTTGCCCTTTACTGTCAGGGGGATTAGCAGGGTAAATACATTGGGTTACGGGGATAGGGCAGTGCAGGGCCCCGTGCTGACAACAATCCCACCCCGACCCTATTCCCCTTTTGCGCTGTAGGGATTCTATGATTCAATGACAGGTTGAGATAATCTATTTATACATTGAGTTTTACTTGTGACCCATTCATTCTTTTTCCTGTGAATCCTAGTTTTAGTTCCTCATGTGTGGTTTAGTGCGTTGGATAATGGTAATTACACAACAGAAGCTGTTCAAAGGCATTGCTGGGAATCAAACCCGAGGTCCTCTGTTTAGAAAAGGAAGTCCATTCATGCACTCTAACGTATGCCAAATCAGTGTGTGCCAGCTTTGAAAGCCAAAAATCAGATAAATGGATGGTATTTTGCCTGCTGGCTTCTTTGTGGGCAGGATTCCCATGAAAAAGTAGCTTTATGTGCGACGCATTATCCAGATTACTGAGCTGTGAAAATTCTGCTCAAATAGCACGAACCACCTGGGAGCATTTGGGAAACCGGTCCGCAATCAACACAGCAGGAAGTGAGAAAGAAGGGAAAATGTTGCCTCCTCCATCGCTACAAAAAGTGTAATGATATGATACAAATGCATTCGTGACACACTGTTTAAAGCTCAGAACCGTAAGCTAAGGAGTCTGTTTGTGTGTAATTATTGATGTTTATCCATTTCTAAACAGAGTTAATCTTTCCTTTAATTATATCGTTCATCAAATAATAGGATCCATGCTCCAAGGTTCCGTCTATCGCCTTCTTTTTAAAGATCTTGCTGCAGGTTTTCTGATGGGTAGCTGGAGGCTATTGGAGCTCTGTCCAGATGGCTTTGCATCCATTGGAGTTACCACTGCTGGACGCACTCAAGTCCCCCAGGGTCAGGCCTAAGTATAGGTATGTAATGATCTCCCAGTGTGTAATGTGTGAGCATTTGGGAGCTCATCATATTGGATGTAGTACCTGGCACTGACGGAGAGATTTATAGGCCTGCTGGAACAGTTTAAAAGGAGGCAGTGCTTTTGACTGGGGAAAACGTTGCCAGAATGGAACAGTGGAGTAAACAGATTCTCCGATTTCTGCATGTCTGTTGGTCTTATTATTCCTCTCTCCATAATTCCAATCGTTCTCACAGCTGAATCCCAATTCCCATAACTTGAGTCCACCTCAGGAAAGCAAAAACATCAACTTTTCCTTTGATGGTTCATAGCGGTAGATATTATGCTAAACTACTACAACAGCTCTCTGCATGTGATACAGCTCCGCAACTTTGGACTTCATTTGAAGTTTAAAAAATGATCAAGTGAGTAACTATATCACACATACCAACCAACTCAAAATAGCTTCTTCCCTGCTGCCTTCAGACTTTTGACTAGACCTACCTTCTATTAAGTTGATTTTTCTCTACATCATAACTATGACTGTGACACTACATTCTGTCTCCTCTCTCCTTTCCTTCTCCCTTATGTACTCTATGAACGGTATGCTTTTTCTGTATAGCGCACATGGAACAATACTTTTCACTGTATATACTTTTCACTCAGAGGGTGGTGAGTGAGTGGAATCGGCTGCCGTCGGTGGTAGTAGAGGCGAACTCACTGGGGTCTTTTAAAAGACTCCTGGATGAGTATATGGGATTTAATGGGATTGGGAGTTACAGATAGTTCTATGGCTTGGTAGGTATGGATGTAATCAGCGCAACTTGTGGGCCAAAGGGCCTGTTTGTGCTGTAGTGTTTTATGTTCTATATCAGCACACGTGACGATAACAAATCAAACCAAAACATCTTTACTACATAACTCTTTTAACTAGCTCTTTGAAAGAAAGCAATAAAAAAAAGCCATTATTCTATTATTATTTCAAAACCCAGACCGCTGTGCAAAATACATTTGTTTACACAGTGGCCTAGGTTTTGCAATAATAATGAGGCAAAAATGTGTCAGCATTCGCTGTCATTTCTCAATGAAATTGACAGCAAATTCTGGTGTCCACACATGTGGCGGATAATTTAGAAAGTGCTGTCAGCGCAATGTCAAATTTCTCCATAATGATAAAAATATTCAAAATATTTTAAACTTCTTTTCAATCATTTATCTTCATTGCAGCTGCTGAAATTTAAATTAACCTTGACGGATTTTAAAGTGCTTTCCATTTATTGGTTTGCCATGTCTTAACACTTCAACATGATTGGTTGCCTATCCACTTGCCGACATCACTACTGCCGCACCTTTGACCTGGTGCCAGATTGACATTGCCAGGAAAGGGGAAAACCACACAACAGCTTTTTTAATGCTTGTCGATTTTTGTGGTAGTTTTCTTAAAGGTCATCCTTGCTTTGCTCAGGCTGCAAAATGCGCCTAATATTTATTTTCCTGGGCTTTCTTAATGCTTGTCGATTTTTGGCCAGTTATTCCATTGAGCATTGTGGACTGATTCAAAAATGTTCCAAAAGTTACAGCTTCTAAATCAATTAACAGTAATTTCTGAACTTAAGAGCTGTCAACTGCATTCAAAATTAACATTGCATTGTTAACTTGTTACATTGTTGGGCGGCACGGTTAGCACTGCTGCCTCACAGCGCCAGGGACCCGAGTTCAATTCCCAGCTTGGGTCACCGTCTGTGTGGACTCTGCACATTCTCTCTGCGTCTGCGTGGGTTTCCTCTGGGTGCTCCGGTTTCCTCCCACAGTCCAAAGATGCGCAGGCTAGGTGGATTAGCCATGCAAAATTGCCCCTTAGTGTCAGGGGGTCTAGCCAGGGTAAATGCATGAGGTTAGGGGGGATAAGGCCGGGTGGGATTGCGGTCGGTGCAGACTTGATGGGCCAAATGGCCTCCTTCTGCACTGCAGGATTCTATGATTCCAAAGAGATTCAATCCTCCTCTGTCACAATTTCTCATCTGACTGGGGTTTGGTATGGGATTGGCAAGCAGCCTGGAAGTTTTGATAGTGTGCGGGGGGCTGCTGCTAAGAAGGAAGGGGAGGGAGGGTAGATTCCTTTCCCCCATGCCATTTGAAGGCATGCCCCGCAAAGATGCTTCCCATGTGCGCTTTGTGCCTCCAGCTCCTGTCCAACCTGTAAAGTAATTATCCAATTAGCGGATAATTAACTGCCACTTCACCTCAAGAGGACCCAAAGTGCAGGTGAGCTGCCTGGCGCCTTACTTGCTACCCTGCAAAATGGTGGACAGAGTGGGTGGGAAGCCGGTGGGATAGCCATTCACCTTCATTTACATGATCCCTCCGTCTCCCAATGCTGGCAGTGACTGGGGTCAGCTCGATACCAAAGAAGAAAGCACTTCAAGAGGAATTTTAACCTGAGGGCAAGATGTCCATTTTGCTCAGTTTAATATTATGCTCGACGGAAGGTAAAAATCGGATGGGGAGTAAAACAGGCAGCTGGTCCATGCCCACTCCCGTTGGCTAAGCGAGGATAAAATCCTGGCTTTCGTTTCTCATTTAGAACTGTCAGATAAGTGACAGAGAAAGGTGGCCTGCTTAATATTTCTGATACTCTGTCCAGGAATGGGAGAAGGCGGGTGTTCCAAGAGAATGCTGGATCTATCCAACCAGAGAACCTTACCACAAATGCATAAGAAATTATACCAAATCAGGCAATGTAGGAAATGTACTGGGAAGAGAACAAAACTAAAATACATGCAAAAAGACAGAGGAAGATAAAAACAATTAGAATAAGATAATTAGATAAGAAAATGAAACTTCTTTCAAAACATATTGTATTTGAGCAATATCTCAGACAAATTTTGTCTTAATCCTCTTAGAAGTCTTTTTTATTTAAATTACATTTATATGACTGTCAGGGAAAAGGCAGCATTATCTGTGGGAATTCTATGGAGGAAATACCCTATTATCAAAGTATCCAAGTACAATGAGATTTTGAGGTCTAGGATCTACGAGTCAAGTACAATGCAGGCTAATGGAATGATACTACTCTCTGTCTACTGAAAGGTTAGGTAAATGTGGGTTGACTGCACGCGCCAAGGATCATTGATAAAAAATTTAACACTAGTTAGCACAGAGAACTACTGTGAGAAATGGGAAAATGGCAAACTGTGCAGGCATATTCACATCACACAACTGCCAGGCAGTGACCATCTCCAAAAGGAGAGTATCCAAATCTATTCCCTTGACACTCAAAGGCATTACTATCACTGAATCACCCACTATCAACATCTTGGGCTACCACTGACCAGAAATTGAACTGGACTGGCCATATAAATACAATGGCTGCAAAAACAGATCAGAGGCTGGGAATTATGCAGGGAGTATCTCACTGTCTGACTCCCCAAAGCCTACCCACCATCTACAGGGCACAAGTCAGGATTGTGATGGAATACTGCCCAGTTGCCCGGGTGAGCACATTTCCAACAACACTCAAAGAAACTCAATATCACCCTTGACAAAGCAGCCCATACAGCATCATCAATATCCACTCCTACACAAACATGGAGAGAACGTGCAGATTCCACACAGATAGTAACCCAACCCAGGAATCAAATCTGAGTCCCTATCACTGTGAGGCAGCAGTACTAACCACTGTGCCACTGTGCCGCCCCGGCAAACAAATAGTCATGGAATTTAGGACCTTGGTTGGTGTAGAAAGGGTGTAATGAAGGCAATTTTAGGAACCAACATCCTTCACTTGAAAATGCCCAAAATACAACCTGGCAAAATATTGGGTCAGGCTATTTTTTAGACAACTGGGGAAGTCACTTAAAACAAGTGTTCGGTCCTTATATGTGCTAATGAGGAACCTAATATGTGTTATAAAATTCTGCTGTGACCATCACCAAATATTATTTACTTAAACTTGACGCTAAGCCAGGAGGAGGATGAGTGTTTCTCCTGGCTCTGCAGCACTCCTGTGTGATGCTGCCAGCCATGATCCTTCATCTTCTCATTGTCCTACACCCACTCCACTCGCCTGTCATTTACATGAGGCCATCAACATACACAGAGATGCACGGTTTAAAATTCAACATTGGAAAATCATTCAGAATATTTAGATACGGCACATAGTCCAATTTAAATCAATATGAATCACAATAAGTTACTATTGCAAGTGCAGCAAGGGATTAGTAAGGCAAATGGAATGTTGGCATCTATCACAAGAGGAATTAAATGTAAAACGTAAGGATAGGGTACTGATGAGACCACATCTGGAATAATGTGTATAGTTTTGGTCCCCTTTTTTGTTAGGGTGCTGGACCCGAATGTCAAGTTATATTATTAAGCCAGACCAGATTCCAACAATTTTTCTATTTTGACATTAATGTGAAGAAAGGACACTTTATTTTAGGAGTAAGTCTACAGACCAAGTAGGGATTTTTTTAAACCCAGCTTTATTCATAACACAGTTTAATTACAAGTCTAACAAATTGAGGCACTTCAATTCTCAGCAGTTGAACAATCTTTAAACATGAAGGGAAACAAATCTAATTTCTAGCCTATCATGTTTCAGTTCCAAATGAGCAATATTCCTCAGATTTTAAACTCCTTTAAGCATCGTTAACAATTACAAATATACTTGCTATAATGAGGGCGGACAGCATTGGAGTTTTCGGAACTTGCAAAATCCTCCTAACTTCAATCAGAACAGTACGCCAGCTCCTTTCTTGCAAAAGCCTGTTTCCAGACTGCATATACATCCCAGATATCATATGACCCTGCCAGTCTACCTTATTTGAAACCCCAGGAGAACTTAAGTAAACAAAAGTCCATTAATTCTACTTAATGCTGCCACCTGTAAGGTTGAAATGAGTAATTATTCTACTCTCCCAGCATCTACACTATAATCTTGTAGAAAATACCTGAACTTTAAAACCTCTCCTGAAACATAAAGCAGCACAATATATTTTACATGTATGTCATTTACACTCATAAGTTGTAAAAAGATATAGTTGCATTCGAAACAGTTCAGAAAAGGGTCACTTGACACATTCCTGGAATAAGGACCTGAAGAAAGGTTGAACAGGTTGGGCCTATACCCAATCTTCAGAAGAACAAGAGATAATCTTATTGAAACATACTAGATCAGAGAGGGATTTAATTGGTTACATACCAGGAGAGATTAAAACAAGTGGACACAGTTTAAGAATGAAAGGTTTACGACTTAAGATAGAGCTGAGAATTTTTTTCTCTCAAAGGTCATTAATATGTTGAATTCTCTTTCCTAAAAATCAGTGGCGGTTCAGTCATAGAATTTATTCATGACAAAGTTAGATAGATGTTTGATAGGCAAGGAAGTCGAGGGTTATGAGGCGGCAGATAAGAAAGCAGAGTTGAGACCATAACCTGATTAGCCATGAGTTTATTGAATGGTGGAGCAGACCCGAGGGGCTGAATGGCCTGCTCTTGCTCTGAAATTCCACGTTTCAATTGCAGGATGACTTCAGGTTTCCTCGTTGGACAACATGTGTTGGTACCTTTTCACAGTTGAAATCACATTGGTGTCAACTCGTTTATTGGATAGTTAAATTGGGCAGCCCAAATTTAGCAAGTTCTGGAGTATGAGAGAAAAAGTTGGGAGGATTGATGGCCTGGTGGTATTATTGCTAGACTATTAATCCAGAAACTCAACTAATGACCTGGGGATCCGGGTTCAAATCCTGCCACGGCAGATGTTAGAATTTTAATTCAATAAAGTAGTTCTGGAATTAAGAATCCACTGATGACCATGAAACCACTGCTGATTGTCGGAAAAAAACATCTGGTTCACTAATGTCCTTTAGGGAAGGAAATCTGCCATCCTTACCTGGTCTGACTTACATGTGATTCCAAAGCCACAGCAATATGGTTGACTCTCAACTGCCCTCTGAAATGGCTGAGCAAGCCACTCAGTTCAAGGGTGACTAGTGATGGGCAAGAAATGTTGGCCAGCCAGCGATGCGCATATCCCACAAACGAATAAAAAAAAAGTTGTTACTTTGGTTCCCCACTAGCCATTCATGCATCAGGAACTCTGGACTGCGAATGATGGCAGCTATTGAATATTGTGGCTTAACTGAATGCATTCAAAGTACTGAGTAATAATGGAATGGCATGGCACATCACATTCTTTTGTCCTTACCATCATAGTAATGCTGGATACAAATGGCTTTGGTATGTGACTCACATTCAATGTTGGCATGATAAGTAGGAGGACATATAGATTTTAACAGGTATCTCTGAGTGCAATTGATCCCACAACACTCAATGCACTGCCGGCGGACCTGGTGACATTTCTACATTTCAAAAAAAGACGCACTTTTCTTTGTCGTGCCAAGAAACCAACCACACCCTACTGCTCCAACCCTGGAGAACTACAGCTGCCATTTCCCCTCCCCAACAAGGCTGGTTCTCAGTTGCAGGTGGGAATCTCACTACTAGGATTATTTTAAATGAGGCTGAAAATTCATGGGGGTCAGTGGCAGGCAACCTGACTTCTCACAAAGCCCATCCTGCTATCTTCACACCAGGATTCTGGCAAAGCCAAAAATCCAGCTGCTATATTTTGTTATCAGTTTTAGCTGCTGTGTTATTTGCCTTGCTTGGCTTATTTGAGGTTTTAAATTTGACTTTATACAAACACAACAATAAAAAAGACTCTAAATCAATATATATATGTATGCACTAGCAGTCTTAGATGCAGCAGGAATATTATTAATAACTTGAACTTTTTCTGATAGAGCAGAATACATTTGAACTTATTAGATTTGGGAATCTTATCTAAGAATGCAGATGCGTGAGGCATATCTATGTAGTTAAGTTGTGCTCGAGGTATTAATTACATTTAGATAATACCCGATTTGTGCGCTGTTCTCCACTGTAGCTCTATGTAAAGACAGGATTATCATTGAAAGAATGAGGAAGGATTGCAAAAGATTTTCGCATGGAAGTTTATTAGAATATGAAATATTTCATGACAAGCGAGCTTTGAGATGGATGCATAATTTGAAAGGCAATTGGATATGGTTTGATAAGGGAGAATACAAAGGTGCAGGGAAAGGGCAGAGAGACGGGATGAGAGTAGATAGCTCCAGTCAAAAAGCTAACACTCACACACTAGCAATTGCTGAATGATTTCCTCCTATACTGTAATTTAGTTGATCCCTTGATCTTAAATTCTGGTTGTTGAGAAGGAGTTTGGAGACATGGTGGGGAACGAGTTGCTCTTCTATCTGTGCTTTTTTTTGTGGTTTACATTTTAGGAAAATGTAAACCACATTCTCAAAATGAAACATCAAGCAGTTTATATCACATATTTTAGTTTTGATTGGTTTTTGCCTGCTCAATTCATTACCTGAAATGAAAGAGTGATAGGGGCCAGGAATAACTGTTAATAATATTAAGGGGGTAGAATTCGTGTAATGTACCTTTGTTTAAAATAAAGTACGGGGTTTTTTTTACGTTTAGATAGCAGATACAAAAATGTTACACAAACCTATCTTGCTTTTGCTTATCAATTCTGAAACTTTCAAAATAATTACAAAAATTGAGTGACATGTGGTAATGATCGGAGAAACAGAATGCTTTTGGATTTACATGAAACTCCAGCTTTCCCTTCCCCCGAAAACAGTTTGGCTTGTGACAAATGCAATTGAATGTTACAAGCAAAAGCAAATGCCCCTTAAAATTAATGGGGTCCCCAGTATGATTCGACAGACAAAATTCTCAACTACCTTGGAAATTACATTTTGAGAACATGATCAAACGTTTGCGGAGTTTGACACCATACTGAATTTATTACAGTAATGGAGTTGAGGGGGAGGGGTTCTCTGGCCTCCATGGAGTGTGATTCTCACAGCGAAAGCCAGTGCACCTTTCACTGATACCTTCTGGTCCTGTCGGAGTTGATAGAATTTCCCATTGATTGCACCCCACACTGCCGGGAAACCCTCAGTGGGTGTGGGAGCACAAGATCCCACTGGTGTGAACAGCCGGAGGATTCCAGCCTATATATCTGGAAAGCTTTAAAATATTTTTGAAATGTATTGTAATAGGATCGTGGGACATCTTATGGTGGCATCCTTATCTCTATACCAGAAGCTCTGGATTCAAGTCCCACTTCAGGACTTAATGTCCATGGCAGGTCCATTCATAATATGATCAAATGTATTCATTATCATCCCGTAATTCATCCCATTATGGCTGAGGGCAGGAGTTAAGAGCGGGTGGGTTCCTACAGAAGGTAATGGCAAACCACTGCAGAACTTTGTTAAGTATAATAACAACCAACCCAATGGAAGTCCATGATTGGCAACGCCCTTTTAAGGTTTGGTGTTTGGAGGATGAGGGGGATGAATAGCATTGCAAATGACCTCAAATTCAAGAGCGATGAAATTTATATTTCCAGTAATGGAGATCATTTCAGAAGAAGAAAACTTTATAAACTATGAAAAACTGTGTTCTTATTCGCTCCTTTATATATTTGAATCATTCATCAATCCTAGTAACAGTTCAAACTAAATATCAGTTCATTCCATCACTGGACTTGACATTAACAATTGGGACAAAACAGAAAGTTTCAGAAGAACAGATATTTAATGTAAATGGTCCCGAAGATAATACATTTTCACGGACCAGGTATATCCCAGAGAACGCCGCTGTAGAGAAAGATACTCAAAGTTGCATTTTAGTAGCTTGTTGGCCATACAAATTTCTCCAGAAATGAACTGATATAAGCAAGTCTGTTAACTGTCAGCAATCAACACCTTGAGCTCTTTCCGTTTCAGTTTCATATACAAACTAATGGTAGTCTGGTAGCTCCCGAATAACCTTCAATTCAACTGATTGCAATGAGTTATCATTTCCTCCAGTTCAAAAGGTCACTGTTTGCAATCTCAGAGCCTATTTTATCTGAGTTGAACGACCAAATCCACTTCTGTTAGTGCATAAATATGGCCATATTCACAGCTAGTGGTAGTGCTTTCCTTATCCTGTTCGGAGACAGGAGTTGTGGTTGCAGCAGCGATTACCTCTTTAGTGATATTCAGATGCCTCAAATATTGTTCACCACTAAGGTTCACGGTTTTGAGTACTTCCATCGTGAGTACTTCTATTTTTAATTTTAATTAGTCTTATTTTGAATACTTCTTAACAGCAGGGATAGACCTTCTGCATTCATGTATAGGTTCCATCAGTCAATCAGTTGCGGCTGATGGGTACCTCAGCTCCACTTATCAGTCTCTCTGAGCCATATCCCTCGATACTCTCTAACCGAATACAAATATTCTGCTCCCATCTTGGAAATTTCAATTGAAACAGCATCCATAGCTTTTTGGACATGGTAACTCCAGATTTTTCTCTCTTCCCTGTCCCCACCACATTAAAAAAAAGCTTCCTGATTTCACTCCTCGATTACTCTGTTCTAATTTCAAGACTGTGTCTCCTTAATCTGGTTTCCCTTATCAGAGGCAATGGCTTCTCAGTCATTTTTTAAAAACAATTCAATTCCCAGGACACTGGTATCACTGGCAAGATTGGCATTTATTACCCATTCCCTGCTGAGTAGAACAATTATAAGTCGACCGCCTGTTGATGTGGGACTACTGGACTCTTCAGTTATGTTTCCTGCTGTCACCATCTGTTTTCAAAGTTGCCTGTTTCAGACAAGGTTGTTTGTGTTTTGGATTTATTGAGAAGCAAGGCTGTTCATAAACCACCCTTTATTGAACATTATACCAACTATGTACAATGCAGACATAGCATGAAAATCTACGTAGAATTATCTCTCAACATGCTTTGTTGTCATGTGTTCTTATATCACACTAATGATGTAGGCTATATATTTACATTTTTGACATTAGCCCTTTACAATACAGGACTAGAATCACAAAGAGACCATGTGAGAGGTTTCTTCCCCTAAAGGACATTAGGACATCAGTGTTGGTACAGTGTTTATCACTGCTACCTCACAGAGACTTGGGTTTGATTTCTTGCTTGAGTCACTGTCTTTATGGTGTTTGCACATTCTCCTGTGTCTGGGTGGGTTTCCTCCGGGTGCTCAAGTTTCCTTCCACAGTCCGAAAGATGTGATGGTTAGGTGCAGAACTAAGAATACAACCTTGTCTTCCCTGGATGATGAGGCATCTAAGCATCTTCCAGTCCCAGCCACCAGCAGGCTCGCTGCATTTACAAGCCCTGCCCTGCCATAGCAGTCCCAGAAAATCCTGGTCATGGTGTCTCTTCCACCTTGCACCGCTGCTGCCCACTAGTGTCCAGTCCATCCCATCGGATTCCTCTGCAAAACTAACCCCTAAGTTGCATATGATGCCAGTCCCTGAGCAATAGTGGCAGCCTTTGATGCAGTAAATTCACTCCTTTTCTTCTCTTTCTCTTCCAAGGGAATGGTTGTTGATCTTCTTGAACTTGTTCCATGGGGCTCCTGGAAGACAGCAATGATAAAGCTGGAAGGGTTAGGGTGCAGTGTGTGTAACCACTGTAGGGAATGCGGGCAATGACAGCATATAGAATTTAGGAGTGAGGCTAATTTTGAGTGATGAGGGATCAGAAATACTTGTGCATCTGTAAGGAAGGTGGAGTGGATACATAGCCCCGTGCTCCGTCTCTGGACACAGCATCACCACTCCCCTCCTGATCACAGCCAGCATCATCTGCTCAAGAGAAGTAACATGGTGAAGTTGTGTTTTCCCTTCCTCAGTCAGATCCTGCCATCACCTGCATGTGGAAATTATTCCAACAAGGTTGCATATGTGTAAACCTTAGATTATATATGAATCTAAGGTTTGAGCAGAGACTGTGAAGAATGCAGTAGTAGCATAGCATGTGTGAGTCTGAGTAAATAGTTAAATCGTGAATGGTGTGTGTGGAGATTGAAGCTGGTGGTGACAGCATTGTTATGGAGAAGTGTGCTTGTGAGATGAGATCTTATTTTGACAAGTTATTCATTTCTTTCAGCACTGGAGACAACCCTGTGACCTTCCAGGGTGATCTCCTCCCACGCGTACATTAGCCTCCTTCCTCCCCAGAGGGATGAGGAACCCCAATGTCACATCAGCAAATATGGCGCCCTTTCTTATGATTCTTGAAGCATCCTTTGTCTCCCAGCTATTGCAGGCCACATCTTCGGTAGAAATGGGTGAGGGTAGGCTTTGTACACCACTCCAAACAAATAGAATCTAATATCAGTGCTAAACCTGCAGTTGTTCATTTGAATGTCTGTTTAAATTATGACACTCATTAATTAGACAAAGAACTGTGTGTGCTAACTGCAAATTTAAACAGGCAGCCCTATTAGCACAACACCCATTTAATGCTTGTAATACATGTTTAATACACCCTTTGACCAAAATATCCCCCTTAAATTGTTATGTGAAAGAACCCTTCAGGGCTAAACTGAAGTCTAATATCCAAAATCAAATAAGGCAAAGAAAAAGATACAGAAGTATTATAAAACAGAGAAGTAATACATAGCACATAACTGTTAGATTTCTTCCAGGAAATCCTGCCTGATAAATCAGACACTTTGGACACATACTTATTGACAAGTACCTGAACATACAGTTATGAAGAGAAATATTGCCTGGTATATGACAGATACCTTGATGTATTTTGAAATGAAGACAGAAAAGATTTGTGGGGCAAAAATAATCTGCAACATGATGAAAAAGCACTCGGTAAAGTTTGAGCTTTTTGTGATATGAAGCTGATGAAATAAGTTTAGTTCCTGTAGCCATAATAATCATTTTAGTTTCTGTAATAAGTCTTCAGAGACAGAAGTCCCTTCACCAAAATCCCTTTATTTACAATTCCAACATCAGTACACGGAGTGCTATCAGTCGGCAGTCTACCTTCGGGAGTGCCAGAGGAACTGACAGTCCCGGTTAAATACATGGAGAAGACTCCCTGATTGGTCCATCAATTGACTCCTTAATCAGGGAGTTCATATTTCCAATAGGCCAACCTCAATAGCCTGATTGAAGTCATTACAGTTTCACACAGTAACTCAGCAAATGAGGTACAAAAATGTCAAAATATCCTCATCAATTTTTAAGTACACAACCTAGTCTAGCCAGTAGCTTGTGCTGCATTTCAAGAATAGATAACTAATATTGATTCCTGGCATCAACTTGACATTACATAGCGTGAACAATTGGTCGATGTCAGTGTTTATCTTCCACATCAGCCTCTACCTTACTCAACTGTCTTCCTCAACCACCTATGACTCTATCCAACTCTCACCATGCCATCCCACCCATTTACTAGTGGCACAGTGGTGAGCATTGCTGCCCCACAGCACCAGGGATTCAGGTTCAATCCCTGGCTTGGGTGGCTGCCTTTGCGGAGTTTACACATAGCCTGCATGGATTTCCTTTGGGTGCTCTGGTTTCATCCCACAATCCAAAAGATGTGCTGGTTAGGTGCATTGGCCATGTTAAATTCTCCCTCAGTGTACCCAAACACGCGCCTAAGGGATTTTCTCAATAATCTCATAGCAGTGTTAATGTAATACTTGTGCATCTGTAATGTAGTACTTGTAATACTAATAAATAAAGTTTAAACTTTAATATTCACTCTGGACATTTATTTACCATATGGGAGCCAGTGAGATCTTCACCCAGATTCTGTAGTGCCGTGAAAGTGAGACATGTCTTGTCTTCGACCTGATTCTATCGACCTGAAAGGGAGCTCTCAGAGGGTTGTTGCACCCCACATTTCTGGTCAAACCAGTTTTGGAAGATTTGACAAAATACAGAGCAGCACAGAGGTAGGAAAAAGTTCGAGCAATTCCAGGAGGATTGCAGTTCCTCGGAAAATCTTGGCCTATGGCTCAGTGCTGACTTATCCTGCAGATGGCACGTTGGAACTGTGTTTACGCGAATGCTGAAAATCCCATGATACGAGCAAAAATAATCTGCAACATGATGTAAAAAGCACTCGGTAAAGTTTGAGCTTTTTGTGATATGAAGTTGATGAAATAAGTTCAGTTCCTGTAGCCATAATAATCATTTTAGTTTCTATAATAAGTCTTCAGAGACAGAAGTCCCTTCACCAAAATCCCTTTATTTACAATTTCGACAGCAGTGCGTAGAGTGCTATCAGTCAGCAGTCTACCTTCGGGAGTGTAGACCTCATATTCTGCCAATATTATATTCTCAAACAATGGCAAACAATGGGGAAATGATCATTTATCTTACTGCAGCTAGTGGGGCATTGCTCTGCACAGAATGGCTGTCACCCTTTGCTTACAAAGCAACAGTGACTAAATTTCAAAGTATTTTACCGTGTATAACACATTTTGGATCATTTTTAAGAGAGTTCATGCGATGCTGTATAAATTTCTCATTTCACATTTAGCCTTTAATCAGTTATTTCCAAAAACTATTATTATTTTTACTGTCTGCATTTACTTAGCAGCAGGATCATTTTTCTTTTAGATTTAAAAGTTGGTTGCAGATGTTGAGATCATCTAACTGATTCCAAAACATATTGGGCCAAACAATAACTCTAGGAGATTAAAATCAATAAGATGAAGTTTTATCTTTGTTGTTTGATTTTGGCCTCTGCTTCTGTGATTGATGGGACTCCAAAGTTAAAGGACTGAAGTATAGAATTGACACGTTTCTGAAATTGACCTCATGACGCAGATGGTGACCAGAGGAACATTTCACAACAGCTCCTCTTCATTCATTCCAAATAACAAACTTAGTCCCAGATTTCCATCACCTGGCCTGGTTTGCAAAAAGTCGGGAAATTTCCCAGCTTAGCAAACCATCCTTCAAAAATGGCAACCCACAGGTTGGATTTTCAGTTGAGATTTTTTATTCATTCGTGGGAGATGGGTATTGCTGGCTGCCCCATCCCTGCTTGTGTTGGAGGGCAGTTGAGAGTCAAGCACATTGCTGTGGCTCTGGACTCCAAGTGTAGGCCAGACCAGGTAAGGTCGGCAGGTTTCCTTCCCTAAAGGACATTAGTAAACCAGATGGATTTTTTCGATAATCGACCATGGTTTCATGATCATCAGTCAATTCTTAATTCTAGATATTTTTTATTGAATGCAAATTCCATCATCTGCCACGGTGGGATTCGAACCTGAGTCCCCAAAACATTAACTGGGTTTCTGGAGTCATAGTTTGGTGATAATACCACTAGGCCATTGTATCCCCAATAGTACAACAGGGGAGGGATGGGGAGGGAGATGATAGGATGATCCTGGAAAATGTGCGGAGGCTGATGGGTGTGGATACAGGCTAGGCACAAAGTCTGCCTTTGTGCACTATTGCATTGTGTTTAGATAAGTGAAAAATAGCGATTAAATGAAAAAAATGCCTGCAGTCCTCATTCCTCACTAATCCATCCACATATGCCCTGTGCCACATCCATGCCAACCCATATTCGCCCCCCACACCTCCTTCCCTGTGTTTACACAAGCCACTCTACCTGCTTGTTGCCTCATACTGCACCCCACCTCCCCACCCCCGGCCCTCCCCGCCAACCTGTGACAATTGTCCATGTAAGGGCACTACAGCCGAAGAGGGTCACCTAGCTTGAGGGACCAATTGGGACTGAGAGTGGGTAATCACTCTGGGGGATGGAATTCCCTCTTGGGCAGAAGACATCTAGAAGGCACGTAGAAGACATATAGGGACTGAAGCGGGCTGCTCCAGGGTGGCCAATGACTCTACGGGCCTCCATAGTATTTTCTTGTTAATAACTACCCTTTGTGTCTCTGATGAAGTCTGTGGCATGCATCATTACACCAAGCCACTGCCCCAGTATTCCCATGTTCACTTAATGTCAACTCATACCAATCCATGCCACCACCCACCACCCTTTGCCCTTACCCTTCCCATGCTAACTTAGCATTGACAGCTTTGACATTCCCTGGGCAGCTTTGACAGTTGAACAGTTCTTTCCCAAAGGAAACTGTATCACTTCCAAAGGTGATTCTGACTGGGATTTTCCAGTCATAGAATCATAGAAACTAGAAGCAGGAGTAGGCCATTTGGCCCTTTGAGACTGTTCTGCCATTTATTTTGATCATGGCTGATCAACAAATTCAATATCCTGATCCCACCATCCACCCATTTCTCTTGATCCCTTTATCTGCAAGAGCTATACTTAATTCCTTCTTGAAATCACACAAAGTTTTGGCCTCAAGTACTTTCTGTGGTAGTGAATTCTACACATTCATCACTCTTTGGGTGAAGAAATTTCTCCTCACCTCAATTCTAAAAGGTTTACCCCCTTATCCTCAAACTGTGACCTCTAGTTCAGTCAGACTGAAAAGGACTGGAGAATTTGGAGAACAGCCAACGAGATTTGGCCATGAATTCCCAAATCTATTGCTGGCAGGACTAAAAAATCTAATCGGCAGTGTTCATGTGGAAAATTTGTATCAAGTAGTTTGAAAGAATTTGTGAAGGAAAAATAATGAATTGTCTCAGTTCAGACCTCAAAAGCTGAAAAATAGATTCTGATCTGACATAAAAAGAAACCTACATAGAAAAAGTTCCTTCACTGGAACTCTACCATTATAATTGAAAACTTGAGTGAACGCGTGTGTGAAAATCCTTACAGAATAAACAGATACTTCCTATGTTCTTTTTAAAAAGGAAATCGACTCTAATATGAAATTCAAGAAAACAGTTCTCCCTAATCCAGTGATGGGAACTCTATGCCAATGAATGGGCCACAAGATTTGATTTGATTTGATTTATTATTGTCATATGTATTAACATACAGTAAAAATAATTGTTTCTTGCGCACTATACAGACAAAACATACCATTCATGGAGAAGGAAATGAGAGAGTGCGGAATGTAATGTTGCAGTCATAGCTAGGGTGTAGAGAAAGATCAACGTAATGCAAGACAGGTCCATTCAAAAAGTCTGACAGCAGCAGGGAAGAAGCTGACCTTGAGTCGGTTGGTACATGACCTCAGACTTTTGTATCTTTTTCCTGACGGAAGAAAGTGGAAGACAGAATGTCCAGGGTGCGTGGGGTCCTTAATTATGCTGGCTGCTTTGCTGAGGCAGTGGGAAGTGTAGACAGAGTCAATAGATGGGAGGATGGTTTGTGTTGTCCAACTTCATCTCAAGTGGGTCGCAAGATTCAAATCGGGCATATGTACTAACCATGATCTCATCAATAAGATTAAGTGTATTTATTAAGTGCTGAATATTTCATAATGAGTGATAGAAAATCGTTAATATATTAATAGAGTGGCCATCAGTTTCAAAAGGTAAAGCAAAAGTAATAGCTATTTTGCTTCCCTAGAATCTGTGGGATTGAACCATAACAGTATTTTGACTGAACACTGAGGGAATGCACAGTTCTCATGGTCATCGGCCGGAATCTTAGCACCGTTCATGCTGGTGGGATTTTCCCATCCCGCCGCAGTGAACAGGAAGTTGGTTGGCAGCCAAATTCTCTGACCTCGCTGCAGCGGGGAGTGTGTCTTGAATGACAAGTAAGATTGCGCCCGTCATATATCTCATTTTACATGTCCTTGCTTTATATGCGTATCAGTTTCGTAATACCGGCAAGGAAGAAAGCTATGTGGATGGAAGCCATGGGGTCTGGCAGCCCTGCGCATGGGCAATGGTCAACAAAATGTCTAGTTGGCCGCGCTCAGAATCCAGATGGGATGCAGATTGCCCGCCAGTGCTCTAATCAGCAACAAAAATAGATGTTTGAAAAACAAATTAAAGTCACTACCTACACACACAAATACTATGATTTACTGGACCTATTAGTAGCCTAGTTTGTCATGAATCATGTGTAAAATTTGTTTTAATGCCACCAAATAAAAGTTCACTTCTGCGGAGTTCACAACATAAATAAAATGAATGATGAGTTTGCAATTGCTCTGCATTATTATGCAGCTGTATAACCCTTAAGGGCTCGTTTATCTAACGATCTTTCTCACCGACTTGAAATTATACTATGTATCTCTCACTGTACCATAGACTGAGTTTACCAAAGCAGGGATTGCTAAAATTCAACAGGCAAAAATGAAAGCAAAATGAGTAGGGCTAAAAAAAGTTAAAATGAGGAAGGCAAAATAATAATAAGTCTGTAGGAATATATGAAACGGAACGAAATGTCTCTAAACATGCTATCCTGGGGGCGATCACTACTGTCAGAATCCGTGATTTCGAAAGGCTTTTGCTAATGTCTCAATGCATTTATCTAGCAACAGCTGAATAATAAAAATGAGAGTGCTTTTAAGTATGATCCTTTTTCATCTGCACTGAGGGGCAAGGGTAATAGTTCAGGTACTCAATATTACTTCTAACCTCCCTGTGTGTTGCGTGTGGCAAATCAGATGTTTCCTACACTTGTTCACTCAAGCTTTCAATGATAGTTGCACTGTGGCACTCTTACAATAACTGGGCAATGCATCTTAAGAGAGATCATTGCTTATGCAAGGCTCCCACTTTCTGCTGCTGTAAACTGATACAAGTTATGGGACTAATACATCACATGGTAGTAATTGATAGCAGTTTGAAATATATGCCATTACAAGTACTTGTATACCATATCGCAACATTCTAGTTTATCTCCCTTTCTGAACATCATTCTCCTCTCCTTCCTCTGATGAGTTTTGACATTCCAGCACCTCACCTTCAAGGTCCACAGCTGCCCAGAGGGCCATACTGTGGAGCACAGCACCATGGACCACACAATGAGGGAGACCCTTGCAGCAGTGCATCATTTGTCCCATAAAATCCAATGACATTGTTTGGTGGGGTTGGAATGAAGAGCTGTGGCAGTCCGGACTGGCAGAGAACGAAGCAGTCATGGTGGCTGCCAGGTTAAGGAGTTGACAATGCAGTAAGCTCATGTTGTGGCCAGTCGAACACTGAAAGAGTAGAAGTCCTTCCACTCACTGAATCTCACTGGCTGCTCAATTGGTGCCTTGATGGCCACACATGTGCAATCAATGACCCTTACACCTGAGGGATGCAGCAATGGGAAGTGAATCCCATTGCTGTTTGAGACTGTGAGACCCCATCAGTGTGAAATTGAATGTGCTGATTAGCTTTTAAAAAATAGGACATCAGTGAGCTGTGAGATGCAATGGTGTGCAATTATTAGTAGGTGATGACACCAAGGTCCTTTGCCTGGAAAGCACCAGAGTCAAAGAAGTTCAAGGCCACTGTAACTTTGACAACTGGCAGGCCATGACATGGAGATGCAAGGTCTTCTGTGAGAGAACACAAATCTCTGTCACCACCTGCTGGGAGATTCACAGGCTCCCGTTGCACTGTTTCTCCAATATGTCTAGGTAGTTCAATTTTGGCACTAGATCCTATGCTTAGGATATGGCCTCTGTGTCCTGCCCGACCCTCATCCCTCTCCTGTGTTCTCCTGATGCCCAGGGCTCTGCCATGCCAAAGGAGGATGCTGGCCCTTATTGCTACCAAACTCAAAACCTGAGAGTCATGCCCCTACTACCAGCTGTTGCCTTCTGTGCGCTCCCGTGGTCTCGTAATTGTGCCTAAAAGTCTTGCCCTCTCCCATGCCTCCTCAATGACAGGAGGGTGAAGACACCCACACTGACCAAGCACATAGTTACTCTCTTCCCGCAAACTGCACAAACCTGATGGCACCTGTGTGTCATAGGCTGACTTCCACTCTGAGCCATTCTCCCTTGTATGCACTGAGATGCTCATAACATTCTTGTCACCTTTGTTGCTGTGTCTACGCAGCTGGTTTTCTGCTGACACAGCATGAAGCCTGTGCATCCTTACCAAAATCTTGCCATGTTGCTGTCCACGAGCTCTTCAACAATCTTAGACCATAAGATATACGAGCAGAATTAGGCCATTTGGCCCATCCAGTCTGTCCCAACATTCAATCATGGCTGATAAGTTTCTCAACTACTAATTCTCCTGCCTTTTCCCTGTACTCTTTGATCTCCTTAACAATCAAGAACCAATCTATCTCTGTCTTAAATACACTCAAAGACCTGGCCTCCACAGCCTTCTGTGGCAATAAATTCCACAGATTCACCACCCTCTGGCTGAAGAAATTCCTCCTCATCTTGATCATACGTATTGACTTCATGGGGTAAATGTGCTGACAGTGGGATCAACAGTAGGAAATTGCCAAGCCAGTCAGCACCAGTATTTGCCTCACTCCCATGTCCATCCCCCCACCACCACCCCTCCTCACCCAGAGGAACCTAAAGTCCAACCTGGGTGAGGGCCAAATGAGTTTGACTATAATGGCCTCCTTCATCAAACAGCTTGTGCTTCATACACTAGCTGCCTAGCCAGGTGCCTGGCAAACCCTCTTCCGCTAAATACCTTATTTCCTGTTACTTCCAGTCAGATGAATGATGTTGAAAGGACACCAGATCAGAACCATTTATAATTTGTGCCCCATTCACCTCAAATGCCTCCCCTTCCCTAGGGCAGACTCTTTACAAGAGATACAGGGATCATTTTTGAACGACAGCTTCATGTTCCGGCAAAGGAGACAACAAGGTTCGTAAACAAGAAAAGCTGCAATGCTGCACCAATGAGGTAATGGTCGTCCACTTAATAAAAATGTCACTTGAGGAATTTATGATTCTCTGCTGCTATAGGCAAATGCAAAATGTGTGAGGCAGAGATAAATAGGTTGTGTGTTCTTCCAAGGCAAAAGTTGAGTGTGATGATGAACAGTCGTGGCTCTCCTGAAAAATATAAAACTTAACTGGCCAGCAGGGTGTATGTCTCTTGGCCAACAAGTCATCAAGTGCTTTTATAATCAACTTCTTTAGATGCAAATTAATCTTATTTACTTCAGGATGATTTATTTGGCCTCCAGAGAGTCATTGAGATAACCTGTTGTAATTTGCATGTGTTAAGCATGAAGCTGTACAAAATTCTAGGCAGTTTAATTACCAGTATAATACAGTAACCCATCCTTCAATCTACCTTGGGACTGTCAGTACTGGCCTAGTGATATCTAGCAATTAGAGGTAAAAGCTTTGCATGATACTGGCATTTTGACAGACACCATTTACTCAGAGAGGCAAGAAGAGTGCAACCAAACAGGAATAGGACAGTTTGCTGAAATTAACGCTGAAGCTCTCAGGAACTATTCTGGGGAATAGCGCTCAATATTGAAAAAGATGTAATGGTCCAAAACTACCATCTAATAATTTGTATGCCTTCAAAAATACTTTTCAACATTTTTACACTGGCGCCTTTTTTCAAAAGTTGATGTACTTGCCAGAGAAAAAATCTGCGTTCAGAAACATCACAGGATACATCTAAAAAACGAGAGTAACAAGTTCATTGAATTTTTATACAAAGATTGGCTTGGCCGCTCCAATAGATAGTGCAATTGTGTCGTGATTGATGAGCTGTAGGAACGTGGTACAGCGGCAGTAAATTCAATTATGCAACATTTCCACTTCAATATCTCAAAAAGTTAGTGAATTGACATCCGAATCTTTCCAGGGGTTTTGATTATGAATGATCTCATTGTTTTCAACAAAAGGTAGTTCTGAATTCACCTTTTGCCAAACTGAAAATCAGTTCCTGTAAAAATGCAACAAAAACAAATTATATTTAAATTGCATCTTTAATTGGAGGCGATGGCCGAGTGATATTATCGCTAGGCTATTAATCCAGAAACTCAGCTAAAGTTGTAGAGACCAGGGTTCAAATCGTACACGGCAAATGGTGGAATTTGAATTCAATAAAAACATCTGCAATTAAGAATCGACTGATGATCACGAAACCATTGCCAATTGTCCGAAAAAATCTATCTGTTTCACTAATGCCTTTTAGGGAAGGAAATCTGCTGTCCTGGGCTGGCCTACACGTGACTCCAGAGCCACAGCAATGTGGTTGATTCTCAGCTGCCCTCTGAAATGGACTAGCAAGCCACTCAGTTCAAGGACAACTAGGGAAGGGCAACAAGTGCTGGCGAACCGGTGATGTCCTTGTCCCACGAATGATTTTTTTAAAAAAATGACAGAACATCTGAAGCAACTTCATAGGAGCTTATCAAAGTCTGATACAGTGACACCTCAGAAGGTACTAGCACAGATGATTGAAAGCTGGGTCAAAGACATAGGTTTGTAAGGTATATGTTTAAGGAGAAAAGCAAGCTGGAGACTTTAAAAGAGGGAATTTCAGAGCTAGGCTTGGCAGTGAAAGTCATGGCAGCCAATGTTGGAGCAATTAAAATTAAGGATTGTCAAGGGAACTAGAGAATTGCAGATGTTTCTGATGGCTGTGAGGCTGGAGGAGATTATAGCCATTAGAGGTGGGGGTAGAACCACAGAGGGATTTGAACACAAAGATGAAAATTTGAAGATGAAGGCATTGCTTAACCAAAAGGCAGTGCAGGGCAATGAGCAAAGAAGTGATGAGTGATCAAGATCTGTCGCGAGTTCACACAATTTTTGGATGTGCTCAAGTTTATGGAGAACATGGGAGGCCAGCCAGCAGTGCATCAAAGTAGAACAATCTAGGAGATAACAAGTTTGTGGATGGGAGTCTCAGCAGCAGCTGAATGGATGAGGCAGGGATGAAGCCAGGCACTGCTGTGGTCTTTGATTTGATTTGATTTATTATTGTCACATATATTAATATGCAATGAAAAGTATTGTTTCTTCTGCGCTATTAAGCAGTGCCTGACTTAATAGTCAAAGTATACTGTACATAGAGAAAGAAAGGAAAGAGTGCAGAATGTAGTGTTACAGTCATGGCTAGGGTGTAAATAAAGATCAATTTAATGCAAAGTAGGTCCATTCAAAAGTCTGATGGCAACAGGAAAGAAGCTGTTCTTGAGTTGGTTGGTATGTGTCCTCAGCCTTTTGTCTATTTTTCCTGACAGAAAAAGGTGGAAGAGAGTATGTCCCGGGTGCGTGAGGTCCTTAATTATGCTGGCTGCTTTGCCGAGGCAGCAGGAAGTATAGGCATTATCAATGGGTGGAAGGCTGGTTTGACTGATGTTCTGGGCTTCGTTCACAAACCTTTGTAGTTTTTTGTGGTATTGGACAGAACAGGAGCTGTGCAAGCTGTGATACAACCAGAAAGAATGCTTTCTATGATGCATCTGTAAAAATTAGTGAGAGTCGAAGCAGATATACCAAATTTCCTTCATCTTCTGAGAAAGTAGATGTATTGGTGGACTTTCTTAACTATAGCACCGACATGAGGGGGCCAGGACAGATTGTTGGTAATCTGAAGACACCTAAAAACTTGAAGCTCTTAACCCTTTCTATTTTGTCCCTGTTGATGTAGACAGGGGTATGTGCTCCACTAAACTTCCTGAAGTCAATGACTGTCTCCTTCATTTTGTTGATATTGAGGAAGAGGTTATTTTGTCATATCAGTTCACCAGATTCTCTATCTCTTTCCTGTACTCCATCTCGTCATTATTTGAGATCCAACCCACTACAGTGGCGTCATCAGCAAGCCTGAAAATAGAGGTTGAGGGGAATTTGGCCACAACTGTGACAGCGTGGATGAGCTTGCAACTTCATGTCAGAGTCAACTATGACACCAAGATTGTGAACAACTGATTCAGTCTGAGTTGACATGCAGCAGAATGGAGTCGGTGTTAGGGGTCAGAGTTTGTAGACAATGGGCTTTGGACTTCCCGTCAAATAGTCAGAAGAAATTTCTAATTATCCAGTACTGAATGTCAGACAAGCTGTCTGACAATTTAGAAAAAGTGGATGGGTGGTGATTAGGAAGAGGTGGGTGTCAGCAGCATATGATTGGCAATGGACATCGAGTTTTCAGATGATGTTACCAAAGGGTAAGCATGTAGATGAGAAATCAGAGTAATTCCAGGGCGGCACAGTGGCACAGTAGTTAGCACTGGTGTCTCACAGCACAAGGGACCCTGGTTCGATTCCCTGGGTGCGATTGTGGTCAGTGCAGACTTGATGGGCCAAATGGTCTCTGTCTGCACTCTAGGGATTCTATGATTCCAGCTGTGATTCAACACATACAGGAGGAACCAGGTTAAAGACATCCCAACACGTTTGATGCTGGGGAGAGGGATGACGGAGGTAGATGACAGAGGATGGATACGTGATCAACCATATCAAAGGCTGCAAACGGGTTGAGAAGGATGAGGAGGGATAGATTGCTGAAAGTTACAAAAGGATTTTGACACTCAATAGTTAAATTACTAATTCCCAGAAAATGCAGCGGTAAAAGCTCAAAAACAAATTCATGATGTAAAAATATTCAGTTGCCTGGAGAATTCTAAATGCTTCAATAACATTACTGAGACTGGTATTGCTTTTCCAATAAAAGAATAACCATATTAGGGAATACTATTTGGGGTTCTTTTATGTGGACCCTTTTACTTACACAAGGTCAGATGTGAAATTGAAGAACAATTTAATATTGCTTGAGGAATAAAGTAAAAAGCTATTGAAGAGAAAACAGTAGCACGCTACTGTTACCTAGAAACTGGTTGAGCTTAAAGAAAGGAACAGTGGCATTATATATAACTGAACTAGTGAATTTATATACCATAGAAGTCAAATGTTCTTTTTGCACCACTGATACTGCATTAAAAGAAGGAATAGCTCTTTTGGTGACAGCTTTACTTTCTAGGAAAGCAACTTTAAAATTGCAATGAGATACAATTGTTTAAGGAACCCTTCACTGATCCAACCCTATATCATTTTCATTGTGTGAATGATGTGAAATACTGACAGTTATTTGACAGCTGAGGCTGTAAGGAAACAGTCACCCTGCCCTTGTGAAGAATCACATAAGAAATGAAATACTAATTGGGGAACAAGTGAACATTCCCAGCAAGTGAAGCAGTGTATTTATCAGTTTGAGACTTACTCGTGTTTTGAAACTGGGGCACACACTTTGATGTTCTATTACCCCTTAATTATTGTACTATAATTGCAGAGTCAAATGCAAATTAGGAAAATTAAGCAATGCAGCACCTGTCGCTATCGATAGATGGTCATTTGGTAGTCCAGAACTTGAGTACTGCTGGAAGAACAGGTACACACTTTGCTCCTGTTTCAGCTAAGCTAAGTAAGTGATGGCTATTTGCTGGTTTATTCCATGGGACAATGCCTTGACCAGAGTCAAGCTACCTGGTTTAAATTTCATACAGTGCTTGGCAGCTAACTGTCAGTCACCATCAACTAGTGCATTTTCTATGGCAATGCTTCCACCAAACAGAGTCAAGTAGCCGACCAATCGGCACCCTCTTCTACAGTATAAAATTGTTGTTTCCCTTGACATTGGTAATTTTTTTAAATGCCCTGATAAGCACAAGATGAAACGTTTCAACACAATGTGTTTTTTTCAAGCAATACTATCAACAACGCCAATTTAAACAAAAGCAAATTAATGAAACCCAATATGGACACTTCACCCCAGCAATGTGCTACCAGGATTCACGTTTAAACTTCATGTCAAAAATTCACTGCTTGGCTTTCATCCACCCTCATCTGCCTCAACTGCTCTTCAAATATTTCCACGAGAGCTGAGTGTGGGTTAATAAATATGATGAGACCATGATGTTATTAGTGACATAACTGTGGCATCAATAGTCAGATGACCAAGAGACTGCAGGCAAGCTAGGCACGGCACAGACTGCATCAAGGTAAAAGTCGTCATAATCCCAGATAACCATAGGTTGGTTTCCCCTTTTGAGGAGGCAGAGCTGGTGAGTGGTGATTTTAACCTAAGGATCATCACACCTCAGGTGAGGGGCAAAGTTGAGAAGTGGAGCCTTCGTGAATAACCTCAGCCGGTATAGGAATTGAACCCACGCTGCTGGCATCACTCTGCATCACAATCCAACTGAGCTAACCCACTCTGTAAATAGTCTGTAATAAAAACTTTGAAGTTAAACCACACTGATTATTTGAAGTTTGTCTAACACAAAGCCTCACCAAAGCTGGGTAAGCTAAGACAGCAAAATATCGGTGAAACATCACTCATGCCTTCAAAGCCTGGTGCCAGAACTTAAGACACACCAAATCACTGAGGAACCAATAAACTGAAAATACTGTGCCCATAAAATACAATGCCAATGGACAGGTATTTAACTTTTGTTTTAAATGTTGAGTGAAATTATCTCACTCCTCCTTGCTGGCAAGGTCAGTGGTGGGCTGGGGGGTGGTGTGGTGAAGGAATTTGACCTGAGGCCCAAAAACAGATTTTGCGCCAAAGTGAATTTCCCATGGGATCTCCCACTAGTGCGTATCACTGGATACTGGCATGAAACTCATTTGCATCCTGCTGATGGAATGTAGCTGAAGGCCTGACCAACCGTGCCCAGTTCTCCGCAGTGCCGTTGGGAAAACACGCCAGTGCAAAACATATTTGGAAATGTGGCATGCGGATGTTGGGACTCACCTAAGCAAGGCCTGGGGTTACTTCCAGAGTTCAGGTTGGAGGTCACCAACAACCTTGAATCCCAGAGCAGCACAACAGTGGGTGGTGGGGGTAGGGGGGGGTGGGGGGGCAGGGTGGGAGGTGGTGGGGAAGCATGTGCAAGTATACCTTCCAGATTCAGTGTCCTGGAGGGGGTCCATCTACTGGCCTCAGAGTCTGCCTGAAGTGTGTCTTAATTTTTAGAAGATCCACCGTCTTTCTTCAATAGGGCACCAGTGATGCTGGATGCCTTTTCAACATGGCACCCGGATAGGACAATGAAATTTGCACCATCAGGGTTGACCCCGCCATGGGGAATAAGGTGCAAAACCCCCGGGTGCGTAATTAATAAGCTCAGGGCCGGAAGATTTGGTGTGTTTTCCCATCAATCTCCACAACGGGAAGCAGTCTACGTTCCCGGCCCACCCCAGGACTCAGTCACAGGATGGTAAAATTCCACCAATATAAAGACAGTAGCCAAAATCTTACCACCGTTCATGCCGACGAAATTTTCCCATCCTGCCGGTCTGAACGGAGATTTGGCTGGCTGCCAAATTCTTTGACCTCGCTGCTGCGGGAGCGTGGCGTGAGCCAGGATCTAAAGTTTTTAATGTAAAGTTTTTAAAAAGTCACAAGCTGCCTGCGAAAATCAAATACTCTTTCTGTAAAACACATACCAGGTTCTCAAAAAATTGGCAGGGAGTGTCATCAAGATGGAATCATAATTGCAACCCAACCGTACCTGATTGATGATATGCTCGGTAGGGGTTAATTACCATGACGACACCAACGACTTTTATCTAATGCAACAACGTTTCCCAGGATATAACTTCATTAGTTATTATACTGACCACGTGCTGTGCTTGGGTGCTCAAGTGAATCATAATTAGTCATTTCTTATCTATGCCTCGAGGCTTAATCAAATATAGAAATGTACTGTTGATGACTGAAGATAGTACCTTACCTTAAAATTTACAAAACTGAATTGATACAGTTCCATATATTTTTTCTAAATATCCTCTCTCCTCTCTAACTTTAAGTTTTCTTAAATCTGTCTTTATTCTTCTGTCTATCTTCAGCTTAATACTTCCTTTAGCAACAGTTGTTTCTTATTCTTGGAGATTCATTTATAATGGAAGATTAATGTAGCTGCAAGGCACTTTCTCTTTTTTTGTTCCAGTGTTAGAGACAGTTGCTTTGGTTGATGCTTGCACTTCTAGCCACGTTCGCTCAGTGAATAACTGAACCAGTGCTCTAAATATCTGTTTCAGCAGGCTTTGTTTGAAACAGATGTTCCCCAGCTTTAATGCTATGTTGTGTAAGCTTCCAGGTCTGAGATCCTGGGGTACATGATGCCCCAGCACATGTGTAATTTGATTTGATTTGATTTATTATTGGCACATATATTAACATACAGTGAAAAGTATTGTTTCTTGAGCGTTATACAGATAAAGCGTACCATTCATAGAGAAGGAAACAGCTAGGGTGTAGAGGAAGATCAAGTTAATGCAAGGTAAGTCCATTCAAAAGTCTGACAGCAGTAGGGAAGAAGCGGTTCTTGAGTTGGTTGGTACATGACCTTAGACTTTTGTATCTTTTTGCCAACAGAAGAAGGTGGAAGAGAGAATGTGCGGGGTGCGTGGGGTCCTTAATTATGCTGGCTGCTTTGCCGAGGCAGCGGGAAGTGTAGACAGAGTCAATGGACATGAGGCTGGTTTGCGTGATGGATTGGGCTACATTTACAACCTTTTGTAGTTCCTTGCAGTCTTGTGTAGAGTAGGAATCATATTAAGCTGTGATATAATCGGAAAGAATGCTTTCTATGGTGCATTTGTAAAAGTCGGTGGGAGTCGTAGCTGACATGCCAAATTTCCTTAGACTTCTGAGAAAGTAGAGGCGTTGGTGAGCGTTCTTAACTATAGTGTCGGCATGGGGGACTAGGACAGGTTGTTGGTGATCTGGACACCTAAAAATTTGAAGCTCTCGACCCTTTCTACTTCGTCCCTGTTGATGTAGACAGGGGCATGTTCTCCTTTATGTTTCCTGAAGTCAATGGCTCACAGCACTGGTATTGACAAAGCAAGGTATTATATTAATTTGCAAACTAAGTATAACCGTCAGGATTGATGCACATCTGACAGTGTGCAGGAAGAAAACATTTGCAGGGTACACGATACTGAACGAGATGTGAAGTAGGAAAAGACATAAGAAAAATCGGAAAATTACAAACCGCACGTGTACTTCCTTCACTGCTATCTGGCATGGAATTCAATTGCTCTGCCCACATGCATATAATTGTTTAAATGTTAAAAAAAATGTAAAGTCCTACTCGATAAAACATTTAAATTATTATGTACGTTGAAAAAAAGGTGTCAAGGGAGTTCAGCAGACTCATTAAGTGTTTTATGGAGAGTTTGTAAAAGCATACTAGATTTACTATCCGTATGATGTTAAACCAAAGCAACTGTCTCTAACACTGGAACAAAAAAAGAGAAAGTGCCTTGCAGCTACATTAATCTTCCATTATAAATGAATCTCCAGGAATGAGAGAAAACTGTTGCCAAAGGAAGAATTAAACGTGAAGATAGACAAAAGAATAAAGACAGATTTAAGAAAACTTAACAAAGTTAGAGAGGATACACAGGAAAAATACGTGGAACTGTATCAAATCAGTTTTGTAAATTTTAAGTACTCAGGTAAGGTACTATCTTCAGTCAAATAAACAGTTGATGCACTTAAATATATCTGATTAAACAGTTGTTTATGTGGGAAAATGATTGGCATTCAACCTTATGGCGTTAAGCCCAGTTTTACGATTAAATAAATGCAGTCTAATGAGTGCGTTTTCAAGCCAAATTGCTTTCCTCACCTTCTATATTTTAGATCTATCAAGTGCAACTCAAAACTGAGATATCATCGGGTTAGCAATTCCGCATTGACATCTGGAAGAGAACAAGGATGACATCACCCACCAGATTGTAGCACTGCCTCAGCCTTTGGCAGACTCGAATGGACAGTCCAACAGGAACAAGCCGCACGGCTGCCAGGAGAAGTGTCAATGTACAAACCTGTTGTTCTCACCTTCCTACTCTTAGGGATGAAAGTGCCATATCTATGTTTTGTTTATTCTCTCATGGTGCAGATACAATGGGCCAAATAACAAATCTGTGACCTGGGGGTTGTTGGGGCGGTGGGGGGCGGGGGGGGGGGGGGGGGGGGGTGGGGGAGGGGGGGGGGTGCGGTGCACTGGCAAGTTCCGCACTTGTTGACCATCTCGAATTGCCTTTTCCCTGAATGGCCTGCTAGGCCAGCTCAGAGGGCAATTGAGAGTCAACCACATTCCTGCGAATCTGCAATCACGTGTAGGCCAGACCAGGTAAAGAGGGCAGATTTCTTCCTCTGAAAGGACTGGTGAACCTAATTGATTTTTAAGACAATCAACAATGGTTGTCATGGTCACAACTAGTGAGACTAAGCTTTCAATTCCACATTAAATTGATTTAATCTGCCGTGGTGGGATTTAAACCCATGTCCCCTTCCCCTGAAGGGAAAAAACAGCTCAGACCAGTATTCTTATTTCTCTGTTTTACTGTTTTTTCCCCTTCTGGGCCTGAAGGAATGGATTACTAGTCCGTATAACACCTCTGCACCGCTATCTCTCCCTGTTAATGCCATTACGTGAAAGAAATTGGCCACTTCCACTTGTGCTTTGACAGGGGGCATTACATCCATCTCTGCAAGTATTGTAACACCACTGAGACTGAGGTGACAATCAAATGGACCAGTTGTGTTGCTGTGAACATGCCAATCACATTCCTGTTTTAGAATTCCCAACCCCTATAACAGTAACAGTCTGGTCCGTGGAACAAAGCAAAGCAGATAAAACGTTATGAAGATGCATGTAAAGGCCAGCTTGAACTCTTGCTATATTAACCCTAATTTCTGTAAGACAGCCACATATCACAGGTTCACTTGAATAAATTTGAGGCTGGCAGAAAGCAGAATCTTGCAATTGAGACAAAGGCAGGAATTTTACTGGCATGCCCGCCCCAATTCTGGGGGCAGGCGAGGCTGAGAATGGTATTCTCCATTGGCCTTGGCAGGATTGTACGAACCTTGGGCAGATGTGCCAGTAAAATTTTGCCCAAAGCTTTTGAAATGTCTCTGTTGGAAATAAGAGACTTTTCAAAGTACAATGAACTATTTCTTCTTTGCTATAGATTTTGAACAACCCATCACATAAATTTGTAAACCTAAGTTCTGTCCTTGAAACAGTGGCAATTAGTCTCCCCCCATGCCATCCCTCTCTCATGTGGAGGGAGACCCATTGTGACCATGACCATTCTGCACCCTCCACCCCCTCCCAAAATATCCACATTGCTCACTGCAAATATGTTTCACATGCAGTCCTAAAACTCTCTAACTTGGCCTCTGGTACAAATGACCTCTCACTTTACCAGTCAGTTGAGTCAGTCCTCAAGTTGCAATCACCCACAGCTGTACTCCATCAGAGGTCCTTCATCATCACCCATAAGGCATATTGCTGAAGAACCTTCTTACTAGGTTCACAACAGTCTTGATCATAGCGATTCCCAGTGATACCTTCACCTAACTCCTTTAAGAAACTCTATTAAATGTCAGGTTGGCTCTGGCAAAACTGAAGTAGCAGCAATAAAATCAAACAATTCCTGACCTATGCTATAATCCTGGATTGGTTTGCCATCTTGTTTAAGTGGATTACATAGACATAGCTCCTCGTAAATGTGCCTTTGCTGTTCTAACCTCTGTTGCAGCTTTCCTTCATTTCTGGCCGCATGACTTTCATGTGTTAGCTTCCCTCTTGTTACTTCCTTCCTGCTGGTTCTACTGCACTGTTAAAGCTCAGCTTGAACCTTTTACAACTGATGCAAACTCTCAAGAGTCCTTTCTAAATATTCTCTAAACCAATTCAAGACTTGAGCTCTGAATAAGTCATACAGACTCACAACTCTTTTTTTCCTCTTTGCAAATGCTGCCAAGCCTGCTGAAGTTTCCAGTACTTTCTGCTTTATTACAGATTCCACAGAAATCTAAAATAAATTACAAGTTTCTCTTACTATATTGATCCTGGGTTAAAGGTCATCATTGTGCTCATTCCTTCATTTGACGCAGTACAAAGTTTTATTTTGTGCTACTCATTTCATTTTGTTTTTTCCTAATTAAAAGTTTCACACCAATTTTCTTTCTGAACCTCTTTTAAAAATCTGGACACTTTGGGGCAATACACTGCCTGGGCAGCAATCATTTTCCAGTAACTTAGCAAGTGACCATTCTTGTTACACTTAACTGTGAGTGTTGGTAGACCAGCTCATTGTATTACAGGCAAGTCCAATCATATCCTCAGCCACTATTCAAAGTACACTTCCTTTGATTGGGAGTTCTTTAATGGCCATCAGAATTAGGAATTGTAATTATATATTCTCCCCATGCCTGCGTGGGTTCCTTCTGGGTGCTTCAGTTTCCTCCCACTGTCCAAAGGTGTGTGGGTTAGGTTGAGTGGCCATGCTAAATTGACCTAGTGCCAGAAGCATTAGCAGGGTAAATATGCAGTGTCTCGGGAATAGGGCCTGTTGGTATTGTGGTTGGTGCAGACTCAATGGGCTGAATGGCCTCCTTCTGCACTGTGGGGATTCTATGAAAAGCTCTGTGGTACTATTAAGTGATCAGAGGTGGAATTTGTATATAAATATCATGGATAGGGAGTGTCACGTGGAAGGGTAGAGTGTTAAAAACCTGGAACCCACTCAGAATTCATCTTCAAATCATCTGCTTCCAGTTTTATTGGAAGTATGATGGTAGATAGAAGGCCAATCCAAGGAGACAGATTGATACTTTAAATATTATAATGAGGTTGCAAGCCGACTCAAATTTAGCTGTGATTTGACAAGCTTCCCAAACCTCAACAAACCCAGCCGTTAAATCCAGCTGGGGACTGTCAGAATGAAGAGGTGAGTGCCTTCTCAGTTACTTGCCAGTTTCAGCATACTTTCCGAGACAAATCCTCTATGATTGTATACGCCTCCCCCACTGCCCAACCTTTGGATCTCTCTCTCGCCTATTGGCCAAGACCTCTGACTTCACTTGCCCCGTAATCTGATTCTGCCTCTGATCCACCCCCTCTGCCACTCCCGCCCAACTTCTTTCAGGATCCCCCTATCTAACTACAGTTCTCTGACAGATCAGGCAAGTTAAAATCTCACTCCATATGCCCAATAGATAAAATATAAGTACAATCTTATGCAGTTGAATTCAGTAAAAATTACCAAGGTTGATGTTATGTTTTCATGGCCTAGCTGGTTCACTCACTGCTTTCGGAAAGAAGACCATCTTTGGCCTGACCTAAACGTGACTCCAGTCCCACAACAATTTAGTTAACTCTTAAGTGGCCAATGAAATAGATTAGTAAGCCACTTTGTCATATCAAAATGTATTGGGCAACAGAAGATGGACAATAAACACTGGCTTAATTAACAGCTATTTACTGATACCAATGTCAGAGAAGCTTGATGAAATTGGAATTGGCACTTAGTTATTTGCAACAATAACAATTCTAGCTTGTACTTCACTACTTATCATAGGTCATATAAGTTGTATACTGTAATTAAATATGTTAAGGGAGGGACACTGATGAGGGGGTCCAAGCCGTAGCACACATCTGAAAAGACTATTTCACAAAGGCATGCTTAATAGTCTTTAGGTCCAGGAAGAACACATTGATCAATACAGAACAGATTTGTGTAAAAAAAAGTCAGAACTTAAAAATGATGGCTCCCTCATAAACAGCCTGATTTATGAACGGAATTGCAATCTTGATTATCAAGCAAGAACGAGATAGTTACCAGCTTTTATAGCCAGGTCTCAGATCTACAGAAAGTGGTTGTTATTTACGGAGCCAGTAAAAAGCAACTGTGAAATTTATGGAGAAGTGCTCATTAACCCGCCTGGACAAGGCAAAATGGCAAGAGTATGGCTGTGTGCGTACGCGGAATCTAGAAGAAAACCAAATGGCTCAGGTAGGCAAAAGAAAACCATCCTTGGCAGCCAAGCAAGAAGAATACAAAAGGAAGTTCATAGAATGGAAAAGGAGTGAAAATTATTTTTTATGGATGCCATTCAAACAGAAAATAAAGTTCAATCAATCCTTAAGATAAGATAGAATTGTTTTCCATCTTGATATTAGAGTTTAAGGCAGCATCATACCTCCGTCAGTTCAACATTATACAAGTTCACTTTATAACAGGAGGTAATTTGATTCATCCAGTGGAATATTGCATGATTGATTCTCAGGGCCTGATTTTACCATTTTGATTCTAAGTGTTGAATCTGGGAGTGTTTCAGATCGGCTTTTAGACCTGTTCTCCGGCACCCACCCCCCATATCCTCCCCACCCCCCACCCCACCCAAATGCCATGCACTCTGCCTGAAGAAAAATCGGTGGCCCCAAATCGTGCTGAAGGGGTCTGTGGGTGGGGCTTCTTGTGCCCGAAACCCTGTAGCTCCAATCAGAGCCTTAACCATAGAACCATAGAAAATTACAGCTCAGAAACAGGCCTTTTGGCCCTTCTTGTCTGTGCCGAACATTTTTTGCCTAGTCCCACTGACCTGCACATGAATCATATCCCTCCACACCCCTCTCATCCATGAACTCGTCCAAGTTTTTCTTAAATGTTAAAAGTGACCCCACATTTACTACTTTATCTGGCAGCTCATTCCACACTCCCACCACTCTCTGCGTGAAGAAGCCTCCCCTAATATTCCCTTTAAACTTTTTTCCTTTTACCCTTAACCCATGCCCTCTAGTCTTTTTTCTCCCCTAGCCTCAGTGGAAAAAGCCTGCTTGCATTCACTCTATCTATACCCATCAACTGTGCATGCGCAGGTAAAAAAATGTTTCCCTGCCACAATGCTTCCAGATTGGATAAATCCTCCCCGCCGCCCCCCACTATCTAGGTCATCACAGTCCCCTGTTTCTCCCCCCCCACCCACCAGTCGCACGCAGAGTGGCAGCAGATGCCAACCATTCCCCCTCACCGATCGAACACAGAGTGGCAGAAGAACTCCCTTCCTCTGTCCCCCCACACCCCCCACCAGACAGCCATCTGACCCGCCTCCCTCTGCCCCCCCACCTCCCCTTCTGATCCATTTCCCTCCGCCCCTCACCAGAGAGCCATCTGACCCACCTCCCTGCCCCTTCTAAACCACCAACCTGAGTCAGAAAGCTGCCGGAAGCTCTGAACGTACCTCCTGAGAAGCTGGAGCACCCGAATCGGACCTTTACGGACCATCTCTATTTCGTGCCGAATCTGAACGGGTGAATACAGTGGTAAATGGGGAAGTGTCAGTAAGTTTGGGCATCCAGCCCACTAAGTCAATTTAAATGCGTGCAAACAGACCTGAAAATGAGTGCAACTTGACTGGAAAATCATGACCTAAGCATCCGGCTAGCGTGAAAATGAGAAAGTTCCTGATCTGTTTTTTGGCTGAGTTCTCATGCTCAATCTTATGCACTTAAGTCATTGAAAATATAGGCTAGACTGTTTCTACCTGCTACAGGCAATGGGCTGGGCTTAATTTGCCAGCCAGCTTGTAAAGGGAGTTACTGCACATGTACAGATCTCTGATGCTGCACATGTGCAATTTTAGCAGCAAGGATCTGACAGACAGAGAGTTGTCAGGCCCCTGCTACTGCAGGCAATCTGAACGAATCCTCTCCCACTCCCCCACCGCAATTGCTGGGCCTCGACCGATTGTGAGCCCCACAACAGACAGGCATTTAGCCTTCCTTACCCGTCTGCCACCCAGACTGATTGTGCCCCCCTCCCCCAATCTAATCCCATTGCAAGTGGCAAGGCCCGGCCTTGGCACTGTCCATTGGTGCCAAGGTGCCAACTGGGCATTGGTGTCACTGACCAAGGGCCACCTCTTCTTGCCCTCGGCTTCCCTGGGGTACCTCAATGGCTTCTGGTTCCACCAGCGAGGCCAACACAGCTATTCCCCGTTCAAGGGGAGCAGGTATTTTCCGTGCTGGAGAGAAACTCTCCCAGCGAGGCCACAGGGAGTTTGGGCAATTGAGCGCTGGGCTCACAAAACACATGGAAATTAACATTATAATATATTTGAATAAATTATTCAGTCTCTCACTGGAAATCCGGCTCTGATAAAATCGCGAGAGCCCAGAAATTGGGCGTGATCCTGTTTTCTCGGCTCTCGCGCAATTTTACCAGTTCGCTTTGCCCAGTGATGGGTGGGGCAAACCGGTGGAATTCCACCCATCATGCTTGTGTTTTATCTAAAGCAAATCTCACTGGCCATTTTCGTCTTTATATTTCTCTGCATCTTCCTCTCCTTGGTTTCGAATATCCAATTTCTCTTAAAAGTTGCAAAGGTTTTCTTCCTCTACCCCTGCCTGTTACAAATTTCATTCTCCTACAATCCTTTATAAAGGAATTTCATATCTTCTCTCCATGACAATTTTAAATTGATGTTCCCTTGTCATTGCATTCCACGAAAGTAGCAGTCTTTCCTATTCAGGCTTATCAAACCCTTCAGTTTAAAAACATCTTTCAAACCTCCTCGGTTTTGGTGGAAATATGACTAGTATGTCAGACTTCTCCAGGGTGACTTTGTTGAATGACACTGCATGATCTTGATGCTTTTAATAATCTTTCCACATTGATTCAGACACAGTTAAGAAATAGTTATGGATAATGTTCTATTCAACTTCGTCATTACTTCTTTGGTTTTGTATTCAATACCGTTCTTGGAAAACATAATATTATTTGTTATTTTATTAATGTCATCTCTTGCATTTTCACGGAATAATGTATTTAGTGCCTACCCATTAGATCTTGTTCACCCTTTAGCCTCTTATTTGGTGAATACTCCCATTCTTTGCTTTTTCCATCCAACATGCAATATTTTGCACTATTCACCATAAATTGCCTCTGCCAAATGTCTGGCCAGCCATAAATCATTGGCAGGAATATCAGGTATTGTGACTAATACATGGCTGAGCCACTACTGCCTATCTTTTGCTGCTATGATAAGCCAAAACCAGGCCACGATTCTCGCATCCTGCTGTGCTAATACTTTAGCGCTCGGGCCGGGAGATTCTTGCGTCAGCCGATTTGTGGGGTTCGCGCATTCATTCCCGCCGTGATACAGTCTCCCTGCGTCGGATTTCCTGCAGCATCAGCTCTGCACCGGCAATCATAAGAACATAAGAACATAAGAAATAGGAGCAGGAGTAGGCCATCTGGCCCTTCGAGCCTGCCCCGCCATTCAATAAGATCATGGCTGATCTGTCGTGGCTCAGTTCCACTTTCCCGCCCTCTCCCCATAACCCTTAATCCCCTCTCTTATCAAAAACCCATCAACCCGCTTCTTAAAAATATTTAGCGAGGCAGCCTCCACCACTTCAACGGGCAGAGAATTCCAGAGATTCACCACCCTTTGAGTGAAGAAGTTCCTCCTCAACTCCGTTCTGAACTGCCCCCCCTTTATCTTGAGGCTGTGCCCCCTAGTCCTACTGTCTTTTTTGAGCAGGAAGAGTCTTTCCACCTCTATCCTATCCATCCCATTCATCATCTTATACGTCTCAATGAGATCTCCCCTCATTCTTCTAAACTCTAACGAGTACAAGCCTAGTTTATTCAGCCTCTCCTCATAGCTCAACCCCCTCAACTCCGGTATCAGCCTAGTAAACCTCCTCTGCACTCCCTCCAAGGCCAAAATATCCTTGCGCAGGTGCGGCGCCCAAAACTGCACACAGTACTTCAGCTGCGGCCTCACCAATGCCCTATACAGCTGCAGCAAGACCTCCCTACTTTTATATTCAATCCCCCTCGCTATGAAGGCCAGCATCCCATTCGCCTTCCTGACCACCTGCTGCACCTGCAGGCTGGGTTTTTGCGACTCATGCACAAGGACCCCGAGGTCCCTCTGCACCGTCGCCTGCTGCAGTTTTTCGCCACGTAAGTAATAGTCCTTCCTACCATTCTTCCTACCAAAGTGGACCACCTCACACTTGCCAACATTAAATTCCATTTGCCATTTCCTGGCCCATTCGCCCAGCCTATCTAGATCCTTCTGCAGACTCTCCACACCCTCCGCACAATTTGCCTTTCCCCCAATCTTGGTGTCATCAGCAAATTTCGACACCCTACACTCGGTTCCCTCCTCCAGATCATCTATATAAATGGTAAATAGCTGA
This sequence comes from Carcharhinus amblyrhynchos, assembly GCF_965287045.1. Lineage (NCBI taxonomy): Eukaryota > Metazoa > Chordata > Chondrichthyes > Carcharhiniformes > Carcharhinidae > Carcharhinus > Carcharhinus amblyrhynchos. Next base: position 19,705,755 of record NC_137339.1, on the reverse strand, counting down.
GGCCCCAGCACCGACCCCTGGGGCACTCCACTAGTCACCAACCGCCAATCCGAATAGCACCCATTGACCCCCACTCTCTGCCTCCTATTTGACAACCAATCCTCTATCCACGCTAACACCCTACCCCCAACTCCATGTCCTCTGACCTTCTGCAGTAACCTCTTGTGAGGTACCTTATCAAACGCCTTCTGAAAATCCAGAAAGACCACATCCACCGGCTCTCCTCTATCCACCGCCCTAGACACATCCTCATAGAACTCCAGTAAATTTGTCAGACACGACTTCCCTTTAATGAAACCGTGTTGCGTCTGCCCTATCAAGCAATTGCCTTCAAGATGCCTCGCAATTTCCTCCTTAATGACGGATTCTAACATTTTACCTACCACAGACGTTAAACTAACCGGCCTGTAATTCCCCGCCTTTTGCCTGGCACCCTTCTTAAACAACGGCGTAACATTAGCCGTTTTCCAATCCTCCGGCACTTCCCCGGAATCCAGCGACGTCTGGAAAATAACCACCAAGGCATCCACTATCACCTCCGCCATTTCTTTCAGAACCCTCGGATGCATTCCATCCGGTCAGCAGGGAGGTGCCAAGACCATTAAAATGGTCATTTAAATTTCATTAGCAGACAGCTCTCTCCTTCCACCTTGCCCCCCCACCCCTGCCAGGGTAGTTCATTCCAGCAGGGATTACAATCATGGGGAGCTGGTGGCTCGACCTCGCTGGAGTGAAGAAAGGGCAATCAGGGCTCCCCAGCGTGTTGGCCTACGGATGGGGGATGCCTCCTGGGCATTGGCACCCTGGCAGTGCCAGCTTGGGCCCCCAACACTGCCCAAGGGATAAAGTGCCATTGTCCATGGGACACCTTGCACTGCCCATTGGGCATGGGGCAGTATCAAGGGGAGGGGGCGGGCTCGGCAGGAGGCCTGGCAGGCCAATCGATGGGGGTGGAGGGTCCAGCTGCCACTCTGCAAACAGGATCAGTGGGGTTAAGGAGGGAGGCCAGAGATTGGGGCAGGCGCTGGTGATGCCGGGCTCATGGGGCCAGCCAGCGATCAAGCTGGCCAGCAATAGGGGGGCCGGCAGTGCAGGACAACTGAGCATGCACCAATTTCGGTGCTGATAGATCAGCGCATTTGCAGTGTTCTGCTTAGCGCTATGTTGCCGACCTCTCCAGTGGGAATAGGCCCTGCCCACTGAGTTTTAATGACATACGAAGACCTCTGCAGTGCACAGAGTATGGGAGATTCTCCTCTGACCTCCCACTGAAAAAAGTGTGAATCACTCCACTTTTCACAGAAATTCAACACTTAGGATGTTTGGGGAAAAATTCTACCCCCAGTCTTTATATCTCAACAAGTCAAAGCCAGTCTTTATAGTCTCCTGTGTAATCTTCCTTTCTGTTTACAAAATCTCCTACTTTTATGCCACAAGCAAATTTCCAGATTCTTGTTCCTGAGACCGGGATTAAGTTATGTACTGAGAACAAAAGAGGATCCAGCACTGATCCCTGAGATCACTTCCCATCCTTCTCTGAACAACACTACATTTGTTTACTGTCCATCAACTAACTTGCTACCCATGGTGCTACAATTCCACTGACACCACATGCCTGAACTTTTCTAATAATTTCTTCTGAGACGCCTTATTGAAGGCGTCTGAAAATCAAGATACTCTATGACCCTAGAATTCAGCAGAAGTTCTGCTGGCGTCTGGCAGTCAAATCCACAGATAAATGGCTGTTTACACCACTCCCAGGCATTCTTCAGCTTTCTCACTGGACGCATCACAAAAGACAGAGAAGTGCTCTGTGGATTTCAAGGGCTACATTCACTAGTATGTTCTTTATCTATTCAGTTCATCATTTCTGTCTGAAACCATTATGTTTTTTAAAGCATGAGTTGCCTTTGAAAACCTGTGCCGGCAGCCTCAGTTCACCTATGCCTTTTCAAATACTTTCTCATCTGATCTCAGATTATGGGTTCTAAGAACTGGTGGTAATTAATAGAAGATATCCAGTTATCCCTCTCCACGATGCATTTGGTTGCAGCATGCGTCTCGGTGCTGGAAAGATCTTATGGTCTGGCCAACTGGTTTTCCCATTGAATGCACCCCATGCCGTCGGGAATCCCATGGCAGAATTGCACCATCAGCAAGACCCAAGATCCCGCCAGCGTGACCGCAGCAAGATTTCAGCAAATGTTTCTCCCTGTCCTAGAACAAAAGTATAACATTAGCTACATTTCAATGTCATGACACAAATTTCATATTTATCATGAATTGGTGGATTGGGACAACAGTCACAGTTATCTTCCTCTGATTTCTATCAATAGCCTAAAGTACTTGGCATTGGATTTAGCTCGAATACTGCTAAAGTTTGCAGAAATAACTTCTCTTCTACAATTGATTGCATCCTAGTTTAACATTATTTGTTAAAAAAAAGTGAAAATACAAATACAATCAATAATACAATACACAAACTGGCAATTCAACCCAACTGCATTAGAGATTTTTCTTCCAGCCAAACAGTCAAGTTAATGCCTATCCTGTTTCACATCACTTTAATTATCTATCTAGTCAATTCTTGAATGTTGATCTGGTCTCTTTCCCATTACTAACTCCAGTGATGCCTTCCACAACTTTACATTCTGCATAAAAAATATACCTCCTGTTCTCTGTCCTAAATCTTGTAACTAATTTTATGTTGATGTCAGCTCATCCTAGAATCCACAATCACCACAAAAGATTTATTTCATATTTTCACCATACCTTCATCCTGCACAGATTTTCTTCCCTAAACTTTAGTCTTATTTCTCTTTGGCTAACATTTTCACTGCCGTAGTTTTATGAAAACCTATTTTCTTTTATATATGGGTAAGTGTTTTTTTAACCACATTCTCTTTCACCAATGCTAATTTCCCTTTTGCCCCTTCTACTGCATAGCCCATATTTCTGGTGATTGCCATTAGTAAAATCTGCTTAACTTTTACTATATTTCTCCCTTTCAAGTTTCTGTTTAGTTGTAATGAAGAAACTGTCAGCATGAACCTTTTAATGTATTTGATCATCATAGAGTCATAGAGGTTTACAGCATGGAAACAGGCTCTTCAAACCATGCCTGTGTGGTATTTTTAAAGGATAGGCTTGTAGACAACGAAGGTACAAACACACAAGAACTTCATTGGAAAGATGTTTGCTCTACGGGCCGTTAGGATAGACTACCTGCACAAATGGCCAATGACAACATCAATACACCACATGATTGGACTCTTAAAGTTACCTTGTTCCAAGCATAAATACACAACACATTCCTGTCCCTCTATATTAGAGGTTTCTGCAATGAAACATTATATAACGTTATCAATATTTACAATATGAACAGTTAATAAACATAATTTACCAAAGATCCTAAGACAACATCTTCCAAACCCACAACCACTTCCATCTAGGACAATCGCAGCAGATACATGGAATCATCACCACCTGCAAGCTTCCCTCCGAGCCACTGTCAACATCTCATATCATGAGATGAGCGAGAACTGAGAAGGGCCAGAAATGATTTTAAAATATCTGAAATTTAGAAGCAAGTTTAAGAAAAGCCAATGGGTGAAACTGAAATACTGATCCAAACTTATCCAGTGATTGCTGGGATTGGATCAGAACAGAACCGGTCAGATTCTGAACCCCACCATATTATTTAACTAAAACACAAGTCATGTAATACATTTTGCAGACAGAGCTGACTGAGGGTTTATTTTAATCTTTTTTATGCTTAAGTACATTTGGGTTTTCTGAACAAAAGGATGCTAGGTAAAGAGTTGCAAAGAAATATCAAATTGTCAGAGGTAGAATGTACCAACATGAGGGTGAAATGTGTGTAGGGCAATGGCGCAAAATGAGTGATAGCATGGGACTTGCGACTGCAAATGGGACAGCAGGTAATCAGGCACTATTGGCAGTTTTATATGGCTGTTGGAGATAAACCTCACTTCCTATTTTCCCATCGGAGAAACAATCTCAGTGCAATCTGAGATTTATGGTGAGCAATCTCCCGGGGGTCGATTTTCTTACAGGTTGTAAACTTTTGCAGGAATCTTTTCTGGTTGCCTCCAGCATAATGCAGGAGCTACTCCAAACTAAGCTTACGTAACAAAACGCAAATTTAAATTTGGACCAGAACTGCATAGGCCAGGTACCAACAGGACAAACTTCCTGGGTACACTTATTCTTGTTTTGCAATTTTCCATTGTACAGATAAGCCTTAAACTAAACGCCATACGAAAAGTCTACCCACACAGCAGCTGTCAGTCTTTGATTGCAAGCCCAGTTTGAGATGTATATCTTCTGTAATTGCTGATGCAGCACTAAAACAATTGACGTCACTTAAGACTCAGTTTGAATTATACTTATTTTAATTTAAAAACAGTATTCAAATGCATGGTTAAAATATTTACCAATTAATCCTGTACTGGCAGTAAAACAATTATCTGTGTGGATACAAAAACAGAAAATGCTGGAAAATCTCAGCAAGCCTGCCAGCATCTGTAGAGAGAGAATGGAGCCAACAAGGGTCATCAGGCTCAAAAACATTGACTCTATTCTCTCTCCACAGATGCTGTCAGACCGGCAGAGAATTTCCAGCATTTTCAGTTTTTACTTCAAGATTCCAGGATCTGCATGTATTTTGCCTTTATCTCAGCACCATTTTCCTTCATTAACACAAGGACATTTTATTTCACATCTCTGGGAGCAAGTTCGAGTGAATGAGCCAATGCTTCGAGTCAGGATAACACTTCATCCCTCTGACCAAGGGTCCATCCAGACTCGAAACATTGGCTCTCCTCTCTCTCCACAGATGCTGTCAGGCCTGCTGAGATTTTCCAGCATTTTTCTGTTGTTGTTTCGGATTCCAGCATCCGCAATATTTTGTTTTCATCATTGCCTGAGTGGCACACTTTAGAGATATTCAAGATGGTGATCATGCACTGCAAAAAGGAATGAACAGTCACTTTATGCAGTGCTAATGAAGTCTAAATGTTTATGATAATGCCAGCTAAAGCTAGCTTGTACAGTCTGCATTTTTAAAAATAACCAAGAAATGACTTTTCTAGTGGAAAGGAATCCTTCTGCATTCATTTGTTATTTTGTCAATAATGTGGTCTCTCTCACTGTTGTCAGAAAAATAGATTACCGACGTTATTCATAGTATGGTTACAGCAATTAAACATACTTGCATCCTTAGTAAGTCATAGCAATAACAGATGACTAAGCTGATCAGGCATCTGTTGTTATTCTTTGGCATTCTGATTTCCTCCTCTTGTGAAAGTAGCAACTTAAACATAGATATGGTTGCTTGGCTGCCATCTGCCTTCCAGATGCCCAAATGCCTGTTCTCTAGTGTTGATGGATACACAGACAAAACCAGTGTTAAGAATAATAAACCTTCCTTCAAATCCAAATAATATCATGATCTGTGAGGTATTAACAGGATATATATTTCATTTAATGGGTTGCAGATGGTGCAGGTCTGGGAGTGATGGTACCCCTGTAAAGACCCTTATCATGGTCCGCATAATGGTTCGCCTTTCATTGGTTCTTACTGGCATGTGATTCCTGCCTGTTATTTGTACATGGAAAACTCTCTCAATAGATTGGCAAAACCAAGTGAGAGCAATTCCCCACTGGTGGTTAGGATCATCTATCCTTTCCTTGCGTTCAATGTCTTACTTGCAGAATGGGTGGAAGTGCACAGTAAAATACAATGGCCATAAATGAAGCTGAGTGTTGTGGTATGTTGAAAAGGTGTGGTCAAGTACTTGGTTATGAATGCTGAACTTTATAGGATGGTTATGTCTTGAACTGTCTTCTTTAACTATAGGTAAGGTGGAGCCATTTGGATAGGAGGATGTGACCTCCATGAAAACTGCCCAGAGGCAAATCCATGTGACCCGCTTGTTATGGAGACAGAAATCAGAATGAAATGTAATGAAAGCAAGGTGCAAATTATAGCTCTCCAATACAAAGGAGGAATTGGTCCTGTTGCGTACAGATTCATGACTCTGAGTTAGTCATGCTGTGGAGATGCTGGCATTGGACTGGGGTAAACACAGTAAGAAGTCTCACGACATGTTAAACTCCAACAGGTATATTTGGTAGCAAAAACCACTAGCTTTTGAAGTGCTGCTCCTTCATCGGGTGAGTGGGATTTCAGTTCACAAACAGGGCATATAAAGACACAAACTCAATTTACAAAATAATGGTTGGAAGGCGAGTCCTTACAGGTCATCAAGTCTTAAAGGTACAGACAATGTTAGTGGAGAAAGAGTTAAGCACAAGTTAAAGAGATGTGTATTGTCTCCAGCCAAGACAGTTAGTGAGACTTTGCAAGCCCAGGCAAGTCATGGGAGTTACAGATATTGTAATATTGAAATATTGCTTTTGTAGTTTACTGTATTAGTTGTCTATTAAGTAATGTTAATTCAATGTTGATTTTAGTTTGTTACAGTAAAACTCAGAACATGAAATGTTGTCAAGTGATTCTGTGTTGGTCAGTGGAGAAACTCATAGAATTTTTAAAAATTTCTCAGTCTCTACAATGACCATAACCATTTAAGTACCAAGATCATCTATTGCATCAGAATCGTTTGCAATCTTGCCTTTGTTTTCCATATGTATTCAGATATGCCAAGTTGGGAGTGTGTGCTTGTGTAACTCCTGCCCACTACAATCTACTTCATTCATAAGTCATGACATCAGCCATCAGTTAACATAGCTAATGTCACAGTCATCTTAAACTGCAAAGGACAAGCATAACATGTTTGAAACAGATATGTAGCAAACATATTGGGTGAGATTCTCCGGCCTCCTGGCCATGTGTTCCCCAGTGGTGAAAGGTGATGCACTATTTGCTGGGGTGGAATTTTCTGGTCCTGCTGCTGTCAGTGGGATTTCCCATTGATGTCATCCCACGCCGCTGTGAAATCTGAGTTGGGAGGGGAGAATAATACAGCCATTATTCTTAATGCCCTATGGCCAGGCCGTATATATCACCTCCCTATTTAATTTTTATTAATGAAGAGAAGGAGAGATGATAGTGTAATGCTAATGTTACTGGACTAATAATCCAAAGGACAGGCTAATGTTCTGAAGAGATAGTTTTCAAATCCCATCATAGCCACTGGCAGAATTTAATCACAAACAAAATTGAAAGTTAGTCTCACTAATTGTAACCATGCAAGTATCTTGATTGTTATAAAAACCCATCTGGTCCTAATGTTCTTTTGGGGAAGGAAATCTGCCATCCTTACCTGGTCTATCCAACATTTAACTCCAGACCCACAGCAATGTGGTTGACTCTTCATTGCCCTCTGAATGGTCCAGCAAGCCACTCAGGTGAAGGGTAATTGGGCAAATGGGCAACAAATGCTGGCTTGCCAATGATGCCCATGTCCCGTGAAAGAATAAGTCAAAAAAACTGAATAAAAATAGCTTTGCAAATTATGTTTCTTCCGATCTTTTATTGTCTGTTATCTACATGAGTTTAAAACGATATTCTTTATTATATAAGATTGTCCATTTGAAGTGTAACTACTCCTGAATGTAACATATTTCAGGGCCAACCGTTGCACTTTTCTTTACAGTAGTTGGAATGTCATTCAATAGAAACACATGAAGAATATTCATCTGATCTGCATGATTGTTCTTCATAAACCTTTCTCTGCACAGAGTCAATGGTTGCAATAAGGAAATTGGATGATCCGATTTTCTAATTTAATTACTTTCTTCTGCTAGTAAATATCATGGGACTGGCTTAAACCTATCTCCTCAAGTGAGGTTAAGAGCAGGAACTGAAAAATATATTGAGAGGCAGGATAGACAGAACAGGAACCAGCAAAAAGGCCAATTGGGAAAGGGCATGAAGGAGGGAGAGTAACCCTGGCATTGAATGAGCAGGAGGTGAAATCCAAAGATGGCTTTAGGGTCATAGCCATAGAGTTATAGAATCCCTACAGTGCAGAAAGAGGCCATTCTGGCCCATGGAGCCTGCACTGATAACAATCCCACCCAGCCTCTATCCCCGCAACCCTATGTATTTACCCTGTTAATCCCCCAAATCTACACATCTTGGGACACCAAGGGGTAATTTAGCATGGCCAATCAACCTAACCCAGACATCTTACAGCACGGAAAAGGCCCTTCAGCTCATTGAATCTGTACTGACAATAACTACCACTAAAGTCAGACTTACCTCATTTTCTTGTCCTTGTCCTGTGTACTTGAATGTTATGATATTTCATTCGCTCATCCATATATTTTTTAAAAGTTGTAAGGTTTCCAATCTCCACTAACTTCCAGGCAGTCCAGATTCCCACCACTCTGAATGATTTATTTTTCTTTGCCCCTCACCCTAAAACTATGCCTCTCGTGATTGACCCCTCAACTGAGGGAAACAGCTGCTCCTTACTCACCCTCAGGTAGAGACATCATTGCATATGGGAAGCAGGTGGCATTACGAAACGGTCAAAGAGACAGACATATAGTACCTCTGCCTGCAAAATAATTCCCACAAAATTGTACTGCAATTGAGAAGGAGGCAGAAAGTTAGAAAAAAAATAGGGGAAGTTGTGGAGAGGAGGAAGGGAAATAAAAAGTACAGAAAGATATGGAAAAGAGGAAGAAAAAGAGGAAAGAGTTAGCTGAGGGATTACAGCAAAAAGACACAGTGGTTAGCACTGCTACCTCAGAGCACCAGGGGCCCAGGTTCGATCCCCGGATTGGATCACTGTGCAGAGTCTGCACGTTCTTCTCCTGTCTACGTGAGTTTCCTCCGGGTGCTACAGTTTCCTCCCACAGTCCAAAAGACATGTAGGTTAGGTGCATTGGCCATGCTAAATTTTCTCTCAGTGTACTCAAACAGGCGCTGGAATGTGGCAACTGGGGTATTTTCACAGTAACTTCACTGTAGTGTTAATGTAAACCTACCTGTGACCCTAATAAATAAACTTTAAAACTTTACACTTTTTTAAACAGTTCGGTTCCATAATGCTTGGGTTCAGTATGGCAATAGAAAAAATTGAGAAGCACAGAACTCATATGATTGACCTGAAGGGCCCAGGTCCTCCTGAAGATATTAAACTAAAATTCACCAGGAAACCCAGCCCTGATTTGGTGAAAGGAGTTTCGGCGTGGCGCTACCACTCAGAAGCATCATTTACTCTATTGTGGGGAACATGGCAGGTCCAGCAATCAGAGAGGTCACACCAACAATTTAAAAATAAACTTTCCACACTTGTGAATTCAAAATTATTCATGAGATGAGGATGCTACAGATATGAAATGCTCAGCAGCAGTTGAATGGGAAATCATCACACACAAATATCTGCTATCACTTCCTCAGATATTGTGGTAAGTTACTGGCCGTAACATTTCAGTGATTACTTTTTTTGTGGCATGCCTTTAACAATATCTCAAAATAAAATACTATTTTTAATACCTTTCCAACTTTTAACCCCAGTTCTCAAGAGCTAACTATTAGTGTCATTTGAGTAAGATGTAGACAGAGATGTATTCCAAACCACAAGTGCTTCAGGGACTATTAATACCAACCAGCAGTTCACCAGTGCCTTTCCTGGAACTGCAAACGCTGATTAAAATAGAGTGAATCCACTAACCCTTTCTGGCCTGAGATGCTGCAGTTTCCAAAGTTCCTTCTCAGGTCTTCTGAATTGGAGTGGCTTTGCAGAAGCAAAAATAATGTCTCAGCCCACTTTGTTCATTGCCAGCCTGGACTTTCTGCAGCTATGTTGGTTGGGAAATTGCTAAAACCCATGCGCAGGTTCAAAGACTTGCTCTGCTGCTTGTGAGGCACACACTGCAGCAGTGAGAATCATACAGCAATTTGTGGTGACTGAAAATTCAAGCCACATCTCATCCTTATCACAAACTGCTGCCTTATTTGTCAGGTGGGCACCATGAACTCTTCCTCCCCCCCAACCCCCCCCAACCCCCCAATATTAAGTTTTTAAAGTTAAAGTTTATTTATTAGTCACAGGTAAGGCTTATATTAACACTGCAATGAAGTTACTGTGAAATTCCCCTTGTCGCCATACGCTGGCGCCTGTTTGGGTAAATGGACCCAACCAGCACATCTTCCAGACTGTGGGAGGAAACCAGGACACCAAGGGGAAACCCACACAGACACGGGGACAATGTGCAAACTCCATACAGACAATGACACAAGCTGGGAATCGAACCCAGATCCCTGGCTTGGAGCTGTGAGGCAGCAGGGCTAACCACTGGTGTTTCAATAATTTTATCTTAGGGTATTCACAACTAAATGTAGGAAAATATGCACTTGTGACATTTGCCAAAGGGCAATAATGACAATGATATCAGTCATACCATTTTCATGAGGGAAAGGCAGTGGTGTAGTGGTATTGTCACTGGGCTATTAATCCACAGATCCAAAGCAAGACCCAGGGCAGCATGGCACCATCATCATTAGCACTGCTGCCTCATAGGTTCAGGGACCTGGGTTCAGTTCCCCAGCTTGGGTGACTGTGTGGAATCGGCACGTTCTTCCCTTGTCTGTGTGGGTTTCCTCCGAGTGCTCCGGTTTCCTCCCACACTCCAATAATGTGCGGGCTAGGTTGACTGGCCATGCTAAATTGCCCCTTCAGGTCACAGGGATTAGTAGGGTAAATATGTGAAGTTATAGGGATTAGGCCTGGGTGGGATTGGTGTCGTTCAGGCTTGATGAGCCGAATGGCCTCCTTCTGACTGTAGGGATTCTATGATTTTAAGATTTGGGGACCCACGTTTAAATCCCACCAAAGCAGATGGTGAAATTTGAATTTGAATAAAAATCTGGAATGAAAAGTCTAAAGATGCCCATGAACAGAGTGTTGTAAAAACCCATCTGGTTCATTAATTCCTTTAGGGAAGGAAATCTGTTGTCCTTATCTGGTCTGCCCTACGTGTGACTCCAGATCCACAGCAATGTGTTTGACCCTCAAATGGAAAGCGGTTATGGTCAATAAACAAGCAATAAATGCTGACCCAGCCAGTGACGCTCATAGAATCATAGAATCCCTACAGTGCAGAAGGAGGCCATTCAGCCCAATGAGTCTGTGCCGACCAGAATCCCACCCAGGCCCTATTCCTGTAACCCCACACATTTATCCTGCTAATCCCCTTGACACTAGGATCAATTTGGAGTGGCCAATCCACCTGACCCACACATCTTTGAACTGTGGGGGGAAACCAGAGCCCCCGAAGGAAACCCACGCAGACACAGGAAAATGTGCAAACTCCACACAGACAATGACCCAAGGTCAGAATTGAACTAGGGCTTCTGGCACTGCAAGGTAGCAATACTAACCATTGTGCCCCCGTGCTGCCCTTAAAGGTCACGTCACGTAAGAACGTAAGAACATAAGAAATAGGAGCAGGAGTAGGCCGCCTAGCCCTTCAAGCCTGCCCCGCCATTCAATAAGATCATGGCTGATCTGAAGTGAATCAGTTCCACTTTCCCGCCTTCTCCCAATAACCCTTAATTCCCTCGTCTATCAGAAATCTATCTACCCGTGACTTAAATATATTCAATGAGGTAGCCTCCACCACTTCAATGGGCAGAGAATTCCAGAGATTCACCATCCTTTGATCAACTCTGTTCTAAACTGCAATCCCCCACTCCTCCCATCTTGAGGCTGTGCCCTCTAGTTCTGGTTTCCTTTCCACGTGGAAAGAATCTCTCTACCTCTGCCCTATCTAGCCCCTTCATTATTTTGTAAGTCTCTATAAGATCCTTCCTCAGCCTTCTAAACTCCAACGAGTACAGGCCCAGTCTATTTAGTCTCTCCTCATAAGCTAATCCCCTCATCTTCGGTATCAGCCCTGGTGAACCTCCTCTGTACTCCCTCCAAGGCCAATATATCCTTACGCAAATAAGGGGAACAAAACTGCACACAGTACTCCAGTTGCGGCCTCACCAGTGCCTTGTACAGTTGCAGCAAGACCTCCCTGCTTTTATATTCTATCCCCCTCGCGATAAAGGCCAACATTCCATTTGCCTTCTTGAAAGAGTTCTTAAAAAATTAGCCCAGCTTCAATACTGAAAGTTGAAAGCGCAATTTCAAACTCTTACTCTACGTAGAAATAAATCCCACATCCTAAAAGCCCCTGCTTCAAGTGAGCACTCTTCCCAAGTGCTGACATGTGAGTTTTTCAACTGTCCAAAATAACTACCTTTCATTGTTTGGTTGCTAGATTACAGCACTCTGATTGAGAAAAAAAAAGCCCTCAGTCACCTTGTCTACGTACATTGAAATTTCTAATTCCATTGGAGGGTCACCACACCAAAGGCTCTCCATCCAGAAATACAAGTGCATGTTTACTGAATTGTTTGAGCAAATCACACCGAATCCTCTCAAAGGGTTTTTGTTTGTGGTACATGCGATCAGAGATGGGGATTCAATTATGTGTGACCTTCTATTCAGGAAGGACCTATGGTTCAACTCTCCATTATTAGATCACCAGTCTGCTCTTTAATCCCCTGCAGAATTACAGTTACAATGACTTTAACATCACATCTGCCAGAATGCCTATGCAGCAGGCAACACGATCAAACAGCAAACGCTACAACTGCCTCACTTGATTGTGGAGTTTAATGTTCTAAAGCCAGCTCCTGCTTGTTACTTAATATTTTAACTTTTTTGTCCATTCGATTTGTCAGTTTGCTTGGCTTGATATGAAATGAATCCCTTTGACTATTTCTGTGAAAATGGCTTATGTGCTTTTTTTTAACTGGAATCGCTTATCATATTAAGAGTCAATACCGTGCTAACAAGTCGTTTGATTTACACAGTGTTACAAAGTCATGATTGATTCTGCACAGATTCTGAACTGATACCATAAGCACTTTAATGGAATCTGCCTCCGCCTGGTCAAGGATGTAATACTGGTACTGATACTGCGAGATTTCATCCTGCTTCACATATCGCTGATTCTGCTGTTGGTTCCCTTTTTATTAAATATTTGTCCCAAATTGGGATGACGTTATTACCTATTAAAGTCGCTCTTTTGAATTTCCCTGCATTCACCTAAACGCTTGACTATTTGATTTCAATACCAGGGTCTTCATCATCTCTCTCAGGGGCCAAAGGGTCACTTGGGTGGAAACCGAGGAAAAGGTTACACCGATGTGACAGGGATTGCTTTGTTAAAGTTTGTATTTAGATTAGACCACAAAGAGCTTTAGCCTGTGTCTTGTTTTACTTTACCTGAGTTGGAGAGTGTTCCATTCTCTTTCTCTAATATTCGTGGCCTTGATTAGCAGAATTTAAAAAACAAAACATGAAAGCTCACATATTATCATTAAAATTCTAAAAGATTTTATTTTGTTATTATTTATTCATTGGATGTGGGCATCGCTGGCTGGGCCAGCATTTATTGCCCATCCCTGAGGGCACTTAACAGTCAATCACATTGCTGTGGCTCTGGAGTCACATGTTGGCCAGACCAGATAAAGCCAAAAGATTTACTTCCCTAAAGGTCATTAGTGAACCAGATGGATTTTTTACGACATTCAGCGATGGTTTCATGGCCATCTTCAGACTATTAGTTCCAGATTTTTACCAAATTCAAATTGCAACATCTTCCAAGCTGGAATTCCAACCCTAGTCCTCGGAATATTGCCCTGTGTCTCTGGATGTCTAGTCCTGTGACAATAACACTATGCCTCCCACAGGGGAAAAGAGAGAAGTTGCAAAAATCGATTGATTCTTTATATTTTCAAAATCAGTTGTTCCTTTCACCAAGACCATACTCACTCAATAGGTGCATGGACAGTATATGGTATTATTTTATGGGCTATTGGTAGGATAAAGAATAAGCAAATTTTACGGGTTATAAGTTTTTTCTTAAGTTTATTTATTAGTGCCACAAGTAGGCTTACAGTAACACTGAAATGAAGTTACTGTGAAAATCCCCCAGTCACCACACTCCGGCACCTGTTCAGGTACATGGAGGAAGAATTTAGCATGGCCAATGCATCTAACCAGTATGTCTTTCGGGTTGTGTGAGGAAACCGGAGCACCCGGAGGAAACCTACACAGACACGAAGACAGCGTACAGGCTCCGCACAGACTGTGACCCAAGTTGAAAATCAAACCTGGGTCCCTGGCGCTGCAGATTGATAATGTGTTTATTATTATAATGTGCTGTCCTTGTAATGATCAAAATGGGAGAGACTATCCTGATGACTGCTCTGCGGAGTAATTGCCAGAATAATGCCGGAAGTATTGAGCATGTCAGAAAAGCAAAGTACAAGCTTAGGTTAACTTTCCCAGATCCATCAGCCGCAGGTTACTGTTTTAAACGGACATTAAAAAAGACGAAAATGCAAATAGTTATTCGGGCATACGAGGTACAGTTAAGAATCTGACAACATACAAACTGCAGCTATTAGTTTTTGTTCCAGACGGAATAAATCAACATATGCCTTTGTTCTCTGTCTTACCGCCCTGGTGCACAAAATATGAACAGATGCACTTAAACAATGGAAATCGCCGTTTCTTTGACATCACCCGAAATTGGAAAATAAATTGTGTTCCTGATTAAATATGATTTATGTGTAAGAAGGAAAAGGTGGTCACAACGTCATTTTAAAACACTGCACCAACAGACCTTGGTTTGAAAGCCATACATAAATCACAATGGAGTTCAAGTCATGCTCTATACCCTTCTATGGCAGGTTAATGATAAAGTGCTTGGTCAAAATATCCCCCAAAAATTGTGATAACCTGCCTTCCAATTCATTTTATCCTCCACAGTCACATTTCAGATCATATAATTTTAACTCAAGGTCAGAACAATTATTCACACACTATTTCCTCACCATGCTTTGTATTTCATTCTACTCAATGATGAAATGAATGCCTGAATCATGAATTATATTTTCAAAATCCGTTGCTCCTTTCACCAAGACCGTAATCCCTCAATGGGTGTATGGACATTACGTGGCACTGCTGTCTTCATTCGTGGAATGAGAAATTAAAGAGAGCAGTTCAAGCCAGTTATGGGGCGGGATTTTACCATCTGAGGTTCGTACGATACTGCCCGAGGCCAAAGGAGAATGCCCTTCTCCAAGTCTCGGTCGTCCCCGGAATTGGGGTGGGCGGACCAGTAAAATTCCGGCCACAGAATCACAAAGTGCCAGAGTTTGTACAGCTCAGTCTCTCCAAATGAGCAATTTACTTAGTGTCATTCCTCCACCTTCTCTTCGTACCCCCTGCACATTATTCCTTTCCTGTTGAGTACCGCGGCTAAACCAGTCTCTAGTACACTCTCAGGCAGTGCATTGCAGGCATTAACCACTTGCTGCATTAAGAAGTTTTTTTTTCTCATCTCACTTCTGAATATGACCTTGGGTGAATTTCTCCGATCTCCCGGCCATGTGTTTTCCAGTGGTGGGAGACGGCATGTCGTTTGCTGGCGGCAGGCTTCCCTGATCCTGCTGTTGTCAGTGGGATTTCCCACTGAATCCACTCCATGCTGCTGGGAAATCCATGGGCAGGAGTGCACTGCCGGCAGGACCTGAAAGTCTCACTGGCATGAACGGCTGGAGAATTCTGGCCCCTGAGGCTGTGCCCTCTCATTCTCAATCCTTTCACGAGTGGGAACATTTTCTCCCTATCTATTCTGTCCAGACCCCTATTGATTTTCTATACCTCTCGGCCTCTTTTTTTCCTCCCAATCCCAACTTTAAAATCATAAAATTCCTACAGTGCAGAAGAAGTCCGCACCAACAACAATTCCGACCAGGCCCCATCCCCTTAACCTCATGTATTTACCCTGCTAATCCCCTGACACTAAGGGGCAAATTGGCATGGCCAATCAATCTAACCCGCACATCTTTGGACTGTGGGAAGAAACCGGTAGACACATGGAGAACACGCAAACTCCACACAGACAGTCACCCAAGGCCGGAATTGAACTTGAGTCCCTGGTGCCGTGAGGCAGCAGTGCGGACTACTGTGCCACCGTATTGCCCCCAACTTCTCCAATCTACCTTCATAACTGAGGTTCCTCATTTCTGGAACTATTCTTGTGAATTTTTTCTTCACTCTCTCCAACGCCTTCCTGAAATGCACTGCCCAGAACTGGACACAATACTAGGTCACTGCTGGGTCACTGAGCAAAATGAAAAATATTGTAAAATTTTCACACTTAGTGGGTAGAGTATTAGCAAAAATTCCCTCCTTGCGTTGAAAGTTTCAGGCAGGTTTGCCTTACCAATTTTTCCAATTAATGCAGAACTCAGCTGGAATGTTTGTTAATACTAAAGCATTCCAAAATGTGCGGAATATAACCCCACCACATCAGAATTATCTAACACGCAGGTGAAAGATAAAGAAAATACAGAAATATTACATTAAGTATTGAGTGGAATTTTATCTGCAGCAGAAATGACTGCTTTACAATTAATTTTATTACATAAACTACCTTAATGTGACAATCCCTATGTGTCTTTACAGAACAGACACGGAAAAATTGAAGGGTGAAATTGATTTTGCATGCAAACTAGGCAACAGCAAATCAGCAGCATGCTTCACATGGTACCCTATTATGTTTTTTCAGTGAAAAGAGAATCAGACAAATGTGTGAAACTGACTAGTGTTCTACCATTGTCTATTGCATGCGACTCTCTAAGCCCAATTTCACCCTCTTTGTGTTTATGATTGTGAAAGTCTAGCAGGTGAACTGTCACAATCCAAATCGCCCAATGGGTGTTTTTCTGGCACTTGACATACTGCATTGAATTTCCCCTCCTGTGTGGTCGGAGTTAGAAGATGCAACAGCACTGGGGTAGAATCCAGCTTAATTCTTGCTTCAGAATTTGTTTCACAGCGCCAGCAAATGAATGACAGGCCGAATGACCTCTACTGCAAGTTTCTATGATTCTACATCATGAAAAGAAGAGCTTATTGCTTCTGTAAGCTGGTTAAAAAAGGACATACTTCTCAGATCCCTCACCATTATTTTCTTAAGGGCCAAGTTGCAGGTAACATGTAAATTTCAACTGGATGAAGCCTGGTTGCCAAGAGAGACATAAAGAAATAATCACTGCGAAAGGATCATTCCAACTAATGCAGAAAACTATTGTCGTAAAAAGTAATCAGACTGTAAATTTTTGTTGTTATGCAAACTAGATTCCTTGCATAACTACCTTTCTTGAAACATTGTTACATATAAGTGCCAGTAACACTGATGTTCAAGTACACTAAGTATTAAAAAATCCATCAATAAAATCCAAGTATGCAATTAGGTATAACTGATTGGAAACCGTAAGATAAATAAGCAACAGTATGCATACTTTCTTTATCTGTTCAAATAGACTTCACACTACAATATGAGAAGCAAGACCACTATTTGCTCTCCACCCTTAATTACACTTGAACTGAGTAACCTGCTAGGCATTTAAGAGTCAACCACATAGAATCATAGAACCCCTACAGTGCACAAAAAGGCCTTTCAGCCCATTGAGCCTACATTGACAACAATCCCACATCGGCACTAACTCCGTAACCCCACAAATTTACCCTAGTAATTCCCCAAACACTAAGGGGCAATTTAACATGGCCAATCAACCTACCCTGAACATCTTTGGGCTGCGGGAGGAAACCAGAGCATCCGGAGGAAACCCATGCAGACACGGGGAGAACATGCAAACTCTACACAGATGGTCACCTGAGGCTGGAATTGGACCCAGGTCCCTAGCGGTGTGAGGCAGCAGTGCTAACTACTGTGCCACCATTCTGCCACATTGCTGGGGGTAGGTATTACATGTAGACCAGGTGAGGATGCCAGATTTCCTTCTCTGAAGGAGATTCGTGAACCAATTTTATTTTTATAGCGTTCAGCAATCGTTTCACAATGACATTGAAATGATGAGTTTTCAATTCTAATTTTTTTAATTCATTATTTTATGTGTTTAAACTTAAATCACATGAGCTGTCTTGGCGAAATTTGAACCCATACCCCCCATTATATTATCCTCTCTCAGTGACATTACTACCACACCATAATCTGCCCAGATAGGATGCCAATAGAAGGCCCACATCTTGACAACTACCCTTCAGCAGACAATAAAATATCTGAATGATGCCATTAAGGAGAAGGATTGCTTTGAGTCTCACCAGCGTGTGCAACACATCAACCAGGGTCTTAGCAAATCATAAACTTTCACTCCTCTGTGGTTTGGGCTAGGTTTGAAAAAGCTGCACCAATTGAGTAGCCTTCTAAGTTTAATATACTTCAAACTGGAATAAAAAATGTTGAAGCTATATATAGTGCATGAAAGTCACATGCTGGACACTTGATGGTGTATGAAAAATACACCAGTAGAAGCGTATGAATGTCTGCAGCATATAGGCATTGTTAGATTTTTGCTTCATTCTTCGGCAACACCAGCAAAGCAATATTTGTTGCTTAGGTCTAGTTTCTCTAAAGGTGCTAAGAGTCAAAAACGCAAGGGTAGATTTTCATCTTTCCTCTTTGATGATAATTTGGTGGTGCAGATTGCCTACCTATTGTGGGCTTTTAACAATTTTCATTCCGTTGGATTAGTGCCCAGACACTGAGACAACAATTTATCCCCCAGAGTGGGACTAAAACATATGTGGACCAGAAAGGGTGCAGATCTCAGATTCCCTTCACAGAAGGACATTCGTAAACGTGGTGGGTATTTTCAACAGTCTGGCCACTTATGAATCATTTAGCCACAAATTACAATTTCACAGTAGGGTATGAACTCGTGATCTCTGGTTTGCTACTCCAGTACTATTAACTGTTGAATTATCCTAACTTTGTGTGACTTTATGCCACATTTTCCGCTTAGCATTGTTATCTACCCTGGATCTTTGATCCTTGCCCAAATCCAACAGTTCCACATCAACGGGGTGATACCAGGACAAAGACCATGCCTGACTAAATGGTGACATTTCTTGCAATTTATTGGAGGTGAATTTTCACAATGATTCACATGCAGTTCAATTGCAAATTTGGTGGAAAAACTGCAAAATTCCATTTGAAGTGGTGGGAAGCATGGAAATGTATTCCCAATATTGCTAACTAAAAGACATATTGTGATGGGTACATCTGATAGCACAAAAATTCCAATATATTTCGGGGGGAAATATGAGAAAGCAAACTTCAGTAACAAAAAAACTGACATTTATTCTTTACTTTCTGTGCATTTTTTTTCAAAATACCTTACTTTGTGGACCTAAACTCCCCTGTCAGTACTTACACTCTTTGTAATCCTCTATCTCTGATCGAGTAACCTCTGCACTCTCACTCACAAATACTTTGCGCTTTCATTTCAGGAGGTTTCATTTCCATCTCTTTTTTTCATTTTCTTTGCAGTGTTCCCTTGCTGCATGCAGTTTCTCAGAAATACTATTCTTTTGTCACAGATTTTGTATTTTTCTGACTACTATTTTCTGGCTAAGTCCCATACTTTCTTCATGCTGCTTTGCACGATACTTTCCCTGATCAGTTCCTTCCATTTGCATTGACATTTGCCACCAAAACTATTGGTGTGCCTGGGAGGACCTGCTCTTCTGGCTATGTCCTTATTTAGAGAAACACAGAAATATAGAAGATAGGAGGAGAAGAGGCCATTTGGCCCTTCCAGCCTGTCTGCCATTCATCACGATCATCCAACTCAATAGCCCAATTCTGCTTTCTCCCCATAACCTTTAGTCACATTCATCCCAAGCGCTATATCCAGCCACCTCTTGAATACATTTAATGTTTTGGCATCAACTATGTCCACAGGCTCACCACTCTCTGGGTGAAGAAATGTCTCCTCGTCTCCATCCTAAATAGTCTACCCCAAATCCTCAGACTATAACCCTTGGTTCTGGACACACCCACCACTGGAAACATCCTTCCTACCCTGTCTAATCCTGTTTGAATTTTATAAATCTCCATGAGATCCCCCCTCCTTCATCTGAACTCCAGCGAAAACAATCTTAACCTAGTCAATATCTCCTCATACATCAGTCCCGCCATCCCAGGATCAGCCTGGTAAATCTTTACTGCACTCCCTTGAGAGCAAGAGCATCCTTTCTCAGAAAAGGAGACCAAAACTGCACAAAATATTCTAGGTATGGCCTCACCAAGGCCCTGTATAATTGCAACAATACATCCCTGCTCCTGTACTTAAAACCTCTCGCAATGAAGGCCATTGGGGTATGGAATGCTCTGCCAAGGTGGTGGAGGCAAACACGCTAGAGTCATTTAAGAGTAACTTAGACAGGCACATGAGTGGTTTGGAGATGGGTGGATAAAAGAGATTATTTTAAATAAGGGTCATTAGCCTTGGGGCGTCCCTGGTAAGGTAAATGGATATGGTTCAATAATAATGTTTTTTTTCCTTTTCATTCACAGGTTTTAAGTCAGTCCGCCTTGTGTCCAACGAGGGGCATACATGCGATGGGTCGTACTTGGGCTGCTCTTGGTTGTTCGAGATTGGCCTAGTGCTTCATGTTGTTAGTGTGCGCCTAAACTGGACCAGATACTGGGCAAGACGACAGCTCAGTGACTATCACTGATTGCTGTGCACACACATGGATTTGGGCCGGTGTCTGTGGGAGTTTGCGCATTCTCCCCGTGCTTGTGTGGGTTTTCTCTGGGTGCTCCAGTTTCCTCCCACATCCCAAAGATGTGCTGTTAGGCTGATTGGCAGTAATAAATTGTCCCTAAATCAGTTTCCCTCAATGTGGATGGCCATAAAACATTAGACAAGGGTCGTGGGTGGAGAGGGGGACTGGTGGTGTTGAGATGGCGGCGCGGGCTCGTTGGGCCGAAGGGCCTGTTTCCCGGGCTGTTTTTGTTCTTTGTTCTTCTTTGTAACATGTCATTTGCCTTCTTTACCATCTACTGCACCTACATGTTACCTTCTGCGACTGGTGCACAAGGACACCCAGCTCCCACTGCACATTCTCCTCTCTCAATTTATAGCCATTCAGGTAGAAATCCACCTTCTTGTTTTTGCTTTCAAAGTGAATAACTTCAAATTTATCCAAATTACACTGCATCTGCTATTGATTTGCCCACTCAGCCAAACTGTCCAGATCATGCTGAAGGATCTCTGCATTCTCTTCGCAGTTCACTCTCCCATCCAACTTGGTATCATCTGCAAACTTTCAAATGTATTTTGTTCCCTCATCCAAATCATTAATATATATTGTGAATAGTTGGGGTCCCAGCACCAATCCCTGTGGCACCCCACTAGTTACTGCCTGCCAATTTGAAAAGGACTCATTAATTGTGATTATTTGTTTCCTCTCTGCCAACCAGTTTTCTATCCATCTCAAAACACTTCCCCCAATCCCATGTGCTTTAATGTTGCACAATAATTTATTTTGCAAGACTTTGTCAAATGCTTTCTGAAAGTCCAAATATACCATATCAACTGACTCCCCTGTGTCATCTCTACTGGTTACATCTTCAAAGAATCCCAACAGATTTGCCAAGCATGATTTCCCCTTCATAAATCCATGCTGACTCTGTCTGATCCTGCCACTGCTTTCTAAATGTTCCCCTATAAAATCACTGATAATGGATTTGAGAATTTTTCCCACTATCGATGTTAAGCTTACTGGTCTATAATTCTCTGTTTTCACTCTTCCTCCCTTTTTGAATATAGGAGTGACATTAACTACCTTCCTTTCTGCAGGGACTGTTTCAGACTCTATAGAATGCTGGAGGATGACCACCAATGCATCTACTGTGCCGGATTTTGCAAAAAAAGGTTTTAGAAAATTAAGACATAGGTATTGTGAGTGGCATGGTAGCACAGTGGTTAGCGCTGCTGCCTCACAGCACCAGGAACTTGGGTTCAACCCTAGTCTCGGGTAACTGTGTGGAGTTTTGCACATTTTCTTCATGTCTGCGTGTGTTTCCTTCCACAGTCCAAAGATGTGCAGGTTGGATTGATTGGCCAGGGTAAATTCGTTCTTAGTGTTAGGGGGATTAGCAGAGTAAATACATAGGGATATGGGAATAGGGCCTGGAAGGGATTGTTGTTGGTGCAGTCTCGATGGGCCAAATAGACCCATTCTGCAGTGTAAGGATTCTATGATTATTAACTATACAATTTAAATTAAAAATTCTATTCCTGTATTATAAAACATATGTGTGATGTGCAGCTAATCGGAGTCAGAACAACACGAGGGCGTAATTGGTCTCTCCCAGCAGCCAAAATGGGTTTGTAGTGAAGTGTTCATTTTTTAAATCACTAGTGTCTTGGAAAATATTGCCATGTTCTAAATATCAAATCCAGTAAAAGCAAAAATGAGCTGAGGAAGCAAGTCTCCAAAAAACATTTTAACCAATGCACTGTGAATTTCAATGGATTTGATGTGGTATAAAACTGGCTGCCGATTCCCATTGAACAGGTATTGTGCTGGTGACATAGACCAATTTCACTTCCTGAAATTTCAACTAATATGCACTGTGCTGTGAGGTAAAAAGTAAATTATATTCATACTGTTAGCATTGCTTAATACATTTGTCTAAAGCTCTTCTTTTGACCAATTTAGCAGCGGTGTTAATCAGTTCCATTTTAGCACTATTGATTTATGGTGTATAAGTTGGTCTGGCTTATAATATAACCCAATTTCTTTCCCCTAAAAATCAATTACTGGAAAAATTCTAAGTGCCACATGAGTGTGAAAATGGGAGACAGTCACTTCCATTTTTTGTGCAAGGTCCCAGATGCAATCGTACCGCACGTAAAATAAAAAAAGTGGCAAAGTGTGATTCTTGCCAGTAGGGGGAATGGATTGAGTCTATTACACCAGGAATCCAGCTGCAGACTGCTAGAGGGTGCTATTGCGCATGTGTCCTGAACTCCCAGTGCACTCATTAAAGTGCCCCTGATTGCTTTCTCAAACTTTATCTGCTTTAAACAAGACATTATTGGTCCCTAACTGGATCAAACATTCCCCCCCCGCCCCACCAGCCCACGCTATATCCTGGGTCTAGCCGAAGATCAGAACATAAGTTGGGAGCTCTTGTATGATCTCAAATCTGCAGGCAAATACTACTGCTAATATTTGCTGAGGTTAAGATTCACAAGAATGCCACAGTGAATTTTCCTATACTGATTGAAAAGCAGTAGGATTTTGGCTGTTACCGAGACTTTACTGAAAGTAAAAAGTGTAACAATGGATTATTTGAAATCCTTGACTAAAGCCACACTAAGTGAGTTAGTGGACCAACTGAATTGTGAAATAAAAGCAGGATTTTGTGAGGACGATATGAATAATGTAACTACCCAGCATTTGGAATCACAGAAAAAACCTGAAACTCACAGCCAGAGTTAGCTGGAATTCAGTTGCAAATGAAACAACTTGCAATGGAAAAATAAATTTTAAAAAGGGGAAAAGGAAAGAGAGAAAGAACAAAAGAAATGGAAATGTGAAAGTCTGAACTTCAACTCCAGAGAGAGAAGATAGCAAGGGAGAAAAAAGATAAAAGACATAGGGGGCTTCAAAGAGGAAAAGGTCTAAGTCAGAATGAACTGGCTAGAGAAAAGCTTAGGTCGCAGACTGAAAGTGAGTCCAGTAGCATGGAGCTTTGATATAAGTAATCTGATGATACTGTGCCTTTAAGAAATGTATTTGAATCATGATCTTGTGCAGAATCTGTTGCAGCAGTTCTATTCACCGGGAGCCATAGGGCCCAATTTTACCATTTTCATTCCGCTGAATCTGGGCACAGTTCACATCTGATTTGGAAAATTGTTCTCAGGCGCTCCCCGTGCGCACTTAGTTTGAAAAAAAAATTGCAATAGGCCCCGGCCACAGCACAATTCAGAAGAACAATATTCAAATTAGGAGATGGTTCAAGCAGTAGTACTGAATGCTTATGAGCTAGTCACGGAAGCACATCAGTTGAAATTTCAGACCAATTGAAAGGTTTATAAAATTCGCTCAGATCAAAAGAAATGCTGTGGAAATTAGTATTTCGATAACTAAAGTGAGAACAGAATTTGAGAATGTAAGGGAGCTGATGATAATGGAAGAATTTTCAAATAGCATTCCAAGAGCTATTAGGTCACATTTAGAAGACCATGAGGTTTCTAAGGTATGTATGTGAAGCAGCAGTTCGAGACTCACCACTCTGCTCCCTATAAGGTTTGCTGTACTGGGGTGGATGTGAAGGATCCTCCATTGGAACACTGGAGGGAGGCAAGTGCGCTGTGGGTTTTCTGCCTAATCAGTTGGAAGCAGCAGACGGGTTTTTTCATTTCTCACCCTATAAATGGAGTCAGAGTTCGCCCTGCTCCGTGGAGAATAGGATAAACTTCTGCAATTATGTGTCCGTCAGCTTATCACTTTTTCATGTCCATATTACACAATCAATCTTGAACTAGGGCGGGCAAGAAGTCAGTGCCGCTCCCACAACCACACGGGGTCACATGTCCTATTTAAGGGGCACCCAGACAGGTTTTCACTGCTTGTAGCCCATGAAGAGCTCTCCACATTGCCAGACAACATCACCTTTGGAGTTGACCTGTCCACCATCCCCCCTCCTCCCCACCAGACTCGAGGCATAGGACACTGGTGCCCGACGCAGACAGCTCCGCGTTTTAGTGATGGCCCATAGACTGTCGGGAAAGGTGGGATATCCTCTTTCCCCGGTTTTAAAGTTTTAAAGTTTGTTTATTAGTGTCACAAATAGGCATGCATTAACATTGCAATGAAGTTACTGTGTAAATCCCTGAGTCACCACACTCCAGCGCCTGTCCGGGTACACTGAGGGAGAATTTAGCATGGCCAATGCACTTAACCAGCGTGTCTTTTGGATTGTGGGAGGAAACCGGAGTAACTGGAAGAAACCCACACAGATACATGGAGAACATGTTAACTCCACACAGACGGTGATCCAAGCCGGGAATCGAACCCAGGTCCTTGTGAGGCAGCAGTACAGGATGGCAGAAAGAGGTTATTCACCAGAGCTAGGCATCATGGACAGAGGTAGCAGTGCAGGTCAGTGGGTCATGGACAAGCCTGAAGGATAAACAATCTGCTGCACACTGCCAGGGCGAGTACCACTGTCTACTCCATGGACAGTCACATTCATCTTCATCAGATGTGCTAGTTAATTGATGCTTTGAAAGTTACACAGCATCATTAGTGGGTCTCACACGATGGCAGGGTGAAAATAAAAACTGAAAATGCTGGGACAAACACAGCAGATAAAGCACCATCTGTGGAGTGAAATGGAGTTACCTTTTCAAATAGGTGGTCTTTCATCAGAACTATAGGGAAAATTGGGAGATGTAATAGGTTTTGAGCTAAGGGTAGGTGGGGCAAGGTCAGATGCAAAAAAGGAACAGTACAGAGAAACCCCAGTTACACAGATGATAGAACAAGTATCATCAACAAATGATATATTAAAAAAAATCCAAGATGGCGCCAGACCAAGGCGTCTTCTCGCAAGTTGTGCCCAGCATACCTCCTAATTCTATCTCTTACTCTTGTTCTATGCTTCTAAAACTTCATTCTAACTCATTTAAACTCTCGAGCAATTCTTTAATTTACTTTCTTACAGACCTTTGAATTGACTTACCTTGCATTAAGTTGATCTTTCTCTACACCCTAGCTATGACTGCAACACTACATACTGCGCCCTCTTGTTTCCTTCTCTATGAACGGTATGCTTTGTCTGTCAAGTGCACAAGAAACTATACTTTTCACTGTATGTTAATACATGTGACAATAATAAATCAAATCAAATCAAATTTGATTTGCCATGTGGTTGTGGGAGCGGCACTGACTTCTTTATCTTTTAAAAAGCATTTAGATAGTTACATGGGTACAATGGGCATAGAGGGATATGGGCCAAATGCGGGCAATTGGGATTAGCTTAGGCGTTTTAAAAAAAAGGGCGGAATGGACAAGTTGGGCCAAAGGGCCTGTTTCCATGTTGTAAATGTCTTTGTCTCTATGACTCTAAATCAATTAAGATGTCTTTCCCACAGCAATTTAACTCTTTGCCAAAACAAGAACAGCATGTATTCAACCGCTTTAACTGTTCACGTGCCCCAGAACAAGACTTTTCTTAACAGCAAGGTAGACATAGCATTTGCAGTTATGGAGGCTGCAGCAGACTGTATAGCCACTGAATGCTGTAAAACTGCTCATGTGCCCATGCCCATGTGTCTCAATATTCCTCTCGGTTTGCAAAAGAGGAAGGCATACTCCAAGCGCCAACATGCACAAACAGTGAGAGGAACGTCTGGCATTAGCATCCTAATTCCATTTGAGGAAAAGGCTATGGACCAGCCAGGAGAAGAGGCTGATTGGGCCTGTGCTGATGGAGAGATTAGACTAGTCCAACCATCTAGCCTCCAATCTGCTCCTCCCAGATGAATATGAAGCAGCAATGTCTTGTTCATGCTTTGTGTAAGCCTCCTGGCTTGTGACACAAGTTATTTTTATGTTTTTCAATATAGCTTCCGGAGACCAACCTGCTTCTGGCATTAGAGTCAAAGATCCATGCCCCCAATTCCACTTCTGAGGAGAAAGAGTTGTGATCCTCAGAGGATCGACTTTCCTCCACCTGCACAGAAACATTCACCTTGGCGGGTCCTCTATCTAGAGTAAACACAAGGTCACAAATCAGTGATTTGTGCAAACACAGGGCTACAGCTGGCAGAGAAAGTGACAGCCAAGGTCTCTGAAACTGTGAGGACTTTTGGAGTCCAGGCCCCTGCTGAGCTCCTTGCAGATGTTGAACCTCTGGAGTCAGCCATAACAGACCTGTTGGAGGTGCAGAGACAGGCAGGGGAACATCAGAAAGAGGAGCCAGAGGCCATGCACAGCCTGGACTGAAGGTTAAATGTTCTTTCTATTTTCATGGGCTTACCATGTGAGTGTTTGACTTTCCCCACTGAAAGAGAGGCAAGTGCCTTGGAGACCCAGGACCAGCAGAAACGCACAGCAGCTCCTGAATATATGCTTGCACCCTATTGCTCTCACCCATGGCTGCAGTGCATCAGTGGCTAGGCAATAGAGGGACAAAGCACAGTGATCTCCCTCCAGGTGCTCCCTCTCCTGAAAGAGTTAGGGTTAAGGTTAGGTTAAGGTGTGGGGAGGAGACATGCCAGCCAGGCACCTTGAAGGCTTCATTCCAGTATTCTCCATGTCCTGCTCAACACCCCCCCTAGCCACTGACCCTTCGCATTTAGCAGATCAGGCCATGAATTGTGCACCTTCACCTGTGTAAGAGACCCTCTAGGCTTTAAACTACCAGAGGGCTCTGACCATACTGTGCCTTTAAAAAATGTATTTTAATCATGTTTCTCTACAGGTTTTTCAAACAGGCCCTGGTATTGTATTGTTCCTGAAATGTCTGTGCACGGTGACTATCAGTTGTTACTGAAGCAATGTGATGGACAACATGTTTATTTTAATCTGGAGCTCTGAATGTGGTGGTAAGATTTTTAAACCAGTAGACATTAAGTAGGGTGTTACAGACAGCAGACTGTTTCCATCTCAGTTGTGGTTGCTGAGGTTGGATTTAAACATAGCACTAGGAAAGGAAAGTTAAATAAATTCTGAAGGCACTTAGATGTCTGATCACTATATATATGATTCACACATCTAAATGTATTTTTAACTGCACTGTGTTCAGGTTTGCTGTATTCTCATTATGCTGCTAGGTGCTGCATTAGTCATAGGGATTGAAGGACATTACACTTCATTCCCAACCAGCTTCTGACGCTGTGGTTCTAACGAAACACAATTTATTATCTCACAGCATCATTATCAGTGGTGCCATCATTTGAGGCTAAGGTAATGGCTACTCACTCCAAAGTCCAGGAAGAAATCTACCTTACCTGGTGCATACGTCTTACATACAATACGGTTCCTGAAGGCACTCATTTATCTCACTCATTGCTAACAAGATTGCAATGGTGACTGTTATATCAGTGGGCTGGGATTTGAATGAGTATGCATGACATGTGTTATAATTTAGTTTGGAAACTCCAAGGTGTTTTATGAAATCAGCCTAGATCATAAGTTTTGCACTTTGAATTTTGGCATGGGTAAGCATAAAATGTTTCACTGCATGTATGATTCAAATGACCCACTAAGGAACTTTTATCAAACAAAGTTTATTTAAGAATACAGCTAACACATAGAAAGAAAATTAACAATAACTTTTAGCAATTACAAGCAAGAAGAAGAAACAACCATGATATTGTATAAATCTTAATAGCTACAAAATATTGTTCTAACACAAGCACCTCCATGCACACCCATTCCAGGCCTTACACAGACAGTAAGTATACTCATGTGATGCTGGATCTTGCAGCTTTGCAACACCTGCTGTGACTTAGGCCTTTGGTTGGAGAATTGAACATCTGACTTCCCCATCATGAAGCTCTCATCTCACCTCCAGCTTTTAACTTGCAAATCACTTCAAGAGATTGAGGCAGTCCTTGCTTCTAGTTATTAGCTTGCCAGCTACCAAGAGCTAAGTTTCCAATGCCAGAGAGAGCCCAAGAAGCACACTGCTTGCAATCTGAAGTCCAATAACTTCCAACTAGCCAAAATAAAACTCTTCTGTGAGAAAGGGAACTCCTAACATTTCAAACACGCAACCCCTCTGCCCCCAACAATTCAAAAAGGTCATAAACTCCGGGATAGTGCATTAGACACAGATAAAAATAAACAAAAGGCCTACTTATATAGCTGTAGCAGCAATAAAAGGATGTCTGCTTCGGATCTCAGTGCCAAGAGCAAAAAAAAAGACATGGTTGCTTAAAGCTGCCGAAAACATGCTTAAAATATCTTTCTTAAAGGCACAGTAGTGTCACATATGCTAATGAGTGCAAAAATGACCATTAACATTGGGAAGGTCAATTCATCTGAAACATTCCTTTTTCTTTATCCCAAAACTTTGATTCACTATCAGGAATTCGAACCTTGGCTTCCTGTGCAGTTAAGTTCTAATGTTTCCCATTCCAGGAGATTCTAGAACAATACCAGTTGTAGAGCACTTTGGGATGTCCTAAAGTTATAAATGCAAATTCTTCTCTTTCTTCCTTTAGAGGAAATGGGAGGAAAAAACACTTCCAATTTCCACTAAAAAATGTGCAAAATTAATATTCTACATTGTGATTCTGTAGTGACTTTCGAACTTGTTGTCTGCAGAGACATTTCTCTCTTTCCCTCATTCACACAGCAGGACAAGAATTGGCTGAGTTTAGGTTGAACAACCTATTTTTAAATCAGTCACCAAAATTCTTTTATTGAGAATATAACAACACTACTGGCTTTAAATATCAAATGAATGTTCGGTTTAGATGGGTTTAAACTTTAAGAAAAACTCATATGAATTTGCATCGTCCTTTATTTACTAATATCATCACAACAGCTCTTCAGTCTCATAGAAACACTGTTCATGCAATGGGTTTACATGCTGGACTCCTCTGTGTTTGTCCAGAAACAGCAAACAAGGATCACAACTGAAATATATAGGCTGATCCTCCTCTGTTTTTTTTATTATTCCCCTTGATAAGAAATGTCTTCAGTCTGTGTGCACTCCATCAAATGGGCAACTGTGCAGTAATAAAATTTGCTACACCATAGCAAACAATTTAAAGCAATAAAAGAAGCACTGAATCTCAAACGGCAAACTCCCACGTGACAATGAAGAGTCTCAATGTTAGACACAAAAAGAAAGAGAAAGACAAAGGCGAGAAATACAATGTGGATCTGCCAGCTTCTAAGCGCAGAAAAGATGCTTTCCCCTTTGGGATGTTGATGTGTTTGACCATTCTAAAGCTGCCTGCTTCTATTTCAGAACTCCTATTTCTTAGGTTACAATGCAGTTCAGTGATATGTTACTTGAATCACTTTGGCATATTTATTTTCCATTAAGAAGTATTATAATTTCAGCGTTTCTTTTTCCTTTTGGCTATCTTATCTTTAACTTTAATCAGTAAAACTGTTCTTCAATGCAGCAATTTCGGTAGCACAAAGAAGGGAGGAAATGAACGCAGATATCAGTATCTTTCCAACTGGCAACCAGCTATTGAAGGCACTCCATGCATACAGATCCACATGCAGAAGAAAATTCTCACACCACTGATTGTTTTCTTTTGTACAACCTGCAAGTACAAGCGAGTGATCTTGAGCCCGTGCTCTCCTACCATGTGATTGATGGCGGAGGCTCAAGATCTGGCGAAACCCCGAAATCGTGAATCTCATTGGCAAGATCACAATTTCCGCTGTGTGGACATAATCAAGGTCATGCCCATCTGGATGATTTTAATACATTTGAACAAATTTTAATAAGATTATATGCCCCATCTTGCCATATATTTTCCCCCTTCACTAAATTTTCCTCTAGCTCCCAGGGGAGAGGGGTATGGCCAGGCAGCACCCCCAGCCCAGACTGACACTGCCAGGTTGGCACAGTGCCAACTTGTGCCAGAGACAGTCCCAGGGCCAAACCCTATGTGTGTGGGGAGGGGGAGTGGGGGGAGGATTTCACATGTGGGAGCTCCTTTATTTGTGGTGATGGGGGGGGGACGGAAGCAGGCTTGAGAGCAGAAGGGGTTTGGGGTGAGGGGTGGCGGGCGGTCCGATGCCAGCATTGATGGTGTGGGGGATGGAAGGAGTCCAATGCCAGCGATGACTGTTGGCTGGTGTGGGGTGGGGGGTGGAAGAATGCCATGAAGAGAGAGGGTGATGCCAGCATTGATTGCTAGAACAGCAGTTGCGAGGAAGGGTTTGATCATGGGAGAGATAGCCACTAGCTTTAATCGCAGGGGAGAGATGTCGGCTTTTATCGTGGGGGCTGGGGTGAGTCCATGAGACCTCCATTGTGGGGTGCAGGGGAAGTTATTTCTTCCTCTAATCAGGGCGCCAATTAAAAAGTGTTCTGATCTCTGTGGAGTTGACGTTGTGGGCATGTTTAGGTCCCATCCCTCAACGTTACGGTGTGAAACACGCCCCCTTTTTTTGACAAACGTGTCATAAGACCTGGCAAGAAATCTTGCCTGTTTCTGTAGAGAGATTCATTTCCATTTTCAGTCAGACTCTGATATTTGCCATGTTTTGGTAAGATCCCACCCCAAGCTCCACCAATGATTCCTGGATTCAAATTGCTGAAACTACCTCATTACATTGAGATTATCACAAAAGCAAGCAAAATGAACTGATAAATATAACAAATATTGCAGGAATCATAGAAACCCTGCAGTTCAGAAGGGGGCCGTTTGGCCCACCGAATCTGCATTGACTGTCCAACAGAGCACCCCACCCAAGCCTTATCCCCATAACCCCACAGATTAACCTCACTAATCCCTCTGACCTATACATCTTGCGACACTAAGGAGCAATTTAGCATAGTCAATCCATCTAACCAGCGCATCATTGGACTGTGGGAAGAAACCCATGTAGACACAAGGAGAATGTGCAGGTTCCGCACAGACAGTGACCCAAGCTGGGAATCGAACCTGTGTCCCTAGCACTATGAGATAGCAATGCTAATCACTGTGTCATGTTGCCTTCTGGTCTCGATTCTTCTGCCAATGGGACCAGGCCCTATCTAGCCTGTCCACACAAAGGGGCAATTTACCATGGCCAATCCACCCAACCAGCACATCTTTGGACTGTGGGAGGAAACTGGAGCACCCAGAGGAAACCCATACAAACACAGGAGAATGCGCAAACACCATTCAGTCACGCATCGAACCTGGGTCGCTGGCACTGTGAGGCAGCAGTGCAAACAACTGTGCTACCATGCCACCCAGGGCTGTTGTTGATTGCCCAGTCTGTTTATTGCAAAAGCTTACATAAGTTACTGAATTCCCATGTGATACAAAGGAAAAACAACTGACCAATGGATGCAAAAATGAAACAAAAATTCAATGTGCACACTTTGGAATAATTATGTTGAATTGTCTGATCTGCAGTTCCAATCAGAATACTACACTGCTGTATCATTAATCGTGACTTTCTGTACTTTGTTGTCAAAAATTTTAAACTAGCGCAACATTTTTACTGTTGCACAGGGTACCCAGACCTGAACAGGACAATAACAGTCAGGGTGACTTAATAAACCACACTGTAAGCTACGGCGATAATATATGTACAGGGAAAACTTACACCGTTGAGTCAAACAATTTAATCAATCCTATTAAACTGTTCAGTAATTTTAAAGGCCCTTTATCACCAATTTAAAAAGCAATAATAAATGTCTTAAGTAGAAGATCGGTGGCTTGCCTCAAGGACTGATCACTGTTGCCACTAATGTAATTTGAGCCTTAAAGCCAATGCCTTTTAATTGGGTAACCAACACCTCCAGGCATAATCATCTTGCTACTCACTCTAGTTCCATTGATAATTAAGAACAGCAATAAGCCAGAGCAAGGAGAAGAATTAGAAAACCATGTTACCCTAAAGTCACGGAACAACATTTTAAAAGCAGAACTCACCTTCATATTTGTAGGTTTTTCAAACGACCAATTGTTGTTTGCAAAGAAAATGTGATTTTTGAAAGCAAATGATATGAGGAAGATAGAAAAATAGAAACATAGAAACTAGAAGCAGGAGTGGGCCATTTAGCCCCTCGAGCCTGCTCCGCCATTCATTTATAATCGTTGTGATCATCAAATTCAATATTCTGATCCTGCCTTCCCCCCACTTTCCCTTCATCCCTTTAGCCCCAAGAGCTATTTATAGTATCTTCTTGAAATCACACAAGATGATACAATGTAAAGATTATTCAAAACTTTTAGGCCGGAATTCTCCAGTCTCGTACGGCCCACCACTGCTGCCAGCGAGAATGGAGAATTTGGCGCACAGCCAAATCTCCAGTCACTGCAGCGGGACTGGAGAATTTCAGCCACAAGTGAAGTCAGAGAATTCGGCCTTAGAATATTATTGGTCATGGTGAAGTCGACCGAGTAAAATCAGACTTGGGGTTTTTGGCAAAATATTTGCAAATAGTCGAAAAACAGCCGGGGTAAATACTTTGACTGCTCCAAGCACTTTCATTCATGCGTGCTCTGCCTACATGCAGGTCCCTAGCTCAGTGTCTTTTTACATTTCAGCCTTAGCTCTTTTTTGGCAGCTTTTATCAATGGTGATTTGTCATTGCCTTCTGCTGTCAGGTATTAGTTGGGGAGGTGGGTGCCACATCTACCTCAGCTGGAACGAACATAGAACCCAGTCGGGTAGTATTAATCTGAACCACACATGAGCCAACTAGAGCACTGAGTCCTCCTCAAGAAGCTTACACTTACTGAAATGGAGCACATTACACTTCTTTAAGGTCCTAAAGTTCAATTATATCTGGCGAGGCTAAAAGCCTGGGAATGTGGGGCAGGGGGAGGGGTTGGCGGTCACCCCATTTTGTTGATCCAGGTGATTCAGGACTGCATTTGTCAGCCGCAGTCCATCAGAGGGATGGGGGGGGGGTGGGGAGCAGGTCAGCAATGCCACCTGGATAAAGAGAATATTGAGGAAGGAAACAGTTGTCACAACCAGTGTTAGGGCCGAGAGGTGCCAGGGTTTATCCAGCAGGCCCCAGCAAGGAAAGAGAGTAGGTTATGGGAGGGGAGAAGGGTTCAATGAAGTGGCTAAATTGGACTCTGAGTGGGAGGACCTTCCACGAGCTTCCTAGCACTGACACGATGGTATGAAAAACCAATAAAAATCTGTTAAAATGTTTAGCTAACTTCATTGAATTCTCTGAGGAAGTAACAGAAAGGATTGCAAACTCATGAATATGTGAATTAAGTGCAGCTGTAGGCCTTTCAAACTTTCAAGCCTGCTCCATCATGGCTGAGGAAAATGCACTTGGTGTGATGTATGTGTGATGTAAAGTCATTTCCACTGGGCAGCACGGTGGCCTAGCGGTTAACACAGCTGCCTCACAGCGCCAGAGACATGGGTTTGATTCCCGGCTTTGGTCACTGTCTGTGTGGGATTTGCACATTCTCCCCATGTCTGCATGGGTTTCCTCCAGGTGCTCTGATTTCTTCCCACAATTCAAAAATTGTGCTGATTAGGTGCATTGGTCACACTAAATTCTCCCTCCGCGTACCCAAACAGGTGCCAGAGTGTGGCGTCTAGGGGATTTTCACACTAACATCATTACAATGTTAATGTAAACCCCTCGTTTGACACTAATACATAAAGTTTAAACAAAGCCATTTGATAAAATGCCATGTTATCGGTTTGCCAGCAAAGTTGAAGCCATTGAATAAAAGGGATAGTGGCAGCACAGATAAAAAGTGACTGGAATTAGAGAGTGGTGGCAAATAATTGTTTATTCAGATTGAAGGAATAATTGCAGTGGGGGTTTCCCAGAGCCCACTGCTTGGACCACTGCTTTTCTTAATAGTGTTACCAATGTTGGTACTTACAACACAGTTATGTGCTAAAATGTTCCTTTTAACTTAAGATGCAACAGAATGTTCTGGATGAGCACGCAGGGTTTGGAGGTGGAGGTGTCGGTTGTCATGTTGAACATCTGCCTGGAAACAGATTCATGTGATCTGGCTGTCAAAGGGAAAGAAAGTCAGTCCAAAAGCTACTGAAAATCAAGTGACAGTTTTCACACATTGACACAGAAAAGGGAAAGCTGTTTCTCTTTTGAAGGCAGAGACTAAGAGAGAGAGAGGGAGAGAATTACTGGTATGAAGAACTGGGGAATATTTTGTTTGTATTCACAACCAAACAGGATGCTGGTGAGAGCTGGTTCGTTACTTTAAAAAAAAGACAGAACAGGCTTTTGGGGATGTAAGATACAAGGGGTGATTGCTGTAGCCTTTGCTGGTGGGTATCGGATTTGGAATACTCAGGCTGAGTGGAACAATTTTCAAAGGATACTGGAAGATTCAAACTCATATGTCATGGAGAAGTGAGCCTGCTGGAAAACTGGGAGTAACCTGGGACATATGCACATAGTGTTATTTATATCTGCTGGAAATGGGGTGCACCAATAAAGTAGATATAATATGTTTCTCAATTTGTTAAGTCATTAATGCAAAAGCCCCTCTAGTTAATTTGGTGCACTGGTTGCCTGTTAAATCACTGAAACATAGAAAATAGGAGCAGGAGTAGGTCTTTCAGCCCTTCAAGCCTGCTCATTTATGGATGAGTTGTCTCTGTGATTGGTGAAAAGTATGGCATGGAACGCCAAAGCAACATAGACAAACTGATGGAGCGAGTGGGCAAATAGCAGAAGCAATTCAATCCACAGTGAACTGATTCATGTTGGTAAGAAGAACATGGAATGACAATGAAAAATAAAGGGTACAATTCTAAATGGGGATACAGGTGCAGAGGAACCTGGGTGTAAATCGGTGCAAGTCATTAATGGGGGCAGGTTGAGCATTAATAAAGCAGACAGTATCCTAGGTTTTATTTTATTGGCAGAGAACACAAGAGCAAGGAGATTATGTTAAACTTGCATAAAATACTGGTTCAGCCTCAGCTGGGGTACTGCATCTGGATGCCACACTTTAAGAAGGATGTGAAGGCATTAGGAACATTGCAGAAAAGATTCACGAGAATGGCTCTGCGATGGGGAACTTTGGTTACATAGCGTTCCCTTTTCTGTGTCAATGTGTGAAAACTGTCACTTGATTTTCAGTTGCTTTTGGACTGACTTTCTTTCCCTTTGGTTACATAGATCGACAGGAGAAATTGGGACTGTTTTTCTTGTAGGAGAAGGTTGAGAGGAGATTTGATATTAGAGGTATTAAAAGTCATGAGGAGTCCGGACAGATTAGATAGAGAAAAACTGCTCCCATTAGTGGGAGGATTGAGAATGAAAAGACACCGATTTAAGGGAATTAACGAGAAAAGTAATGGAGACATGAGGAAAAACTCTTTCATGTAGTGAATGGTTAAGATCTGGAATGCGTTGCCTGACAGTGTGGCAGGAGGCAGATTCAATCAAGCAATTCAAGAGGAAATTGGATTATTATCTGAAAAGAAACAATGAGCAAGTTATGGGGAAAAGGCAGGAGGATGGCATTCAGTCGGAGAGTCATGATGGGCCAAATGTCCTCCTTCTGCACTGCAACACTTCTGCGATCTTGTCTGAGGTTTCAGTAAACTTCAGACTGTCCCTAAAACATGACAGCTCCAATCTGCCATAGTACAATCTTTACAAAAGTGTAATAGCTCATGGTACAAATTTTCATTCTGATGGTAAGGGAGAAATATTTGTTCGCCTAATGCTAGAAAAAAATGAGATACTAATTACAGACCACATGATTCTGGAGCATTTATGATTTATAATGTTAATTATCTGTTACTGATTTCCCAATCATGAGTATTTCAATATCAAGTTCCACTTGAAAATAACAGCAGTTATCCTGTCACTGAAAAACTGTATTAACTATGGGTGAAGTGACTGTTGCTGCTGAGTTTATACCACTGTCAGTGTTTACAAAATTAAAGACTGAAAGATGTCACTTACAAAAATAAAAATAGCACTGCTTTTCACAGTGGATTGCGGAGATACTTAATATCTTTAGTCGGACTTAGATTCACAGTTATTAATGTCGCTGAATTGCCTCACTGCCAAGTTCATGCCAACAACAGCAGCTGTGATTTTCACATAAGTACAAAAGAGGGAAAATCTTTGGACTGCAAGTTTCTCAGATTTGCAAGTCTTCCAATATCCTGCTCTGGATAGCTCACAACATTATAGAGAGACGTATAACTTAGACAGCACTCTGAGCTTATGAAAACATAACTATGGGAAAGGAAAATGTGTGTGTGTGTGTGTGTGTGTGTGTGTGTGCGCGCGCGCGTGCGTGTGTGCATGTGAATGTGTGTGTGTGTATGCGTGAGTGTTGCTTCTCTGTGTTGATGTGTTTGTGTGTGTGTTAGTCTGTCTTTGTGTGTGTGTTTGTGTTCGTCTGTGCCTGTGTGTCTATGTGTGTGTGTGTGTGTTAATCTGTGCCTGTGTGTCTATGTATGTGTGTGTGTGTCTTTATGTATATGTGTTTGTGTGTGTTTGTGTGTAAATGTGTATGTGTGTATTTGTATGTATATATGTTTATGTGTGTGTTTGTGTGTACATGTGTGTGTGTCTGTCTGTCCCTGTGTCTGTGTGAGTGAGAGAGACTTTATGAGGGAGTTTTCTAGGCTATCTGCCAACATCACACCCTAACTGTGTAACAAGTAAACAACAGAACCAGGGCTTCACAATCTGACAAAATTCACATCGTTTTGTTTGGTTGGTTTCAATCCTGACTATTTTGGAATAAATGCAAGATAACAAATCTTATCAAGCAGGCACCCAGGTGGCGCACTGTGTTTCAAATCCAACCTAACAAGCCAAAGCAGCTGAATTATGATTCTGTGTTCAGGATCTTCATGATTGCTAATAAAAAAAATGCTGAATGAAGGGAAGAAATCTCAAGGAGGCAACAGGGGGAATAAAGACGACAAGTGACGCTGCTCGTGCCTCACAGCCAACCACAGATGGCGCTAGCGAGTACATCAACTCCCTATTCTTACATTAGGAGAATGACATAAAAAGTGAAATAAAATATTCTAATGATTTATTTCTGGACTGCACCATCAATGTTATTAGAAATTATAATATAATGTATTTTGCTCTCTTCAAAGTTACTTTATGCAATCAGAACAACCATGATCTTATTTAATGGTGGAGTAGGGCTTAAAGGGCCAAATGGGCTACTTCTGCTCCTAAATCCTGGGTTCCTACAGTACACAAACTTTGTCTCCCATCCCATTTTTCTGCAGCATAGGAGTTGAGCACATCTACACTGCACATTGTCAAACACATTTCTAATGTGTGTTAATCAAAGTGGCACTCCATTATCAACTTAAATCAATTAATAATCATATGACTGTCGATCAAGCTCTGTCACAGGGCTTCATGAGCTAGATTGACATGTTAGTATGGGACATAGGGGGTATTGAATCATAGAATTATGGAATCCCTACAGTACAAAAGGAGGCTATTCGGCCCATCAAGTCCATAACAACCACAATCCCAACCACCTGACTATTCAAATGCATATCACGGATATCATGGAATTACTTGAAGAGCAGACTTCTCGTTTGGAATGCAGGACTTGGAATTACTTTAATCCATACCAAGAACAGATCAACTGGCTATTTATCCTGTTTCCATTTATGGTCCCTGGCAGTGTGTCCATATAACAACTGCCACTTCTAGTTAATTCACTCTGTGAAATGCTTGCAGATATTTTTCTTCATAATCTCCCTCTTTCAAGATTCCCTGTTACTAAAACTTTCTAATTCATCCACTGAAATAAATGGGTGCTAATTTGCCATAAGAACCTGATGTGCTTCACTAGAAGAGGCATTGTCAAGTTCCCTTCATGTTCCTCTATTTCTTCATGGGACTGCAGATAGAAGCTTGATGCCATAGTTGGTTGGGAATATTAAAATGAACAGTAAAGGTATGCTGCAAATATATTAGTAAAAAGAGAATTGTTAAATGTGAGCTTGGATTCCCAAGAGGGAAGAGTAATGGGTTCGGAGAGAATAATAGTAATTGTCAGCGATACTTAGCAATTACTTCAGTCTTTTTAAAAGAGAATGGTCCTAGAAGGTGTTAAATCCCACACAGGTTAAAAGTGAGATCAGAAATGTAATAAATAAAAGAAAAATATTCAGGTAAGGGGTTGAGTTAAAGGAGAGCAGGATGTGTCTAAAGATCAGTTGGTAAACAGGAGAAGAAAATAGCGGAAGACCTAGACATTATATATCAAATTCCATTCAAAGGTGTTGAAGAACTGAAAATCTGGCCAATTAAATATTTATTTTCTAAAGAGAGGACAGTGCTAACTGGGTAATTACAAATCAGTTCAATATCTATGTTACTTCCTCAAAGAACCTTTTACAGCTCCTTGAGCTCAATCCTCCATTCGAAAATGTGTGATGGCTTCTTCTAATGCTTTCCTCTTCATGTGAATATTTAGCAATTTCAATAATGATTAAAGATTCAGAAATGTTCTCCAACATGGACATTTTTGTACCTCTCCCCTCTCACCTTAAACGTATGCTCTCTAGTTTTAGACTCCCCTACCTTTGGGAAAATACATTGACTATCCACCTTGTCTATGCCCCTCATTATTTTATGGGCTTCTGTAAGGTCACTCCTCAGCCTCCTATGCTCCAAAGATAAAAGTCCCAGTCTATTCAGCCCCTCCTTATAACTTATATCCATCAAGTCCTGGTAACATCCTCGTAAAATGAGTAAATTAGCCATGACCAAACCTGAACAAGGTTTGTTTTTCAAACAGAAGGACGTGAAGGTTTTGGGGAGGGTACAGAAAAGATTCACCAGGATGGTGCCAGGTATGGAGGGCATTAGTCATGAGTAGAGGTTGGACAAACTTGGTTTGTTCTCGCTGGAACGACAGGGAGTGAGGGGGAGAGGTGACCTGATGGAAGTGTACAAGATTATGAGGGGCATGGACAAGGTGGATAGTCAGAAGCTTTTTCCCAGAAGTTATTTCCCAGGAAGGAAGAGTCAATTACCAGGGGCATAAGTTCAAGGTGCAACGGGCAAAGTCTAAAGGAGATGTAGGAGGCAAATCTTTTACATAAAACATGGTGGGTGCCTGGAACTCGCTGCCGGGGGAGGTAGTGGAAGCAGATACGATTCTGACTATTAAGGGGATCTGGACAAATAAATGAATAGGATGGGAATAGAGGGATATGGTCCCTGGAAGAATGGGATGTTTTAGTTCTGTTGGGCAGCATGGTCGGTGCAGGCTTGGAGGGCCGAGGGGCCTGTTCCTGTGCTGTAATTTTCTTTGCTCTTTGTCCTTCTTTTTTCTTTGTTCTTCTTTGCTCTCTTTCCAGATGAAGAGCCCCTGTCTGCTGCTGGGTAAATCCAACAAAGGCAGAATGAGACCCTTAAGTAGGCATTAAATGCCCAGTTAATTGCTTCAATTGGCAATGGGGCACAAAAGACAATCCATGACGCTTCCCACCCAGGATTAATTGGGGCAGAGGTGGGAAGGCAGAAGGATCCCCACCCTCCCACATAATGAAATGCTCCCCCAGCCCCCAACCCCCTGCACCCCCCCTCCCCCTCCCCCTTAAACTCACCTCAGGACAAGACATCAAATTCTGCCTTTAGTCTTTTTCAACACTGTAACACCAGTTTGTCAAAAGCCTGGGCACAAAGTTGGGTAATTAATGGCACATTACCTTCCCTGAAGGACATTCATGAACCAGTTCAGTTTTTATGATACTTCAGCAGTTGGCGTGTGATAATATTTCCATTTCTCAGGCCGCCTCACAAGTTCTGAATTCAATTTCATGATTTGCCGTGGTCGGATTTGAACTTCTGGCTTTTGAGTTGCTGCTCACAGCTCGATGAGCAATTCTCCAGTGCCCTTACCTGCACCATATTTTTGTAGCTCCAGAAAATGGAGATTAGAATAGTATTAAGAGAGATGCAGTGCCATGTTTCAGTTTTACGTGCACCCACTGGGGAGGACTGTAATCCTGGCAGTTTTTGACAGCAAGAAAGTACTGGAAGAAAGCAATTGTGGGAGATGGAGTAATGGCAAACAGGCGTGCAATCAGTAAGGAACTTAGGAGTCAGATCACCGGTTTCCTTCTCCTAACACTGTTTTATTAAAAATGTTAGCAGTTATGGTGACAGCCACAAACTAAAGGCTAAGTACTGTATAAATACAGCAAGCTCTGTGACCTTCTCTGCTCATATCTCCCGTCTGCAACTACCTGAAAGTCTCTGACAAGGAACTAAGCACTGACCATTCCATGCAGGTAAATGGCAGGCACAAACAAATCCTAGATGGATTACCAGAAAGCCAAGGAAAGCACTTATCTCATCCTGCAGATGGAATTGCACAGAATCTGGGAATCTCAAAGATTACAACAACCTGCTAACAGCAAAAAGGATA
Source organism: Carcharhinus amblyrhynchos (assembly GCF_965287045.1). Taxonomy (NCBI): domain Eukaryota; kingdom Metazoa; phylum Chordata; class Chondrichthyes; order Carcharhiniformes; family Carcharhinidae; genus Carcharhinus; species Carcharhinus amblyrhynchos. Next base: position 19,664,750 of record NC_137339.1, on the reverse strand, counting down.
ATATATAATGTAAATGGGTGAATTGATTGCTTTGTATGCCCACTCACCAAGGAACGTCTGGTGATCTGAATTAGTAGCAGATTTTAAGAAAATATATACCACGTATTTGAGCTTTACGTACCCTTCAGGCACAATAACCTTGCTAATCATTCAAATTGTACTCCTTGGTTGACACATTATGGAACATAGTTGAGCAAATGAGCATATTATGTGTGTGATTAACTGGCAAACTCCAGCAGACTGTTGCCATGTGGATACAATACATTCTCTTTTCCTCGCTTTCTGCCAGGATCTATCCATTTCAATCATTGCTGATTAGAGGGAAAGTTGGAGATTGCTAATCTGCAAGTGGTTATTTTAAAGCCCAGTCTGAGCACATATTCAAAGAAGAATTGTGAAATGTAAAATGCAATCCACAAGTGAGAAAATCCTGATAACTCTTTATCACTCTTTATCGATAGTAGTTTTACATTACATGGAAATTTTCAAGACGTTCTTTGAAGCAGGGAAATCTCTATGCTCTTCATTGTTGTGTACTGTGATTCAACTTCTTAAAGTATTTTACGTGCTGATATACTATGAATGAAGTGTGGAATGAATTGCTTAAAAAACATAATATTCACCTGATATTTGTTATTTTGATAACTATTCTCATTCACAAATGGGTGGAAAGCTATTTCTTTCCCCTTAAATCTACCCCAATCCCTTTCTACAATTGCCTGCACAGCGGCACAGCATCAGGGAGCCAGGTTCAATTCCGACTTTAGGTGACCGCGTGGAGTTTTCATGTTTCTGTGTGGGTTTCCTCCGAGTTCTCCGGTTTCCTCCCACAGGTTGGGTGGCACGGTGGCACAGTGGTCAGCACAGCTGCCTCACAGAACTAGGGGTATGGGTTCAGTTCTCGGCTTGGGTCCACTGTCTGTGTGGAGTTTGCACGTTCTCCCCATGACAGTGTAGGTTTCCTCTGTGTGCTCCGGTTTCCTCCCACAGTCTGAAAGACATGCTGGTTAGGTGCATTAGTCATGCTAATTCTGCCTCAGTGTACCCAAACAGGCGCCAGAGTGTGGCGACTAGGGGATTTTTCACAGTAACATCATTGTAGTGGTAATGTAAGTCTACTTGTGACATTGACAAATAAATTTTAAACTTGATTGGCCATGCCAAATTGCGCCTTACTGTCAGGTGGATTAGCAGGTTAAATACATTCTTTGAGAAGGTGACCAACAAAGTGGATGAGGGTAAAGCAGTTGATGTGGTCTACATGGATTTCAGTAAAGCGTTTGATAAGGTTCCCCACGGTAAACTATGACAGAAGATGCGGAGGCATGGGATTGAGGGTGGTTTAGCAGTTTGGATCAGAAATTGGCTAGCTATAAGAAGACAGAAGGTGGTGGTTGATAGGAAATATTCATCCTGGAGTTCAGTTACTAGTGGTGTACCGAAACGGTCACTGCTGTTTGTCATTTTTATAAATGATTTGGATGCAGGCGTAGAAGGATGGGTTAGTAAGTTTGCGGATGACACTCAAGTCGGTGGAGTTGTGGACAGCGCGGAAGGATGTTGCAGGTTACAGAGGGATATAGATAAGCTACAAAGCTGGGCTGAGAGATGGCAAATAGAGTTTAATGAGGAAAAGTATGAAGTGATTCACTTTTGAAGGAGTAACAGGAATGCAGAGTACTGGGCTAATGGTAAGTTACTTGGTAGTATGGTTAAACAGAGATTTCAGTGTTCATGTGCATAGATCCCTGAAAGTTGTCACCCAGGTTGATGGGGTTGTTAAGAAGGCATACGGTGTGTTAGCTTTTATTGGTAGAGGGATTGAGTTTAGGAGCCATGAGGTCATGTTGCAGCTGTACAAAACTCTGGTGTGGCCGCACTTGGAGTATTGTGTACAGTTCTGGTCGCCACATTGTAGGAAGGATGTGGAAGCATTGGAAAGGGTGCAGAGGAGATTTACCAGGGTGTTGCCTGGTATGGTGGGAAGGTCTTATGAGGAAAGGCTGAGGGACTTGAGGCTGTTTTCGTTAGAAGGAAGAAGGTTAAGAGGTGACTTAATAGAGGCATATAAGATGATCAGAGGATTAGATAGGGTGGACAGTGTGAATCTTTTTCCTCGAATGGAGATGGCTTTAAATTGAGGAGTGATAGACATAGGACAGATGTCAGAGGTAGGTTCTTTACTCAGAGTAGTAAGAGCGCGGAATGCCCTGCGTGCAACAGTAGTGGATTCACCAACGTTAAGGGCATTTAAATGGTCACTGGATAAACATATGGATGATATTGGAATAGTGTAGCTCAGATGGGGCTTAGATTGGTTTCACAGGTCAGCAGAATATCTAGTGCCAAAGGGCCTGTACTGTGCTGCAATGTTTTATGTTCTACATTCTACATGAGGTTAGGGCCTGGGTGGGATTGTTGTCAGTGAAGGCTCAATAGGCCAAATGGCCTTTTTCTACACTGTAAGAATTCTATGATTCCTGCAAATACTCACTTAATAGAACCCTCTTGCTTGTCCCAGATGAATTATTGTATAGGGCAAATTGGAATTGGTCTCTTTAATTAGGAGTGAGTACCTGATCAAATGTCTTAATCAATATAAAATTCAATAAACAATTATGAATTCTCATTTAACCAGCCAAAATGACCTTGATACAACCTGCACATTATTTCATCGGGCTATTCAAATACTTATTTTGAGACATTGGTATAACAATCATTGAAATGCAATTTTCGTGCTGAATCTGAAAATGTCAGAACTCTGGGAGCATATCTTTGACACAGATCTTAATTAGCATTTGGCAATGAAAGCTGTAAGTTTATAAGTGTAAAGTGAAATGCAGCACAACTTTATCATTTAATCAGACAAGACAGATACATTTCTTTCGCATATAAGGAATGCTGTTTAGTATAAGTAACCAATTGTAAAAGTTTTGGATAGCAGTCACATGGAATATTCTGTAGAATAAGTGGTTACTCCAATCAATTTTGACACTACGTTTTCTATGGAGCCCTTTCCCATAAAGAAGTATTTTCAAACAACTAAAAAATTCCTTTATAGACAAAGGCAACCTGCTAGCATTGATTGCCAAACTGGACAATATTTTCAAGCAAGGATTCTTCTTTGCAAATCTGATTTTCACCATGTTGCCATAACTACGTACAGAGAAATAGGCAACTGAAACTTACATAGAGGATTAGCATAAAAATGTATAATTGCATTCTGATGGTGTATATATTAATAATCAGATTAATCAGCTATATTCCTGATTTTTTGTGTAAACCACAATTTCATTTACTAATAATCCCACAGGAATTTCAGGCTGCATTCAAAACATAGCGCACAAATCTTGAAAATTATAACTATAAAGATCAAAGTCTTGAATTAGGCAACATACTGCCATGCAATATTATATTATCTGACTGGCAAAACAGCGCCTGAAATGCATCTTTAATTTTTTTTTAACGGAATGTGGGTATTGTTAATTTGGCCAACATTCATTTCCCATCCTTAATTGCTCTTTGGAAGGTGGTAGCTCACCACCTTATTGAACCGCTGCAGTCCCATGTGGTGCAGGCACACCCACAGTCGAGTTAGGATGGGAATTCCAGGACTTTGACTCAGCAACAGTGGAAGAACAGCATTGCAGCACCAAGGTGCGTGGCTTGGAAGGCAACTTGCAGGTGGTGCACCCAAGCATCTTCTGCCTTTGTCTTCTGGGTGGTAGAGGTTGTGGGTTTGGAAGGTGACGTTGAAGGAGCCTTACTAAACCCAAGAAGCTTTTACTGTTTACTGGGTCAGATAAAACACTAAAATGGTGCTCCATGAAATGAGCTACTTTTGTTGAATAGAACAGCTTAGTCATTGAGGACATCTTTACAATGTAAGTTTAGCCAAGGTTTGAAGTAATTTTGTTTTCATACCAGCACCAAAGAAGTAGTGTAAATCTGAAGTCAATGCTCAAGAGTTGAATCCCTGGACACTGTTAGTTCATCTAATCCCAACATTTATGGACACTGCTCAAAATCCAACATCAGAATTAATCTGATTATTTTGGTCATGTATATCAGGTCCACGGGATATCATGGAGCAACTCATATACTGAATGAATTATAATTGAAAAACAGTCACATGGACAACTATGGCAGCCAAGTTGTGTTCACCAAAGTCTCATGAACAACAACAGCTGACAAACCAGTTAGTCTGTTTTTGGTGAAACTGGTCAAGGGAGAAAATGTGGTCATTGGATTGAGATAACTCCCTGCTCATCTTCAGGTACTATCCTGCAACATTTTCCATCCACTTCAGCAACAAGATGGCCTTCAGTTTAACACTTCAGGAATAGTATGCATGACTGATGCAAGGTGGCACAATGGTTAGCACTGCTGTCTCACAGTCCAGGGTTCTGGGTTCAATTCCCACTTCATTCTATCTTACGTGTGAACTGTTGTACACTATTCAATGTTGGGTAGGCAATTACTTTTCCACCATTGTCAAAGATAGTTGATTTACGGAATCTGCATACAAAGACAACTCATTTGCATTAGGGGATGAGAGTGGAAGGTGGACAACCATGCTGGATCCCCATTGTCTTTGCTGTTATCCCTGGGATCTTATCATCCATCAGGCTGGATTGAGGAGGAAGCTGACATATGTTAAGAAGATTGCTGTTTTAAGACTATGGTACAATTCTGTGGCACAGTAATACTCACTCCAAAAACAGAGATTCCCAAAAGTTTACAATTACTAACCTTTGGGTAAAGCCATTCTGATCTCAGAAGGCACCCAACATCACTTTTGAAACCCTGTCCCAAAACTAAATATGGGGCTGTACATGATAGCACTGCTGCCTCACTCCGCCAGGTACCTGGGTTCGATTCCCGACTTGGGGTCACTATTTGTGTGGACTTTGCACATTCTCCCCATGTCTGCGTAGATTTCCTCCCACAGTCCAAAAGGTGTGCTGGTTAAGTGGATTGGCCACGCTAAATTCTCCGAACAGGCACTTGAGTGTGGCAACGAGGGGATTTTCATTATACTTCATTGCAATGTTAATGTAAGCCCCACTTGTGACTAATAAATAAACTTTACTGATCTTACATTCAGTAATCAATATATTGAAATAAACTGGCTGAACTTCAATCATTATTGCCCAAAATTTGAATGCACATAATCCATCAAAGAAAGTTGTGCAATGTTGGTCTGAGAAATCAGATGACCTCCTATGAGACTGTTTGGAGTCAGTGGGCTGCTCAGTATTTAAAACCTCTGCGACCAGCCTGAACAAGTACGCCACCACAGTCACTGACTTCATTAGCAAGTGTGTCGAAGACTGTGTGCCAAAGAAGCAAATCCATGTGTTCCTCCTGGGAACCATGGGTGAACAGGGATATCTAATGCTTGCTGAAGTCCAAGTCTGAGACGTTCAAGTCAGGTAACACTGACCTACGCAAGAAAGCCAGATACAATCTAAGGAGATCCATCAATGATGACAAAAGACAGTACCGGACCAAGCTAGAGACCCAAGCTAGCCACACTGACCCCCCCCCCCCGCCAATGATGGCAAGATCTGCAAGACGTAACAGGCTACAAGATGAAGGCATGTAAAAATGCCGGTTCCAACATACCCCTCCCTAATGAGCTCAATGCATTCTATGCCCATTTTGAGCAAGAGATCAGCGAGAGTATGCACTCTACCCTGGAAGCCCTGGGTTAACCTATACCTGGGGTCACCATTGCAGATATCAGAGCAGGTTTCTTGAAGGTCAACCTGGCCCAGATGGGATACCCAGAGGAGCATTCAGATCCTGTGCAGATCAGCTGGTGGGAGTATTCACAGACATCTTCAACCTCTCTTTACAACAATCTGAGATCCCTATCTGCTTCAAGAAGACAACCATCATCCCAGTACCTAAGAAAAGCAGCATGCCTTAATGACTAATGGATGGTGGCGCTGACATCCATCATCGTGAAGTGCTTCAAAAGGCTAGTCATGGCATGAATCAATTCCAGCCTCCATGATTACCCAGCTCCACTACAGTTTGCCTATCACCACAACAGGTCCATAGCAGATGCCATCTCTCTGGCCCTGCACTGAATCCTGGAAAACCTAGATAACAAGGACACCTATGTCAGGCTCCTATTTATTGAGTACAGTTCAGCCTGCAACACCATTATTCCCATGAAGCTTATCTTTAAACTCTGTGGCCTGGGCCTTGGCACCTCCCTCTATGACCGGATCCTGAACTTCCTAACTCACAGACCATAATCAGTAAGGACTGGCAACAACACCTCCTCCATGATCATCCTCCACACCGGTGCCTCACAAGGCTGTGTTCTCAGCCCCCTACTATACTCCTTATTCCTCTATGACCGTACAGGCAAATTCTCCAATTCGATTTTCAAGTTTGCTGACGACACCACCATAGTGGGTTGGATCTCAAACACTGACGGGATAGAGTACAGGAATGACATAGAGAATCAGGTGAACTGGTGCGACAACAATAATCTCTCTCTCAGTGTCAACAAAACTAAGGAGATTGTCATCGACTTGAGGAAGTGTAAAGGAAAACATGCGTCTATCTACATCAACGGGGACAAAGTAGAAAGGGTCAAGAGCTTCAAATTTTTACGTGTCCAGATCTGGTCCCCCTATGCCGACACTATAGTTAAGGAAGCCCACCATCATCTACTTTCTCAGAAGACTAAGGAAATTTGACATGTCAGCTATGACTCTCATCAATGAGAGAAATGAGACAGGTACACCATAGAAAGCATTCTTTCTCATGGTATCACAGCTTGGTATGGCTCCTGCTCTGCCCAAGGCCTCAAGGAACTATAAAAGTTTGTGAATGTAGTCCAATCCATCACACAAACCAGCCTCCCATCCATTGACTCTGCCTACGCTTCCCGCTGCCTCGGCAAAGCAGCCAGCATAATTAAGGATCCCACGTACCCCAGACATTCTCTCTTCCACCGTCTTCCTTCGGGAAAAAGATACAAAAGTCTGAGGTCATGAACCAATCGACTCAAGAACAGCTTCTTCCCTGCTGCTGTCAGACCTTTGAATTGACTTACCTTGCACTAAGTTGATCTTTCTCTACACCCTAGCTAAGACTGTAACACAACATTCTGCACTCTCTTGTTTCCTTCTCTATGAATGCTCTGTCTGTATAGCGCGCAAGAAACAATACTTCTCACTGTATGTTAAAACATGTGACAGTAATAAATCAAATCAAATTAGATCAAACATATTATTTTTGATCATTAAAATTACATGGTGTTGGGATTTACTCTCAAGCATTTCTGTTTCAGTAAAAAGGAGTATAATAGCTTTTGGGAGCACGAATAGGAGTACAAATTTGAAGAGGCATCCAGCCATTATTTTGAAATGAGACACAGATCATGAGAGGTGTTTTAGTTGGAATCTTTTTGTGATTATAAACAAATATGACATCCATTTTGGCCATGCCATTTCTCATTTATTTGATCGGTTCTGTGCGATGGATAAAATAAATTAGTTCGTTCAGCATTGCAGTAGCTGCATTTCTCCATTGCAATATTGGATTTCTGCAAAATCAATATTGTTGCTATGTTATAACGTGGTGCAGTAAACTCAATACCACTCATGACGACAGAGTTATCTCACTCCAATCATCTGTAGTACGCAACAAATGAAACAATGTTTGCATACATTAAGACTTTAAGATACTAGTGAGTGTCTTGTAAATTTAATACACAAGAGTAATGCAATGTTTACTATACCTCATCTATTGATTTGCAACAACATTCTGATAACTAAGTACTGTGTTCACTCATGAGGCGAATGAACAATATCACCCTTGTGTTGCACAGCTATAATAAACTACGTAACACCATTTTTACTTTCAAGCAAATCAGTTTTTTTAAATTATGTCTCATTAATTATGGCTACAGAGTTTCAAATTAATGAAAGACAATCTGGTTGGGGCGATAGCAACAATTTTTCCCTTTTCTCAGTGGAAGACAGATTTGAATTTTAAATAGCTTTTTCACATTCATTAGCAAAAATTATGATTAAAAATTAACTGGTGCAACTTAAAGGACCATTGCCTGTAACACCACTGAAATATTGCAAATAAATTCCCAAAGTACTGCATGTTATTTCCCAACATCCGGGCTATTTGGTGAATCCTGAATATTTTTTGCACACTTCTGAAAAAAATTGTATCAGGGATTATGTACTTCAAAATTTTTTTTTAATTCTAACAATTTTTTTTAACAAACTTGAGAGGCAAACCAGTTTCTAGGTGTCCAGATCGCCAACAATCTGGCCTGGTGCCCCCTCACCAACGTTATGGTTCAGAAAAACCAGCAATGCCTCTACTTTCTCAGGAGGCTAAGGAAATTCCACATGTCAGCTATGACTCTCACCAACTTTTACAGATGCACCTTAGAAAGCATCCTTTCCAGATGCAACACAGCTTGGCATGCCTCCCGCTCTGGCCAAGACCGCAAGAAACTACGAAGAGTTGCGAATGAAGCCTGGTCCATCGTGCAAACCAGTTTCCTATCCACTGACTTTATCTACACTTGCAGCTGCCTCAAAAAAGCAGCCAGCATAATCAAGGACCCCAGGAAACCCTGGACGCAGGGTGGGATTTTGCAGCCTTGCTTGGGCGAGATCTTAAAATCCTGCACGAGGCCAAGGGAGATTTCATTTGGGAACCTCGCCCACTCCGTTTCCTGGGTGGGCAAGGTGGTAGAGTTTCGACCATACTCTCTTCTATCTTCTTCCATCAGGAAAAAGATACGAAAGTATGAGGTCAAGTACCAACTGCCTCAAGAATAGCTTCTTCCCTGCTGCCAGCAGAATTTTGAATGAACCCCTCTCATACATTAAGATGGTTTTTCTCTAAACCCTAGCTATGACTGCAACATTACCCTCTCTTTCCCTTCTCTATAAATGGTATGCTTTGAAAGAAACAATACTTTTCACTGTATACTAGTACATGTGACGCTAATAAATCAAATCAAATGAAATCAAAAACCCTCATTGGATACTAGAGTTAATTTTAAAAGTAGCTGCTCTGATGGCAAGTATTGTTTAGGAAGCTGCGCCTATAATTTTCCATCCATGGATTGAAAACCATGGACAGCACCTGATTTCCCACCACACAGAGCTTGTGGTGAGGTTCCCAGCCAGTAGTACCAACCTGGCAAGCTGCGCGCAACATCCAGTTTGCACTCAAAAACAAGTCCACCTGAGCACACTCTCATCAGTCCTTCTGAGAGATTTTTTTTCCCCACTTGACAATTGCGAGCGATGCTTTTAAACGTTATTGGAAGTCATGCCTCAAACTGCTTTAGCAACAATTCTAGAAAGTTAGAGTCCATTAAGGGGTTGAGAACATAAGAATTATTCTTTAAAACACAGAGATTAAAGCAGAATGAGAAAAAAAAATTAAAAATCGAACTCACTACTTTCCATCACTCAAGCCAACAGCTTTTATTCAGGCATTGAGGTTTCGTGCACTTTGGTGATAGCTGATTTTCAAAATTGCACTTACGCAATCACTCCAAAATCATTGCTCTGACATTTACAATATGACTGCTCTTATCACAAGTCACTTTGCCATGCTACATAGATGGAGCCTAAGCATCCTGTTCCAACCTTCCAACCATCTCAGGATATCATTTATTGTTTTATAATTAATTCCACAGGGCTCTCCTGGTGATTACATTTTTCATTCTGGTGTAGTACCTAAGGAGCAAGAAAGTGACCAACTTATTTGCATTTTTGTTATTTAAAATGAAGTTAATTTCATGCTTATTTCATTGCTGAGGCGCATTTTGTATTTTAGTTGCTTAAGAGATAAAATGGGTTGGCTATGTTGGTATATGAGGACAAATTTCACAATGAAGTGAAGCTTTGAAATGGATAAGCAACTTTCTAATCTCTCCCACTGTAATTTACTAAAACATACTTTAACAGTACTTGCTAATATTTGAAGCACAACCTATATTCATTGTTCCTTCAAGGACAACTCAAATGTCAGTCAAAGTAGATTCAATTAGATATATATACTTTCAAATGTCAGCTTCAAATGACCGATGTATGAGGTCAATGTTTCAGTATTAATTGTGTTAATATCAAAAATGGATGTATAATTATAAAATATCAATAGTTGTAAGCTTTAAGAATTATTAAGATTTATTTGAATTAAAATCCTCATCTGTGTTCCATAATTTTCTGAATAATTAACATTATGAAGAAACTAAGCTATTATCATTTTTATATTCATTGGTGGGACATGGACATCGCTGGCTGGTCATCATTTATTGCCCATCCCTAGTCACCCAAGGGCAGTTGAGAGTCAACCACATTGCTGTCACATGCAGGCCAGGCCAGGTAAGGACGGCAGATTTCCTTCCCTAAAGGACATTAGTGAACCAAATGGGTCTTTCCGACAATCGACAATGGTTTCATGGTCGTTGGTAGATTCTTACCTCCAGAGATTTTTGTTGAATTCAAATTCCACCATCTGCCTTGGCGGGATTCAAATCTGGGTCATTAGCTGAGTTTCTGGATTAATAGTCTGGTGATAAAGCCACTAGGCCATTTCCTCCCCATGTACTAAATGTACTATTATGTACTAAACTAAAAGCAGAGTACTGTAGACGCTGAAAATCTGAATTGAAACTGAAAGTGCTGGAAAACTCATCAGGACTGCCGATGCCCGTGGAGAAAGAAACAGAGTTAATGGCTGGAACCTTTCAGCTGTTCGTGCCAGCGGGATCTTCCAGTTCTGCCAGTGCCACACCCTTGCCGTAGGTTTCCATGTGGCATGGGGTGGATTCAATGTGAAGTCCCATTGATAGCTGCGAGACATGAAGTTCCCACCACCAGCCAATGGCGGACCACCTCCTGCCACTGAGAAACACACTGCGGAAAGGTCAGAGAATCTCACCCAATATTCCAAATTCATATGACTCACATATAGAGCCCTTAAAGATATGGACAGGAAATGTTGGCTCAAATTTCCAACTATCCTCACCGGCAGGATCTTTCTGTCCTACCAATGTCAAACCCCCACCGCATGTTTCCCGGTGGAGGGGTGCGTAGAATGGGAAATCCCACTGACAGCAGCAGGACCAGAAGATCCCACTGCCATAGTGAACTTCCCTTGCTGTTGTGCAACACATCGTGGGGGAAGGTGCAGAAAAGCTCTCCCATTAATTCTGTTTCTCTCTCCACAGGTGCTGAGTTTATCCAGAGTATAATAACTCCAGGAGTCAGCTGTAAAGGAACGGTGCTTTATTGTGCAAAATAAAGTAAAGCAAAACCATAAGCATGTGGTGGACACAAACAGGACCCAATCAGGACAATACAATAATGGACCCACTCAAGGGCCTGCTTTATACAGAGTTCGGTACATGGTAAGGTAATTACCAATCACCAGAGAATTCATATTCTATGGGTCCTACAGAGAAGTTAATCAGGAATTCATCATGCAAGTTCTGGGAGTTATCACATGGAACTTTCTGTTTTATTTCACTATCCTCTACACTGAATAGAGGCAAGTGTCCAACTATATTTTGGTATTCCTTACTTTGTCATGCAAGTGCTGCAGTTTTAACCTGTTCAGACTGAGCTTAATTAGTGGCATTCTCACCTTTCGGTTGTGGGTTCACATCCTGATTTATGGACCGAAGCAAATACATTACGCAAATACTTCAGCATGTTGAGGGATGAAAGCAGCCATATTATAAATGTCAGGACAATAATTTTGGAGTGATTCCATTAAGTTCAATTTTTTGAAAATCAGGCGCTACCAAGTGAATTAAATCATAATCTCTGAATAAAAGCTGCCCTTCTGTGTGCCTGAAAGTATCAAATTTGATTTTTAATTTTCTTTTATGAAGGGACATTAGTTTGCTTAGGTCTCTATGACTTGATTTGATTTATTATTGTCACATGTATTAGCATACAGTGAAAAGTATTGTTTCCTGCATGCTGTACAGACAAAACATAACGTTCATAGAGAAGGAAGCAAGAGAGTGAAGAATGTAGTGTTACAGTCATAGCTCGTGTGCAGAGAAAGATCAACTTAATGCAAGGTAAGTCCATTCAAAAGTCTGATAGCAGCAGGGAAGAAGCTGTTCTTAAGTCGGTTGGTACATGAGACTTTTGTATCTCTTTCCTGATGGAAGAAAGTGGAAGAGAGAATGTCCAGGGTGCGTGGGATCCTTAATTATGCTGGCTGCTTTGCCAAGGCATCGGGAAGTGTAAACAGAGTCGGTTGATGGGAGTCTGGTTTGTGTGATGGATTGGGCTTTTCTAGTTCCGTGCCATCTTGGGCAGAGCAGGAGCCATACCAAGCTGTGATACAAAAAGAAAGAATTCTTTCTATGGCGCATCTGTAAACGTTGGTGAGAGTCGTAGCTGACATGCCAAATTTCTTTTGTCTTCAGGAAAATAGAGACTAAAAGCTTGAAGCTCTCGACCCTTTCTATTTTGTCCCCATTGATGTAGACAGGGACATGTTCTCCTTTACAGTTCCTGAAGTCAATGACAATCTCTTCCATTTAGAAATTATTGTTGCCTCACCAGTGCACCAGATTCTCTATCTCATTCCTGTACTCTGTCTCGTCATTGTTTGAGATCCAACCCACTACAGTGGTGTTGTCAGCAAACTTGAAAATTGAACTGGAGAGGAATTTGGCCACATAGTCATAGGTGTAAGTTTAAAAAGAATAATTCTTGTGTATGGGCTCTTATATTCTAAAATCACCTGATTTTAACATAATGGCTAGAATTTTGTGATCATTCACACCGGCAGAATTCTCTGGTTCTGCTGCAGCAAATGGACATTTGACTGAGTGTCAAATTCTCCTTCCTTGCTTGCTGTGGCGATGGGGTCTGAATGGCTGGAAAATTCCAGCCTATTTCTCAGAGAAATGTTGCAATATCAGGGGAGCCATCCTTTGGATAAAACATTAAAGAAGGCCCATTTCTCAGATGGGTGTTAAAGACCGTACATGACAATCTGAAGACGGACAGGGAGTTTCCCATTTACCTTGACTAACATTTCACTAACCAGTCACTCATCTTCTTGCTTGTGGGAACTCGTTGTATCCAAAAACACTGCAGCATTCACCAACGTTGGCAATCGTGAGAGAGATGTGAACAGGGCAAAGAACAAACAACAAAGAAAATTACAGCAGAGGAACAAGCCCTTCAGCTCTCCAAGTCTGCACCGACCATGCTGCCCAACTTAACGAAAACCCCCAACTTTTCCGGGGACCATACCCCTCTATTCCCATCCCATTCATGTATTTGTCAAGATGCCCCTTAAAAGTCACTATCGTATCACTTCCACTACCTCCCCTGACAACGAGTTCCAGGCACCCACCACTCTCTGTAAAAAATCTGTCCCTACATCTCCTTTAAACATCGTCCCTCGCGCCCTAAACTTATGCCCTCTAGTAATTGACTCTTCCACCCTGGGAAAAAGTTTCTAACTATCCACTCTGTCCATGCCCCTCATAACCTTGTAGACTTCTATCAGGTCGCCCCTCAACCTCCGTCATTCCAGTGTGAACAAACCAGGTTTCTCCAGCCTCTCCCCATAGCTAATGCCCTCCATACCAGGCAACATCCTGGTAAATCTTTTCTGTACCCTCTCCAAAGCCTCCACATCCTTCTGGTCGTGTGGCGACCAGAATTGAACATTGTATTCCAAGCGCTTTGTGGCTGTAAATTCTTTCTTCACTTTGTTCAAAATCATAATCTCTCAGAGTTTGCAGGAGTTATTATATAAGTGACGCTGTCAGCCTTTGCACTGATCGCAATATCTGGCACTTGCATGAATGGTAATCCAGATGTTGCTGTCAGTGATACTTTGCTCCTCCACATGTTGCACTGTTGCAATCTAACATGGACAGAAACAAAATAGAAACCATTGCGTTGCCGTGAACTTAAACTCTCTGCCCTTTGTTCTCACCATAATGGCCAATGAGAAAAATATGCATTGTTCAACCAGGGTTATCTAAATTTTAAACAATGTGCTAATCATAATTCTTGCTGAACAACCTCTCTCATTGCAAAAGATCTAATTTCACACTTGTGAAATTTCATTCCCTCAGCCTAACATTTGAAAATTGCATTTTTTTTTAAATAAAAAAGCAACATTTGTGCTTCAATATTTGCGTTTCTCCCTTGTACATCCCAATCTTTATTGTGTTTGCTGAATGTAGCAGGGGATGCAGAAATCCCTGCTTTTGAGACTATTAAAACAAGTAGATTAGTTTAAAATAAAGACCACAGTGTACTTTATCTATATATTAAAAGTATCATGTATATATCATACGAGGATTGAGGGGCAGGATTTTACAGCCCCATCCCGAGGTCAATGGACACTTCCGGCGTCGGACCCTTGCCCGCATCAATTCTGTGGTGGGCAAGGTAGTAGAGTTCCAGCTATTTCTGTATAAGCACCTATATTATCATTTTTGAACATGTATTACAGAGTTAAACTGTATCTTTATATTTTCTTGTGAGCCTTGGTCAACAAGCAAATTACCCTTAGCATAATAGGAAATAAATCTAATTAGACTGACCACATACTTTTGGAACAATGAAGCATAGAGCATATACCTTATTATCAGAGGCAGGCCAAGCAACTACTGGCAACCAAAGTTATTGAAATGAATAGAAGGATTCAGCTTTTAGCTGTAATGAATAGCTGCAATTCAACCTCCACTGATAAAGAGACACAAAACAGACCAGAGAAGATAACTCCCTTGTACTTCTTGGGACTGCAGGTGTTAGGGGTGACCCTTGAACCTACCAGATTTACGTAGGTAAGGTTACTAGGCAACAGGAGGAAGAACTTCTGGATTCAGTTGACCAACGAATTCTTAATTCGGCTGGATAGTGAAATGCTAATGGCCAAAGTAAATAAAGTGTATTCCTGTCATTGGGCTGTCCAGCTTGGATGACTGGTTGGGCGGAAGTATCAAATCTTCAGAAATGTGCATGTGTTGTACCCATGTTGAAGTAGGGAAAAGGTGAATGCATTTTGTACCTGAAGGGAAAGGATTAATGGATTTTGTACCTAGAATATGTCACAAACATAGCTCTTCATCATGACTGATCTTCTCAAGCTTATACTGCTCCTGGCAGTAATATACGTTATCTGTTCATGTATTACATACTTTAACTCTCATTTTTATAAAGACAGGTAGTTCAATGTGGCTGTTATTTTGTAGACTTTGCAAATCTTACCTACTTGTGTTAGTTGGACATCGTTACATAGATGGTAGCTTACGACACCGGCTTTAGACAGCTGCTGATGGCAGATCGCGATACTGGCTTTTAACAGGAAGAGTCCTGCTGGGACAGCCACAATCGCACAAGTAACTTCAAAGACAGGGATGCCGGTACTGCTGCAGAAGAGGTTTGAATTGTGACCGGATTAGGCCTGCGTCCTGACTGCAGGAATGTAATTCCTGATTAACTCTGGGGCTGCATCACGACCTAGGAAGGAAGACCCAAAGGTCTGGCCAGAATTGGAACTTTGAATTGTGATTCCTGCTGGAGCTCATAGTGTATAAATGCCCACATGTGTTTGTGTTCTTTGAGAAGTTTGGTAGTCCTACTTCTCCCAAAGCTCTTGAATGAACACCAGAGCTTTGAAATAAAAACCACTGTATTTTGACTCACTAACAGTCTCAGGGGTATTATTTTATCTACAACACATGTGATGTAAGGGCTGACAGAAGTTAGAATCCTCTGACTATCTCTCTCCCAACAAGTTGGTCAAATAAAGAATACCCTTAACTGCATGCTGTCTTTCACAAGTCTTTGTGTTTGCTGAGATTGACTGAATCCAAGAGCCCCCCCAGTGGGTTGCCCCAAAAAATTCTCCTGAATAATGATTTAAAAGTTATTTACACTTACTTACTGGTTTGCCATTCCTTTTTCAGAGTGTCTGAATGCCCTTCCTGCTATCTGCCCTGTTGCTGGATGTCACAGGCCCCTGCAAAAGCTTCTGAATTCAAAGTGATTTCTTTATATAGAGGACGTGTGAGTATTAGAGCCAGACACCACTTTATGGCCGGGTTATTTTTGAGGGCAATGGCAAGATTTACTGCTGACCACAAAATCCAGACCATGAAATATTTCAAAATTAATACTTGATCCTGAACTTTTCTAGTCTCATTGTAAACCAAAGTACAACCATTCAAAAAGTTTATATCAAATAATATCTTGCAGTTATAAATTGCCTCAGGATGTCCCAAAATGCTTTACAGACACTGTGGTACCTTTTCAACATAGAAGCACAGCAGCCAAATTTACACTCAGCAAGCTCCCACAGACAATGTTTTGGTGAGCAGGTAATCTGTTTATATTAAACATTGGCCAGCACACTGCGTTTAATTCTGCTGCTCCTTGATTGCCATGGGATCTTTTGTATCTACCTAAGAAGGCAGACATGGCTTCTGTTAAATATTTTGTCTGAACTCCCTCAGTACTGCACTGGAGTCTCAACCTGAGTTCCTGTGCTGAAGTATTCAAGTGGGAGTTGTGCCTGTAACTCCTGACTGAGAGGCAAGAGTGCTAGCAACTGAGCCATAGTCAATTTCTTTAAAGTGTCTTTCTACCCAAACCCAGCTCTCTATGGAAATCTTGTGCAGAAAGCTATAGTGTTACATGATATCATAAAACCATAGACTAATACAATCCCTACAGTGCAAAAGGAGGCCATTTGGCCCACTGACAACAATCCCACTCTGGCCCTGTCCCTGTAACTCCACGTGTTTGCCCTGCCGCTAATCCCCCGACACTAAGGGGTAATTTAGCATGGCCAATCCACCTAACCTGCACATTTTTTGGACTGTGGGAGAAAACCAGAGCACCTGGAGGAAACCCACGCAGACATGAGGAGAATGTGCAAACTCTGCACATACAGCTACCCAAGGCTGGATTTGATTCCACATCCCTGACGCTGTGAGGCAACAGCTCTAACCACTGTGCCGCCAACATGAAGAGAATAGGGAGCTTACTTACTTAAGAGACTATAATGGTTCATTCCTTCCTTTCCTAAATTTTGACTTCATTGACCCCAGCTTCTTTGTGACATGCAGCTAAAAAAAGTTGCACATTTTTCATCATTTTACATCCATTTTCTCTTCTCCCTCCTAAATATTGACTCTTTGCTGTTGAGTTGCCCAATACCTCACAAAAGGTGCAATTCTTCTCATATGATCTTAGATGGGAGCGTTGGCAAATCAATGTGCCCTCACTTCGTCTGACGTACACATTTCCAACAGGTATCTCCGGACCACCAGAAATTGACTGTGGCTCAGTTGCTAGCGCTCTCGCCTCTCAGTCAGGAGTTACAGACACAAGTCGCACCCAAAGCGCAGTACTGAGAAAGTTGAGATAAAATATGTAACAGAGATTATGTCTGCCTTCTCAGGTAGATGTAAAAGATCCCATGGCACTTGAGGAGCAGCAAAGGCATGAATCCAAGGTGGCATTTCTTTCCTTAACCTAGCAGCAGTGTGATTCCCAATTATTGTCTCAGTTGAGATCAGCCAAATCAAAAGAAAATCCAGAGAACTTCCTGGTCTAGATGCATGAGCTAATCAGAGCCTTAAGTAGCCAAGTGATTGGAAATTATGCCATTGAATCAGAATTCATTTAGCCTGTGCAGACATTTCCTTTAATAATTACACCTAAATTGAATGTGCTGGAATTATTTTCCTTTGGATCAATCTCTTTTTGACAGATATACATCCTAAATCTTTATCAAATATTCTTGTGATTGCTTTCAGTGGCACTGGAGCCAAACCCTAAGTTATACTTTCAAATGCTTTTGTTAGATGCACTTACCTAATCCCAAAACAGCTGAACTATTATCGAATAGCATAAGTGGGATTATAAAAACTAGCAAGGCAAGATTTGTGTTTTAATTGCGAACCTAGCCATACTGTTATTGCTTGTGAATCGTCAAGCATGCTCAGGCATAGATAAAGAGTGATGTCTCATAGATCCTTTGGTCTCTCTGTCCCTGCTAAAGCTCTGTATTTGATAACGTTGCATGGTCAAATTTTTCCCTGCATTGAAATATTGAAACTTTTTGGAATCTACACACTTACAAGACTGCTTATATCTTAGATATAAAGGCAACAAGTGCTGCAAATGCGTCAGAGATCTGTCAGCATCAGATCAGCATCACCGCCATTCAAAACTCATCTCTTGCCTTTCAAGATACTGATGGAGCTGCTGTGAATTTCCAGTCTGTTCTGTACATATTTCAGGTTTATTTTATTCAGGACTTTCTTTTATTTAACAGAATAGCTAAATTGCACAGTAAAGAACAGGAACTCCCAGATAATTGGCACTTTTGTGTTCACACAAGCACAATGCCAAAGCCAGATTAAAACATCAACATTTTCAAACCTTTTTTTAGTCTTATTTTTTCCTATAAGCTTCTGTTTAATTTAAAAGCCAACCTGATCCTGAGCCTCTTCCTATTCTGCTCTTGAACAATTAGCTGGGAAATTCTAAGACTGCATCGCATAACTTGAAGTATTCTCGAACTTACTTTCTTGAAAAGCATCTCAACATGATTGGGAACTCAATACATGGAAATGATATGAGTTCTGAATGATTAAAATTGTACATGCATTTTTTTTTTCATTTTCAGCTTATAGCTAGAGGGGCTGTGTGCTGAAATTAAATAGTAGGTTTTCCTTAAAGTCATCAAAATGCTATCTTCATGTGATTATTGTTTTGCATGTGGACAGTTGAGTGGGCAGCAGCTGTATGCTTCCACTACCCACTTCCAGCGAGGCCTCACTCTTGAGGCAGTACACAAAACAATGAGTAATGCAATGAACTCCGTGCTGTGCCTGCATTACATATAACCTGGAGACCTGAAGAAGGGGTGAGGGGAGATTGGGGCCATAATTAGCCTCCATCATCTGATCATTTAGTACAAAATTTCACAATTTTATTTTTGAAAAGCGCCTTAAGTATTGTATAATTTCGACTAAGAAAATGTACTGACTGAAAAATATACTTGGAAGTATATTTGGGAAAGGTACAAACCAAGCTAAAAACTGATGTGGCTTTTTTGGCATATGTCATGCAATAAAATTGAAGACAAATCCTTTATTCCAGTGGATAAATATGTGCATGATTTTAAATGTAGCCTCTTCAGAATCAATGCTTCATAACACTACGATGCATTTGTGAGTAATTAACTCTACAGTCAGAATATTATGGATTCAAAATTACAAAAGTCTACTTTTGATTCAACAGCACTGCAATTGTTATGAATGGGAAATTATAATCAACTGCCTATTTCTGCTTCAGATTCCCTTTTATGTAATTATTTTTTGTTATACTGTTTAAAATGCACTATACCCAACACTGCTTAATATTCCCCAAGCATTAGAAACAAGCTGAAGCCTCTCCATTTCTATTGAAGTAGTGAGACCCTTTTTAAATGGTATTGTTCAGAGCGCCACCTCATGGTAACAGTCATTTTCCTCTTTATGGGAAGAAAAAGTTCACTGAAAGAGATGCAGTCCGGAGATGCTGAAAAATTAAATGATGTCCGAGAAGGGAATCTTATTTTAAGTTCATAACACAATTGCCAATGGTGTATTCATAACAAAGGCTTTTAAACATTTAACAGGCTCAACATTTTCAACCAACCTACAGTAATATAAATGGAGTAACATTAGAGACATCTCTCACAGGAATGTCAGATTTTCTACAGGAAACTATTCCCATGTTAAGCTATAGTAAAGAGGATGAGAAAAATCTGACTATAAAATTATTAACTGATCACAGAAATACACACATTGGAAACATTTACTTGGTGATTAAGAACATTATATAGAACAATATTTCACAAAGGTATTTCATTGCAAGAAAATTATGTCCCAGATATCTGTGAAAATTAAACTCTAAGCTGCACAGTTATTTTCAGAACTAATGCCTTACTTAGAAAAAAGTATTGGATTACAGAGTCAACACCATAAGATTGGTGAATTGATACTTTTTAAAAATTTATTCCTGCATTTATTGGGAGAAAACCTGCCAGTAAATGCAGGAATAAATAAAAAAGTGCATGTATCATTTTGCCAAATTTCTAATGAAAGGGAGTTCTCCCCTGGATGATAACGTTTGAAATTCCTGGTCAGTTATGTCTTCCTTCTCAGTCCAGTCCATCCTAGGGTCTCATTCCCCAAATATGGCAGCAACACTTCATCCCAGGATTAGCTAATAACTAGGACCTTCCTGGGATCTTCCTAAACTGCAAAGTTCAATGCCTGATACTGTTACCACCTTGCTAACTCATCCGAGGTCTGCCCTTACCCCCTCCCCTCACAAATACCCAGTTAAGGGGGTTGAACTAAGTCATCCAGATGCTTTTGTCGGTGACCTGCAAAAATGCTGCCAGTAACATAGGAGTTCGGGGCAGAAGTAGGCAAATTCAGCCCTTTGAACCTGCTCTGCCATTCAAACAGATCATGGCTGATCTCTCCCTGGTCTCAAATCCACCTTCCTATCTGCTCCCCATATCCCCTTACCCTTCTTTATTAGAAATATATCTATCTCCTTCTTGAAACCATCCAACGATTCAGACTCCACAGTGCCATGGGGCAGCGAGTTCCACAAATTCACCACCCTCTGCAAGACGTAGTTCCTCCACATCTCAGTTTTAAATCTACCGCCTCTCCACCAATACCCGTGATTTCTTGTTCGAGATTGCCCCATAATAGGAAACATTTGATCTACGTTTACTTTATCAATCTCTTTTTAAATTTAAGCTTATCTATTGGTGTCACAAGTAGGCTTACACTGCAATGAAGTTACTGTGAAAATCCCCAACTCCGGCACCTGTTTGGGTACACTGAGGGAGAATTTTAGCAGGGTCAATGCACTTAAACAGCATGTCTATTGGACTGTGGGAGGAAACCCGAGCACCCGGAGAAAACCCACACAGACACGGAGAGAACGCGCAGACTCCCACAGACAGTGCCAGGAATCGAACCTGGCTCCCTGGCACCATGAGGCAGTGGTCCAAACTCTGTGCCACCGTGCCACCCATATACCCCGATCAGATCCCCTCTCATCCTTCCAAAGTCCAGTGAGTATTAGACCAAACTGTTTAATCTCTCCTCATACCTCAACCCTTTCAACCCCTGAAATCAAAATCAGGAAAATAAAAGGTACAGCAGCTTGATGAGGTATGCAAAGGCATTTATTTTACAGCTAAAAAAGGGGCAACACTGAACTTGAAGCGTAGAACAGCTCATGCTGTGAATGGATGGGTCAGAAAATCTACAAACATGACCTTTGGTTAATTGCGTTGCTCATCAGCTTGGATCGAGGACAAAGGGAGAACAATTCCAACGTGCCAATTCACCACAGACACAGCCATTTCCACTCAAGATTGGGGTGTCTCCGAGGCAAGAACGGCTGTTCCTCTGGTTCCCACTTTACCATATCGACCACCGGCAGCAACATGTTCCCTTTAATGACATTTTGTCGCCCCCACCTCCCCCCGCCCCGTGGTCTGCACTCCTGAAAACGCAGGGCTTACCGAACCCCCGCCCGAGAAGGTGACCACTCAAAGTTAGCTTGCGTTTCTGTGCGAGGCGCGGAGATAGTTGACTGCTTGAAACCGAACCGAATTCAGAGCAGAATTCACTTGAACCCACATTGGGAACAGCTAGTGTGACAGTGCTAAAAAATGCAGCGTCGCTCCTGATGTGGCTTCGTCTGGCTGAGAATCAAACCGTCTGCATGCAGTTGACACAAAAATAAAACTTTCTGTTGATCTTGGGAGGATCAAGGCACGGGGATTCAACAGGAGGGGGTGTTGCTGGTGGGGGGAGAGGCACAAACCGTTCCAAACAACTGAACTTGCTGCCAATTAACTGAAAATCACTTTTTTTTCCCACTTGTAATACTCTGCTTATTAATTCTTGTAGCCTGCAGCTTTTTTTTTGGTATCTATGCTTGAGAAACTGCAATACAGGAGGCTCAAGGTTACAAGGATAGTTCTCTTCCCAGGGAACGGGGACAAGAGATTAGGATCCCGGAGATTGTTAGCCAAGTCTGTCCTCCCCTTTCTCCTCCTCTCAAATCATCCGCTGACCAACTGGTTCCACTGCCTTCAAATAAATAACACTCCCGTTTCAATTCGACTAATGTGGGCGGCTGGGGAGGGAGGTTGGGGGGGGGGAGGGAGATGAGGAAGGAAGTGGGGTTGGAGCCTCTTGGGTGCTTGGAGAAGGTGTGTGGAGCTGGAACGTCTCCTTCTCCCCCACAGCATCTGCTAAACTTCACCGGCAGAAGTTAGGCGACCTCGCTCCACTTGCTGAAAGAGGAGCTGGGTGGGTGTTTGGTGGGGGAGAGAACGCATCTTCCAAAATGAACGCAGGAGGGGTGGAGGTAACTCTTCGCGGTACCTGCTGCGTGCACAGTAGTTGGAACCAAATTGTAGCCCCGCGTTCCGGAGTTCCAAACGAAAAAAAAAATTGCCGTCTTAAAATATATCCCCCCGCCTTCCCGATCGAGCCCATTCAGTCGGAGAAGGGGCTTTGAGACGCAGCACCTACACAATGATGGGTTACAATCGGGGATGGTTCTTCCGTCAAGTTTTACAACTTATCCCACGCAGATAACCTCCCCCCCCCCCCCAATATATGACAGTCTCTCCATTACCTGCAAAGACTTGTCCCTCTGCGCTTGACAATAGATGCACCAGGAGAAAGAGGCAAATCAGAAGCGGGTTCATATTTTGGCAGTTTTCTCTCTCTCTCTCTCTCTCGCATTCACTTCCACATTTCGAGCATTATCCGGTGCTGGCTGCTTAGCAAAGAGACGATCCGTTTGGAGCTACCCGGAGCGGTGTGGTGTGTGTACTTAAATGCTGACTGCTTCTGGCTGTGCCTGGCGGCTTGGAGATGTTCAAGTACTTGCTGAGTGAGGGCTCCCCCGGGTCCTGACGCAAGCTCCTTCCCCCTATTCCTCTCTCTCTCTTTCTCTTTTACACACACACACACGTACAGAGAGCAAGCTCGAAGCTCGCTTCCAACTCAAAACGCTTGGGAAAGAAATGTCCTTCCTTTCAAACAGGCAACATTTATACAAATGCGGTTGAGGCAGAGAACCATTCTACCATCAGACGGAAGATTAGACTAAAGCTGTCAGAAATACAGGACAATGAAGAATGATGAGGAGATAGTGTGTTCATATCCTAGCAAAGCAGGTTGACAGGTTGATATTGCACTACCTGAATATTTGATAGTCCATGTGTCTCCTTCTGTCTCGTGTCAAGCCTATTGTAACATGAACGTGTGACCGAAAAAAAAATCCAACAAAATCAAGATAATAAGTTAAGATGACTACATTTTCTTTTGCAAATGACAGCGCGTTTATCTGGGAGTAATCGCCTTACTGAAATGTTTTGGATTTTCAATTATCAGTTATTCTGCCTTCCGGTGAATCTATCCCGCTCCAAATTCTCAAACAGGTATGAGAAACTATTCAAAAGTAGGTAAGAGATAGGGCACCCAATTATAATTCTTATTTGTATTTTTTCTTTTAAGCTAATTAAATATTGTTCTGCAATGTCACATTCATAAATCAATGCGCCAAATAACTAATCTATTCTAATTTATGCAAAGCTTTACATTATAGTAATTAAAATCATTTTTGAAAATTCCCGTGACATTTACACGTCAATTAATTTTTCAATAAAGCAAGATAGGCATTTTTTGTCATTCAATATAATTTACAAGTGTGCATTTGGAGTGTGTTCAATTGATGGAATTCTCTCAGGATTCACTTGCGTTATAAATTTATCATTGGTACAAAATGGTTTTTGACTTCGCTCCATGCTGAACCAATAAGTTGGGTGTTTAAACCTAAGCTGACACTAGGGAGAAACAGAGCAATGCACTGTGCTATGTCAATCGGCATGGTGGCACAATGGTTAGAACTGCTGCCTCTCAGTGCCAGGGACACTTCCCAGCTTGCATCACTGTCTGTGCAGAGTTTGCACGTTGTCTGCGTGGGCTTCCTCCAGGTGCTCTGGTTTCCTCCCACAGTCTGAAAGATGTGTTGGGTAGGTGCATTGGCCATGCTAAATCCCCCCTCAATGTACATGAACAGGCGCTGGAGTGTGGCGACTGGGGGATTTTCACAGTAATTTATTACATAGAACTTTGGTAAAGTTGCAGCTAGAGTTCTGGTTGCCACATTATAGGAAGGATGTGACCGCACTGGAAGGGGTGCAGAGGAAATTCACCGGGATGTTGCCTGGGATGGAAGTTATAAAGAGAGGTTGGATAGTCTTGGGTGTTTAGTCTGGAGCAGAGAAGACTGAGGGGTGACTGATTGAGATGTTCAAGATTACCAAAGCATGGGCAGAGTAGATAGGGAGTTGTTCCCCCTTAGCTGAAGGGTCGGTTACGAGGGGACACAAATTAAAAGTGAGAGATGGGAGGTTTAGGGGGGATTTGAGGAAAAACCCTTTTACCCAGAGGGTGGTGAGGGTCTGGAATGCGAGGAGGGTGGTGGAGGCGGGTTGCCTCACATCCTTTAAAAAGTACCTGGATGCAAAGTACTTTGCATACCTTAACATTGAAGGCTATGGGCTAAGATCTGGCAAGTCAGATTAGGTGCACAAGTCAGGACCTTTCATGCATCGGTGCAGACTCAATGGCTGAAGGGTTTCTTCTGCACTGTAGTACTCTGTGATTCTGTGATTGCAACATTAATGTAAGCCTACTTGTGACATTAATAAATAAACTTTAAAACTCAATCTGTTTGGCTTTGGAATCAAGTTTGACCCTGACATTCAGTTTACAGTATAATTGCAGGGTCAGTGCTGGACAAACCCATTCACCATCAGAAACAGTGTAAAAGTACCCCCACACCACACCCTCCCTAAAAAAAGTAGATCATAGGGGAGTAGTATACTGGAGAAAAAATTCGGTCTGCTCAGGTCTCATTGGTGTTTTACAAGCAGCGTGCTGATGATGACAATAAAGGTAAATTTGCACCCTCCCACACAAATGGAGAGGAAATTACTTTCAAGTTTACTGAGGATTTGGTAAACTTACTTGTTCTGTCTGAAGCTGGTCACACTGCTGCGGAATTTGCTGGAGTAGGAAAGAGGGATCCAAACCTGAACTTTATTTTACTTCTCAGCATGTGAAGTGTTGTGGACATTACTGGCATCCCTACTCATTCTGGGGTAATTGCAGGCCTTTGCGAGTGATTATTTAATGACAGAATAACATAGCACAGCACTGTATTTATACGCCAGTCATCGGTATGCAGGTGGATTGCCTCCCTTCATAACATTCATCAGTTTAATAGGTTTAATGTCATTCTAGCAGCTTTCGTGATCATTTTTCTTATGCCAGTCACAACCCACCAGATTTATCAAATTCAATAACTTCCCATTGTGCGATTTACAACACACAACCTCTAGGCTGCAAGACCATTACCATAATCATTGTATTACTATATACAAACTGTAGAAGACAACTTTGGGACAATGCCAAAGTTGATGTGTAAATATATTCTAAATGATTAGGATCAAGTTGGATAAAAGTGTTAATAAACACTTGATATTCAAAAGACTTTTTGTTTTAGGCTTGAATCTTTGAGTTTTTGTACGTCTTTCTTCATGAGTCTTGAAGTTAAAACATGAAAATCCATTATCTGTGAAATAATGGGATTTATATGGAACATTTGTGTGATGGCTTTACTTACATATCAACCAGACTTGTGTAAGTGATTTTCCTTTCAGGTAACTCACTTAGAACTGAACTGATATCACATGAAGAATATTAAAAAGGGTGCTTCGACACGCAAAGAGACATGTAAAGAAATAGCCTGGGAGCACACACAAACTTATGATTCCTGCACTTTAGGTCATCCTGCAGGTGGTGGTTTGGGGGAGGCTAGTGCAGGAGGTTCCAAATACACGAGATAAAAGTAAAAGACACTCTAACTTTATGAATGATCTTGCAGATATTTCTATTGGTAAAAACATATCAAGCTCATTAATTCAAAAACAGGCAAAACATTTCAATTTTTTTTGTAGATTGATGATCTGTTTTGATACTCATCATTGCATTGAAGTCAGCATTGTGGAATTAAGTACTATTTGGTGAAATATGTCAGTGAGGTATATAGTAAACCTCTAAAGGCTCTCCCTCAACATTGTATAGTAACCTTAAAATCAAAAGAGAACTCTCTTGCGACATTAGTGTGACATTTCCATTTTCTGTATTAGCCATACCTGAGTGAGAGTGACAAGTCAAGTTATTGGAACTTTGCAGCTGTTTCATCCTCAGTAATAACTGAGTTGTGACTCCCTAAACTCATTTACTGCAAGGCTAGTAGGTGGTAGAAAATGAGGGCCTTAATCCCTTTGGAAGGAACTTGATTCAAAGCATTCAAGGGGCTATGAAATTACATTACGCTAAGCCATGTGCTAGCAAGCTCTTTAGAGACAGGCATCTCTTTTAACTACCAGTATTTTTTTTTGTATTCATTCACTGGGAGGCCAGTATTTATTACCCATCCTTAATTGACCTTGAGAAGTTTGTAGTGAGCTGCCTTCTTGTACAACTTACTATCCAGATGATAAAATAACTCCCTTTCTGGGAGTTACAGTTTTTTGTTTCAGTGGCAATGAAGGAATGTAATCTAAGTGAGAAGAGTATGTTTCTTGGAAAGAAAATGTTATCTGCTGGTGCCCATGGACCGACTCTCCTTGTTTTCCTAAGCGACAGTGGTCACGAGTGGCACAGTCAAAGGAGCCTTAATGGTTTGTTGCAGTGTACTTTAGATATGGTACACACTGCAACCATGTGTGTTGATGGTGGAATAAGTGAATGTTTAAGATGATGGATGGGATAACGATCAAGCAGGCAGCTTTGACATGAATATGTCTAGTTTCTTGAACTGTTGGAACTGTGCTCATACAGACAAGTGGGGAGCATTCCTGCACACTCCTGGCTTATGCCTTGGAAATTGTGGAAAGGCTAATGGGAACGCAAGACGCAAGGTAATCATTGCAGAACTTGCTCTTGTAGCCATTGCATTGTAGTGGCCAGTCTATTTAAGTTTCTGGTCAATGGTGGTGACCCAGGTTGTTGCTGGTGGGAGATTGACAATGATAATCGTTCATTGTCTGGCACTTCTGTGGTGCAAATGTTATTTGCCGGTTCAACACAAGCCTGAATGTTGTCCAGATTTTTTTGTTTCCTATTATGGGCTGCTTCATTTCATGATGAGTTGCAAATGGGGTTGAACACTGCAATGATCAATTAAAATCCCAGCCTATTATTATGGAGGGAGCTTCATTGATGAAGCAATTGAAGAAGATTGGCCTAAGTAACTCCTGAAGCAAGGTCCAGGGACCGTGATGATTGTCCTCCAACAACCACAAGCAGCTTCCTTTGTACTAGCTATGACCTCAGGTACTAAAGAGATTTCCTCCACTGATGGCTATTGTCTCCAATTTTAGGAATTCTTAATGCCACACTCAGTTGAATGCTGCCTTGATGTCAAGGGCATCATTCTCATTAAAACCTCTGGAAGTCAGCTCTTTTGTCCCTGATTGGACCTTGTCTGTAATGGGGTGTGGAGACCTGTAGTCCCAGTGGAACTCAAATTGAGCATTGGAGGCTAAATGCTGCCTGATAACGCAGTCAACGACACCTTTCATTACTTTGTTGATAATTGAGAGTAGATTGTTGGGACAGCAATTGGCAGTATTGGATTTGTCCTGCTTCTTGTGGATGGTATGTATGTGACTAATTTGTTGGATAGATTTAATGTTGTACAGCGTAACTTGCAGCACGGCCAGTTCTGGAACATAAGTCCTCAGCACTGCAGCTGGAATGTTGTCAGATTTTCTGTATCCAGTGTGCCTGTTTCTGCATCTTGATATCACATGGATTGAATCAAATTGACTGAAAACTGTGTTCTGTGACGGTGGGGACTAACTACATTCTTTGCAGTGCACAGCCGATTCATTGAAGTGTATGGGCACTTCTCATTTTTTTGCAAAGCTATGTACACATGGTTATTTAAAGGTGTTGATTTCTGCCCAACTTGTTCAGGAACATTCAGGTTGCTGCTCAGCTGTGTCATTGAGAGGAAACATTGGTTAAAATCTCTAGAGGAGGCCAAATGGATCAGTTGTCAGGTACTTCTCACTGGTTGCAAGTGCTTTAATCTTTTTTTTTGTGCTCTGCACCATCAGTGAGGATGGGGATGTTCACGGACCTTCTTCCTCCATTAGTGGTTTAATCATCCACCACCATTCACAAGTGGCAGGAGACCAAGGCTTTTACTGATCCATTGGTTGTGAGATTGCTTAGCCCTGCTGATAGAATGCTGTTTAGCATGTTTGCAGACTTGTATTATAGCTTCACCAGGTTGGTAACTTAGTTTTCGGTTTGTCTGGTGCTGCTCTTGGTATTCTCTTCCACACACACAACTGAACCAGGGTCCATCTCCAAGGTTGATGATAAGGGTAAAATGAGGAATATACAGGGCGCAGAAGTTGCAGATTGTAGTGGAATAAAATTTTGTTGATTTTGTTAAATGCCACAGTGAATATCAGATGGCACACCATCAAGTATCTCGCTTGAATCTATCTTTGCTCCCCTCCTGTTTTTCACCCATGAACTGCCCCTTGCCAATATCATCCAAAGGTGCAGCATTAGTTTTTACATGTACGCTGATAACACCCAGCCACCACCTCTCTCAACTCCTCCACTGTCTCTGAATTATCACGATGTGGAGATGCTGATATTGGACAGAGATGGGCATGGTAAGAAGTCTCACAACACCAGGTTGAAGTCCAACAGGTTTATTTGGAGTCACGAGCTTTCGGAGGGCTGAGAGCTCTTCTTACTGTACCCACTCCAGTCCAACGTCAGCATCTCCACATCAAGGTAATTCACAAGTAATGGAGGAGTTGACAGAGATTATGCTGAGGTACAGCTGTGAGACTTCTAACTCAGAATTATCAGATGGCTTATCTGACACTTAGTACTGGATTAGCAGAATTTTCCTCTAATTAAATATTGGGAAAACCCATTGGTTCGGGTCTTCACTCCAAGTTCTATTCCCTAGCTATCAGCTCCAACACTGTCTCTGGCAACAGCCTGAGATTAAACTAATCTGTTTGCAAACTTATTATCACATTTGATTCAGAAATGAACTTCCATTGTCATATTTGTACCATCATAAACACTAACTACTTCCATTTTCATAACATCTGTTTTGCCATGTGTTTGGGGTTCTAGATGGGTTCTTTGCGGTTTGTCTACTTTCCTTAAGTTAGCTAATAAAGAATATAGTTTATAAAAACCATGATCATTTATTTACAAATCTAAATACATCTTAGAAACTCTCCACAAGATTTAACTTTTTCCTCGAGATCTCTGTTACTTGGTAATGAGTTATTGTAGCATAGTTACATCAACCTCAGGTGCTTCTAATTGTAACCCTTTATATCTTGCCACAGGTTTTTTAGCCCAACTGTATACGTATTCCTATATAATCTGGCCAGATACTGTTCCTTCATCTGGATACATTTGCTGTTGTGCTTGTTTTATCTCCTACAACTTCTTTGCAATAGCCAGTAGATGCTTGGTAATAAGTGATACATACACTTCCATGTCCTCAATGAAATCCAAATCTTCCATTTTGTATCCTTCAACTTGCATTATTAACGGTGCATCTCTCACAACAGGTATTTTCGTTGAATGCACTCAGTTACTGAATCATAGCTTATTACTGTCGGCATTAAATTCTAGGTGGCATCTTTGCAATCCCTTTCATGTTCAGAAGAGTGAAGGCTTTTGGTTGGTTTCAATTCCAATTCCATCAATAGTCTGAGAGTTTCTAGCTGACCTATGTTGCTACCAATTCTTCCTTCTCAATTGCAGATTCTTTTTCTGTGTCTGTAGATGATCTTGAGGTGTAATAAACTAGCCTATATTTACTGTATCTTTGTACTTGGAATAAAACTGCCCCAAGAGCAATGGACGATGCACCTGCTGCTACTACAGTCAATTGTCCTGACTTGTCATTTGCTTCAATTTCGGGAGAAACTTGAATTCCGTTGAACTTCTCAAAAGCTTTTTGCTGATCCACAATCCAGCACCACCATTGACCTTGTCTCCAATGCCTCATTGGTTTCTGCCAAATGTTGTAGGAACTTTGCTACTTGGTTGACCATTCTGAGAAACCTTTGTCGCTCTGTTATGTTGCTGGGTTGTGGGAACTCTCTAATGACCTTTCCTTTCCGTGAGTTGACTGTCATACCTGAGGTATGCATAAGGCATCCTAAAAAAATGATCTCAGGTTTTGCAAATTCATGTCTATTTTTCAATATCAAACCTGCATCCCATAATGTCAAACTTGCAACTTTCAGGGCTGCTCTAATTCTACAGTCATGTTCTGTACTGAGTAAGGCATCAGTATGGCATATTAATCCTTCCATGTCTACTAGGGTCTGAGAGATCATTCTCTGCAGTATTACTGGCACAGACATAATTCCAAATAACAATCTATTTAAGTAACAATGACCAAATAGTGTTATAAACATGGTCAACAATCTGAATTCCATGTCCAGCGCCAACTGCCAAAAATCCACTGTTTGCATTAATTTGGTGAATAGGGTGCTTTTAGCTAGTTTGGCAAGACTCTCAACCCTTGATGCCATTGGCTGAATCTCATGTTTAGTTGATTTGTTTAAATCCATGCAGATTCTAATTAAGCCATTTGGCTTTGGGACTCTGAACATTCCAGAGCAGGCCTTTGGCAGTATGGTAACTGGAGAGACGATCCCATGTTGTAGCATGTAATTAGTTTGACCCTTGACTTTGTCCACAGATGGGTGAAGGACCTTGCTTGATATTCAGTCTTCAGTTTTCCAAAGGCTATAAAATAATCTTGGAAATTCATTCCCGAATGTACTGATGTGCAGCTCATCTGCAACTTCATCAATTTTATGGTTCAGCTTCAGTGATAAGCGCATCTTACCTGCTTAATATTGGTGATTCTTGATTCTGTATGACATTTAAAGGTGCAATTATTTCTCTATTTTTATAGTTTAATTTTTCTCAGTATTGTCATAAGATTTTAAGTTTGGTTCCACCTACACCTTGTAGCTAGATGGATGATGGCTGTAGTGTGATGTACTTAGAATAATGAGAGGAAAGGACAAAGAAAAGTACAGCACAGGAACAGGCCCTTCAGCCTTCTAAGCCTGTACTGATCATGATGCCCTAAACTAAAGAAAAAATGTTTTGCCTTTACTTGGTCCATATCCTTCTATTCCCTCCCTATTCATGTACCCATCCAGATGCCTCTTAAATGTCGCTAACGTGCAGCGCATTCTAAGCACTCACTACTCTCTGCATGAAAAACGGCCCCTTAAATATCTCTCTTAAACTTTCCTCCTCTCACCTTGAACCTGTGCCCCTTGTAATTGACATTTCCACCCTGGGAAAAAGCCTCTGACTATCCATCATGTCTATGTCTCTCATAATTTTGTAGACCTTTAACAGGTCTCCCCTCAGCCTTCGTCTTTCCAGTGAAAATAATCCTAGTTTATTCAACCTCCCCTCATATCTGACACCCTTGAGACCAAGCGATATCCTGGTGAACCTTCTTTGCATTCTCTCCAAAGCTTCCACCTGCTTCTCATAATGTGGTGACCAGAACTGCACGCAATACTCCAAATGCATCCTAACCAAGCCAAGGTTTTATATAACTTAAGCCATTTTACTTTGTTAGAGAAGACTGAAATACTTGTACCAGTGTCAGTGGTGGTATGGTGGCTCAGTGGTTCGCACTGCTGCCTCATAGTGTCAGGGACCCAGTTTCGATTCCCTGCTTGGATCACTGTCTGTATGGAGTCTGTACGTTTTCCCTGTATCTGCTGTGGGTTTGCTCTGGGTGTTACTGCTTCCTCCCAGCGTCTGGTTAGGTGCATTGGGCCATGCTCAATTCTTCATCAGTATAGAACATTACAGCGCAGAACAGGCCCTTCAGCCCACGATATACTCGAACAGGCGCCGGAATGTGGCGACTGTGGGATTTTCAATGTAATTTCATTACAGTATTAATGTAAGCCTACTTGTGACAATAATAATTAGGCTTAAAAAAAAACTTTTTAAAAACTCTCTGGGGTATCCACCCACTTTGAATTAATGCTCCAGTGTTTATTTTTTGGGAAAGGTATTTCTGTGGTTCTTCCACTTTTTGTATGTGGTTTTGGTCTTGCAATGTTTCCTTTCTTGTTGCAGGCTATCCATATTTTAGATCAGCAACAATTTTACAATATCTGAATTTACTACATTTGTGGCCCGCTGCTCCCCCTGCTGGTCACTCTTCCTGCTTTTGCAAGCTATTCCTGCCATTGGGTGAGCATTTCAAGATGGCGGCTAACGTGCGTTTCCCCATTTTTACAGGCTTCTGTTTGGTGCATGTAATAATCTTACCAAGGACAGTCTTCTATCACCATCACCTTTTATTTACAACATGCTAAAAGTGCCGCTCAGTGGCTGCAGGTTTCAGGTCAGACTTTCAATTTATCCTCCGTGGCCATCCCTCCCTGCTCAAATCCCTTTTATACCCAACACCCTCGCCACAGGAGAGCCTTTCCCACCACTCAGTGATCAGCCTAGTGTCGTTTGGAGGCATTCAACCTACTTCTTCAAGATACTCCATAAAACCTCATTCATTCATACACTTTAGTCACCAATTTTAATTGGGCGTGTGGAAGGGGGTGAGCTTACCTTTTTGCCCTGCTGGCCAATGGGAGGGGTGACCCAGATTTGCACCCAATTTCTCACCTCTCGCAGTCTTACCAGCACCAGATATCTGGCGAGATCAGCCTCGC
This sequence comes from Carcharhinus amblyrhynchos, assembly GCF_965287045.1. Taxonomy (NCBI): domain Eukaryota; kingdom Metazoa; phylum Chordata; class Chondrichthyes; order Carcharhiniformes; family Carcharhinidae; genus Carcharhinus; species Carcharhinus amblyrhynchos. The sequence goes on along the minus strand of NC_137339.1, from coordinate 19,631,783 downwards.
ACCTCAAAAAGCCACGTTTTTTTGACAGAGTCAGGTAAGATTCAATTTTTAAGTTGCTCAAAATGAGGTGTGAATTTCTCTTGTTTTTATGTTTGTTTGGCACTTCAATTTTTGTTTGGAATTTCTCTTGTTTTTATGTTTGTTTGGCACTTCAATTTTTTTTGTAAGGTCGCTCCCAATATCTTTATAGATGCCTCAAGTGTCAAATTTAGACTGAAAATTCTCCTCTGAAATTTCCTACTGCTAATGTTGGCAAGTGTGAGGTTATCCACTTTGGTAGGAATAATGGTAGGAAGGACTACTACTTACAGGGTGAAAAGCTGCAGCATGCTACGGTGCAGAAGGACCTGGGGGTCCTTGTGCATGAGTCGCAAAAACCCAGCCTACAGGTGCAGCAGGTGGTCAGGAAGGCAAATGGGATGCTGGCCTTCATAGCGAGGGGGATTGAATATAGAAGTAGGGAGGTCTTGCTGCAACTGTACAGGGCACTGGTGAGGCTGCAGCTGGAGTACTGTGTGCAGTTTTGGTCGCCGCACCTGCGCAAGGATATTTTGGCCTTGGAGGGAGTGCAGAGGAGGTTTACTAGGCTGATACCGGAGTTGAGGGGGTTGAGCTATGAGGAGAGGCTGAATAGACTGGGCTTGTACTCATTAGAGTTTAGAAGGATGAGGGGAGATCTCATTGAGATGTATAAGATGATGAAAGGGATGGATAGGGTGGAGGTGGAGAGGTTCTTCCCGCTCAGAAAGGACAGCAGGACTAGAGGGCACAGCCTCAAGATAAGAGGGGGGGGGAACCAGTTTAGAACAGAGTTGAGGAGGAACTTCTTCACTCAAAGGGTGGTGAATCTCTGGAATTCTCTGCCCGTTGAAGTGGTTGAGGCTACCTCGCTAAATATATTTAAGACGTGGGTAGATAGGTTTTTGGTAGGCAAGGGGCTTAAGGCAAGGGGATTAAGGGTTATGGGGAGAAAGCGGGAAAGTGGAACTGAGCCACTTCAGATCAGCCATGATCTTGTTGAATGGCGGGGCAGGCTCAAAAGGCTAGATGGCCTACTCCTGCTCCTATTTCTTATGTTCTTATGTTCTTTAATAGAGCTTTGTATGTCTTGGACATGGGTCAGCCTTTAACACCATCATGTCCAAATCACAAGGTTCTATCCACAAAAAATCACACACACATTTTAGTGCAATATTAAGGGAGAGCTGCATTGTCAGAGGTGCCATCATTTGGAATGAGGCATTAAATGGAAGCCCTACCTGCCTGCTCAGGGTGGATGTGATAGATTTCATGGTGCTATTTTTGATGAAGATCTGGAGAGATACCCTTAATGTCAGGGCCAATCTTCATCCCCCACCAACATCATAAATGAAACTGATCATCTGGTGATTATCACATTGCTATTTGTGAGCATTCACTGTGAGGAAATTGGCTGCAACATTTCCTACATTACAACAATGACTACACATCAGAAATATTGAACTGACTGTGAAGCACTTTGAGAAATCCATTGGCTGTGTAAAGTGCAAAACAAATGCAAGTTGTTGTTGTAACATGGCATGCTAATTCCCCAGCTCTGACTTGAAGCATTTCAATTACTTTTACAAATGACTAAGCTGATTACTATAATGAGAAAAAAATTAATAACCAAAATGCTGTTAAGTCAAATAATTACAGTTTTAGGTTGACATTGTTTATTTTCCTTCTTAAATTTCCCTGGATTGCACACCGTCCCTCAAAGAAAGGTGCGTTACAGAATCTTAGCTTGATTTACACAGCCGTTCTTTCCTTGCCCTGTGGGAAATCACTTTGCTTCTGCTTGACACTTTCTCTCAAGATTAGAAACTCACCATGTGGAGGAGAGCAGGTGCAAATCATCACCCTATTCCTCCATAGAATAGCATAATAGTGCACTCGTGTTCCACGCTTCATACATATTTATGTATTATCTATATTTCTACATGTATAGATATATACGAGAATGTGCTGGAGTATTGCTTTGTGCACCCATTACGTTAACTCTCCCCAGAACAAATGATGCATTGATTTGTAATCACTGATCAATGAAACTCTAGCGTAAAAAAATTTATGTTAAGCAACCCAGGGCTATTGATGCTAATATTGTATGTCATTTTTCATGACAACACACGGGATTATTTGAATACCACTTCTTTATCAGCAGACCTTGAGGCTTGTTCCTTTGATGAAGTTTAGAAAAATGGATAATGACGTTACGGTCTTGATCTCGCTTGCCTTTCTCTCCATCCTTTTTGTCGACCACTTGTCTCTTCTTACCCCCTCGCTTTGCTTCCATGTCCCAGCTCAACAAAATTAGTTATTTTAGTCCTGGACTTTAAGGGAGCTGTTGATTTAGGATTCCCATTGCACATTCATTGTTGTAGAAGAGATATTACCGCTGTATTTTGTTTCCTCTGGATGCTTTAGTGAGTTATGCAAATTTACCGCACCTGAAAGAGATCCAATAATGCAGTGTAACAACACATAATTTTTACAATTTTGACGTGAAATTTCACATCAAACAATGAATGCTGAAGTCTTATGTTTTGCCTTTTATGAAGATGTAAAAAGTTCTGTCATCATATTAAATATTCAAGTTATTCAAGTAGCGGCAAATTCTAATCTATTATCAATATTACAGTTGTAGTTTCAGAGAGTTTCAGTGGTCCAATCTTGCTATAGATCCTGCGCCTAAGTAACTACACTTTAAAACTGTTCTAACATCTGAGGAAGGTTGACTTTCACTGAATCTTTTGGGCGCTAAATATATAAGGAAATGGCAAAGATGGTGTCTTGAGCCAAAGGTTTATCTCACCCTATCAGTATATTATTCTATTGCTTTCTCTCTCATTTATGTATCTAGCTTCCCCTTGAAATTATCCATGCTCAGCCACTCCTTTTGGTGGTGAGTTCCACATTCTCACCACTCGCAAAGCAAAATGGTTTCTCACAAAAACCCTATTGGATCATTAAACACTTCACAATCTTCCATCAGGTCACCCTTTGGTCTGTTGTTTTCTGTGGAAAAAGCCCCTAAGAGGTTTAGCTTTCCTGAGTTAGCACAAGATGCTTCTTGAGAAAGGAATAAAAGCAAATTCTTGGATCAGCCACTCAGAATGTCTGGTAGTGCTTATTATTTGATTTGATTTGATTTATTATTATCATATGTATTGATATACAGAGAGAAGCATTGTTTCTTGAGCGCTAAATAGACATAGCACACTGTACATAAGGAGGGAAAGGAGAGAGTGCAGAATGTAGTGTTACATTCATAGTCAGGATGTAAAGCAAAATGAACTTAATGTGAGATAAATCCACTCAAAAAATTGATGGCAGCAGGGAAGAAGCTGTTCTTGAGTCAGTTCATATATGTCCTGAGGCTTTTGTATCTTTTTCCAGATGAAGAAGATGGAAGACAGTATGTCCGGGATGCGTGAGGTCCTTGATTATGCTGGCTGCTTTTCCGACGCAACGGGAAGTGTAGACAGAGTCAATGCATGGGAGGCTGGTTTGCGTGATGGATTGGGCTTCATTCATGACCCTTTTGTAGCTTCTTGTTGTCTTGGGCAGAGCAGGAGACATACGAAGCTGTGATACAACCAGAAAGAATGCTTTCTAGGGTGCATCTGTAAAAGTTGGTGAGAGTCGTAGCTGATATGCCAAATTTTCTTAGTATTCTGAGAAAGTAGAGATATTGGTGGGCTTTCTTAACTATAGTGTTGGCATGGGGGTCGAGATATGGTTGTTGGTGATCTGGACACCTAAAATCATGAAATTCGCTACCATTTCTACTTCACCCCCATTGATGAAGATAGAGGCAAGTCCTCCACAACACTTCCTGAAGTCAATGACTATCTCCTTCATTAAAGAACATACATGGCATTTTCGTGACCCGTGACTTGTGCTTTGGCTTCCACTAGAAATAGTATTTAGATCTCCCTTCGGGTAACTTGTGGCCTAATCTGTATTTTGAAGATTTCCCACCACCTAAACTTTCACTCTGGTAGATTTCTTCAATAACTCCTTTACTTGCACAATATTAGATTCTAGGTTTTGTGATGGGTACATCTCTCTCGTGTATAGATTATTCCATCTTTCTTCATTGTCTTGCATATAACCACTAATATCACCGTTACATCATGATATATATTGTCGATCTAGACGATTAACCCATTATTCTACAGCTAGCACTCCTACCAATTAACACCTCTGCCCCCGCCCACCACCACCACACAATCAGCTCTTTGGGAGTAAGCACAACATAGATGTTGCTCTGAAGTGCTATTTAAAGTTAAAATCACCATTTCATGACCTTTTCTCCTGGAACTATGAAGAAGATCTCGGAAACACATTGGGATGTTTTCTGGTACACTTTGTCAAAACTTCACCAATATTCAAGCCACATTTATTTTGGAAATTCTCTGACGATTTCACCTAAAAAGAGTAGGTGATGTTTAGTGCTCTGCCTTATTGGTCACCTTACAGGATAAAAGGCTATTGGGGATCTTGTCTTAGGCTGGAGATGGAGTCCTATCACTCCCTGAAATATCATCAGAAATTATCCTAAGATGTGTTAATGGAGACTATTGGAAACAAGATGTCCAGGAAATTTCAAATGTTTAGTGACTATACCTATGTAAGGGGACAGATAAGCATGAGACTTCTTCCAGAGCCATCTCTCAGAGTTCATGAGATGTTTGATTTGATATGATCAATGAGTTATATTGGTGAAGAACATAATAGCTATTAATTCTTTATAGTACTCCCCCAACTACCATCTCAAACTATCTGTGCAGGATATTCCTCCATCTCTGGACCGCCACTCCTGCACTCAAGAGCAACTTCTTCTAGATCCTCCCTACAACATGTTGCTGTGTGCCCATCAGAGCACTCCATGTCTTTAGCGGAAGCTCATGTGAGGAGCTCACAAATTCTGCTCCATGGAAATTCTGTTTAATCAGCACTTCAAAGTTAAAGTTTACTTATTAGTCACAAGTAGACTTACATTCACACTGCAATGACATTACTGTGAAAATCCCCTGAGTTCTAATCCTGCAGAATTTTGGTGAGCATGCACAGGCAAATTCAAAATATGGTGAATGCAATTAGATTAAAAAAATGCTCTCAATTCAGACTTTCAGTTTATTTTTGTTAACACTGCTCATATTTATCTCCTGTTCAGTCCAAAATAATCCCCATGATCTCAATATTTCTCTTGGCAGCATGTTTGCTTGTTGTTGGTAAAACTTGTCTTTTGGTAACAATTAAATCCAGGCTACAGCATCTTTCTGTTGTTCACTGATGGAACAGATTCTGGTTGGCAGATTCATCATCCATGCCTCATTTTGTTCAAATAGAAATAAGGCTGACTGGAACCTCTAACTTACAGAGGCTGAGTGTGGATTATATAGAATCATAGAATCCTTCAGTGCAGAAAGAGGCCATTTGGCCCATTGAGTCTGCACTGATCCAATCCCACACAGGCCCTATCTCCACGAGCTCATAACCCAATGCAATTACCCAAGCTAGTCCCCCTGACATTAAGGGACAATTTAGCATGACCAATGTATCCAACCCACACATCTTTGGACTGTGGGAGGAAACTGGAGCACCCGGAGGAAACCCATGCAGACACGAGGAGAATGTGCAAACTCCACAAGTGACCCGAGCCAGGAATCGAACCCAGGCCCCTGGCGCTATGAGGCAGCAGTGCTAACCAGTGTGCCACTAGCAGTGGCGATGGCCTAGTGGTATTATTGCTACACTATTAATTCAAAAACTCAGCTAATGCCCTGGGGACCTGGGTTCAAATCCTGCCACGGCAGATGGAGTCATAGAGATTTACAGCGTAGAAGCAGGCCCTTTAGCCCAACTTGTCCATGCCACCCTTTTTTTTTAAACCCAGAAGCTAGTCCCAATTGCCCACATTTAGCCCATATCCCTCTGTACCCATCTTACCCATGTAACTGTCTAAATGCTTTTTAAAAGACAAAATTGTACCCCCACTCCCGCCCTACTACTACTGCTGGCAGCTTGTTTCAGACACTCACCATCCTCTGTGAAAAAATTGTCCCTCTGGACACTTTTGTATATCTCCCCTCTCACCTTAAACCTATGCTCTCTAGTTTTTGACGCCCCTACCTTTGGGAAAAAATATTGATTATCCAGCTGATCTATGCCCCTCATTATTTTATAGACCTCTATAAGATCACCCCTCAGCCTCCTATGCTCCAGAGGGAAAAAAAGATGGTGGAATTTGGATTTAATAAAAAATATCTGGAATTAAGAATCTACTGATGGCCATGAAACCATTGTCAATTGTTGTAAAAATCCATCTGGTTCACTCATAGAATCATAGAACCCTACAGTACAGAAAGAGGCCCTTCGGCCCATCGAGTCTGCAGCAAACACAATCTCACCCAGGCCCTCCCCCATATCCCTACATATTATATGCACTAATCCCTCTAACCTATGCATCCCTGGACACTAAGGGGCAATTTCTTAGCATGGCCAATCAACCTAACCCGCACATCTTTGGACTGTGGGAGGAAACCAGACCACCTGGAGGAAACCCATGCAGACATGAGGAGAATGTGCAAACTCCACACAGACAGTGACCCAATCCGGGAATCGAACCCAGGACCCTGGAGCTGTGAAGCAGTGCAAACCACTGTGCTACTGTGCCGGTAAAGGACTCATATCCTTTAGGGAAGGAAGTCATGTCCTTTAGGGAAGGAAATCTGCCATCCTTATGTGGCCTGGCCTACATGTGGCTCCAGAGTTACAGCAATGTGGTTAACTCTCACCTCTGCAACTAGAGATAGACAATAAATGATGGCCAGCCAACAACACCCATGTCTCACGAATAAATATAAAGATCTACCAAGTGATTTAGTCAGGTATTGGTTAAGTAACTCTGAGAGCGCCATAATAATCACTATGGGTGAACTGAAAATTTATGCTTGTATAGATGTCACAAATCAGAAAATAAGAGCAAAAAAATGAGCTACATTAACTATGGTGGAAAAGAGCTTTAAAAAATCCCTTCTAATGACTGAAGTGTTATCCCCTAACTGTGGCCAACATTGGTAGTGCCTAATATATACTCAAGCTTTGACAACTGTGTTTTAAATTATAATGTCACTCAGGCTGCACAGTGGAGTGTGTTGATTGGTTCTTCTGAATAATAATTAATTTTAATTCTTTTAATGATATTGTTGATCATTTTTCAAAGTAATTCTGGAGTGTGAAATGCAGAATAGCTATTAAGTGATAATTTGTTTCACTGATTATCATTTTAGCTTAAATGCAGTGCTGTACATAATATTGGAAGCGAGATTAGCGAGTGCTCACAGAACACACTAAAATAACATAAAGGATAGTAAAATATTCTCTGGAGTCTTCCCTCTCTCACTGTCCCTCCCTCCACAAATCCTCTGTGGATGTTATTATTGCAATTTTTAAATAATTCACTTCTGGGCATCTCATAAAAGGACAAAGTCAGAAATGCGACAGTCCCCTCAAACCTCCCGAGTATGTTGGGTCTCATCCAGCAGAGGTGACTTCATAGGCATGGGCAGCTCTCATCGGATAGAGGGTGTTTGCATGCCCCGAGTATTTTCTACGTGGTGAAGTAGCCGGAGTCAAAAGACGAGTAGGACATGCAAAGTTCTGCTTCAAGGATCTTTGCTAGCATGACAAGAGTGCCCCAAACATCCTTGTCACACTAGCTGACAACAGAGGAAAAATAGCGACATCCTCAGTGGGCTGGCGTGTGCCATCAGGATGATCAGTGGCACATGGTTGCCGACATTTTACTGGTATGCCCGTCCCGGCATTGGGGCAGGCAAGGATCTCAGAACAGCATTTTCCATTGGCCTCAGGCAGGATCTTGCAAGCCGCAGCGGCTAAGGCGGTAAAATTCCGGCAAGTGCCTTGGCAACAACGAAAGCAGTAATACACAGCAATATCTTATAATCACATCATTTGTGGCAAAACCTGCCTCTCTCAGATTAGTCTCTTCAAGACAGCAACAAAAATTGATCACATTGTGTCATTAAAATAAAGGCAAAATGTGCAGATGAAACAAAAACAGAATAAACAGGAAAATCACAGCTCTGACAAAGGGTCACCCAGACTCAATGTTAATTCTAGTCTCCCTCCACAGATGCTATCGGACCTGTGAGACTTTGCAGCATTTTCTGTTTTTGTTTCATACTGTAACACTATATTTTGCACCCTCGCCTTTCCTTCTTCCCTGTGTAATCTATGAATGGTATTTTTTGACTGTATCGCATTCCAAGAAATAATACATTTCACTGTACTCCAATACATGTGACAATAATGAATCAAATCAAATCATGTGAATCTATCACAGCCTCAATGGAATTGATTTGCTATCTGTCTTGTCTCATGCCAACTGAAGAATGTTGATGATGGTGATAAAATTTCACTGAATCCCAAAACTTCAACTAAGACTGTCGAATATAACTTCGGCTAAAATCCTAGAAAGCTGGGAGGTAATGAACATTTATGTCGTTTCTCTGTATTTTCCACCAGATTTACATGGGATTGTTATGTATGTTGGGACATAGCCCCTTTAAGGAAATGAATCAGATGACTTGCAGAGTGGGATGAGCTGGGTGGGAACCGCACTAAGTGGGCAGTCAACACTTGGAGTGTGGAGCGAGTAAACTGAATAAAGATCTATGTTCCCTGATGCCTGGGTGTGGCGTAGTTCTTGAGGAGATACCTCAGTATTCAAAGATTTAACAGGAGTTACTGGAGGAATTTCCATAGAATCTCTACCCCCTCTTTAAAAACTCAGTGCAAGCACAATTAATGAGGTTCTCAGTTGTACAGGAATAAATTCTGTTGAATGATTCACTAATTAACAAATCAATCAAAGTCCCTTGCTGACATATATATGCAAATCAAACATGAAAGAAACATCCTGGTGTAATTGACAATCATCCTCTTTATTCCAAGTGATATCATAGCCTACTGCTATGATTCATCCCTATTTCATTTGGGCCAGAACTTTTGAGGAGTGGCAATCAAAGTCAGATTGCCACCACATAATTCCAACCAGAAGCCCTAGTGTATAGGATGTGCAAAAGGGAATTTAAAAAGGGAATTAGGAGAGCAAAAAGGAGACATGGAAGGATACTGGCAGGTAAAGCAAAGGAAATCCCTTTGTTGCTTTACAAGTACAAGGATAAAAGGATAACTAGGGAAAGAGGATTAAGGATGATGTGGAGATGCCAATGTTGGATTGGGGTGGGCACAGTAAGAAGTCTCACAAAACCAGTTTAAGTCCAATAGGTTTATTTGGTATCATGAGCTTTCGGAGTGCTGCTTCTTCATCAGATCAGTGATGTGAGACTTCTTACTGTGCCCATTAAGGACCACAGTGGTAATTTTGTGTGGAGCCAGAGGATATAGGTAGGGCACTAAATGAAAACTTTGGGCAAGATTTTCCAGCTGCAATTACCCCAAGACTGGAAAATCCCATTCCAGGTCAATAGACCTTTGCATATGTCTTGCCCACCAGGACTCCCGTGGCAAATGGGATAAGACAACTCTGCCTTCTGTGCCGATATTCATGAGTGAGAGGGATGTTATGGATTTGGAAACCGTAGAGAACGGTTATGTTATTATTAAATAAATTAACATAGAGAGAGAGAAGGTTTTATGTGGTCTGGCAACCTTAAATATAGATAAATCTCCAGGGCTGGATGAAATGTATCCCAGTATCCCAGGCAATATAGTAGGGCTGGATGGATGGGGGCTTGGGTATTCAGTGGGGGCGGGGTGGGGGGGGGATGGTGGTGGTGGGGGAGAGGGTTCAGGAGGTCATTGGAAAAGTTGGTTGGTCAATGGGAGGTGGGTGAGATGACCAGTGGTGGATAGCATGGTTTGGAGTTTTTGGGAGATCCTGGTGGTCAGCTGGGGCTCATGGGAGAATGGGGAGGCTAGTCAGAAGGGGAAAGGGGTGGTTGTGGGTGGGGCATAGGTGGGGGTTTTGGGGGGTTATTGTGGGCTAGGCATCAGGGCACAGTTGATTATTCCAGTGGTTAATTGTTGGGGTGAGGGGGAGGGTGGTCAGTGGTTCAATTCTTCTAACTTTTCCTGAATAATTATTCTGGTAAGTTGGAACCATCCAATGTCTCTGATTTAAGTCAGAATATCAGATGGTTCCCAGTGCAGGAGATTTGCTCATCTGAGATTGGAACTTGCGGGACAATTCCCGTGCAGTCCTTGTCTGGGGAACTCTGGGGGATGCAGCATGTTCTGGGCTAGTTCCTGGATACAAGCCTTAGGCCATTGACAATGATGGGCCATCGACAATTAGTACTGTACAATGGAGGAGGGAGAGATGGGAGCTGGCCATGGAGGGAGGCTAGACCGGTAGCTCAGGTAACAGGAGAGGGCACGGTTTGGGCGGGCATGAGGAAGACCTGTAGAGATGAATCATGATCAGATTCAAGGTACAGAGGGCAGGGTTCCACTATGACAGAGGGGAAAGGAATAATTATATTAGGTGAGTGAAGACTAATTGGAGGTTAGTTGCGAGGTGATAGGGAGGGCAAAAGTTAATGGAGAGTTTGAAAGGTCACATGCACCGTTTTCCAATCTGACCTTGGCCATTGCAGTTAGTTAGACAGTGAGATCACTCAAAATGGGAAGAGGGTCTTTTTGAAGGGGTTGGGTTCAAGGTCAGCACAAGTAGCCAGCTAAAGGGGCACCCCAATAACTATGACACAAATGGGTGCCAACTATGCTCAGTTGTATTCTCCTCTCTGTGTTTAAGTGCCTGACCTGCATTGAGTGAACGTCTGTCCGAATGCCCTTTAAATATGGTATCGTAACCTTTGACCCCATGGAATAATGGCACAGCCTGTCCTGCCTTGAGACCCGCCAAGCTCCTCGTGAATGCATGAGCTGACCAGTGGAAGATCAGGTATGTTCAGCCATTGCGTCAACCCACAGGAATCATATCAACTTTCTGATCACTGGACATTCCCCTGAGTTTAATTTCTGATGTGTACTGAGTTAAGTGAACTAAGCCAAAATGTCAGCAAGAGTCAAAAATGTGCCTCAGTACACTATGCTTGAAAGGCCTTCATTTTGATGGTAATCCAATAAGTCTGGGTGAATGTACCAATTTGAGGTGAGAATGAGAGCAGTAGTTTCAATGCCCTTAAAGGCAAATAGTCGACACACATTCTATCTGTAGCTCACACATGAAGGATAGCTGCTTGGGGAGGTACCAGACAGTAGCTGACACAAATTGAACTATATCTCAGATTCAGTCAGAGGCTTGAGAAGAAAAGGAGAAAATTGTGAATAAGCCAGTGACTTTGTCAAAATTTTCCACAGCTTTCTATTAACTTCCAATGGCAGCTTTGTCATTGTTTTTATTCAGTCCTTTAACTTAACTGTCCCAGCCTGGTTTCCTCCCAGGTGAAATAAAAATGATTACTATTGGTGCAATGTTAATGTTTTTGGTGGGTTTTGGAATTAAATTGGAAAACATTCTTACTTAGAATCAGATCGAACTGTGAGAATCCACAAGAAAGAAAGATCAGGGGTGGCACGGTGGCACAGTGGTTAGCACTGTTGCCTCCCAGCGCCAGGGACTCGGGTTCAATTCCAGCCTTGGGTGACTGTCTGTACAGAGTCTGCATGTTCTTCCTGTGTCTTCGTGGGTTTCCTGCGAGTGCTCTGGTTTCCTCCCACAGTCCAAAGATGTGCGGGTTAGGTTGATTGGCTACGCTGAGTTACCTCTTAGGGTCAGGGGACCAAGGAGGGTAAATATGTGGGGTTAAGGGGATAGGGTCTGGGTGGGATTGTTGTTGGTGCAGGTTTGATGGGCCAAATCGCTTCCTTTTGCATTGTAGAGCTGCTATAATCCTTAATTTTGATGCAGCCAGTTTAGCCATTGAAAGATAGCATTGGCGTCTCACAAATAAGAATAATGGTTCATTGCAAAAGAGAATTCTAAAATAGTTCTTTATCAGTTTCATGTGCTGGTTATAATAAGTGGCCCGTCAGCAAGAGAACTGTTCTTGAATATGCTTTTTTTAGTCCACCTTGTGAAAGATAACAAAATACCAATTTGTGATTTCCCACTGCCAGTCTTCAACTAAAAAAGGTGGAAGATTCTGGACTGCACATTCTTTCACAGTTGTCAACAATGCTGCACTGTGATTGTCAGTCAGCAGAAGGTATATATTTAATGAAGGCTATAGGCCTGTGTCAAATTTTGGTTCCACTTTTGTTGACATAAGTGACTACATTGAGATTAGAGACTGGGCTCCTGTCTTAATACAGATGGGAGCTCATTTATCCATAAATAGTTTGTAGCCAGAAGTCTCCAGCCACATCTGTAAAATCCAAATTTTAAATGCTGATTCCAGCAAGTCGGAACAGTGGCAGCACGATAATAGTGCAAAAGAGGCACCTGGGGTCAATTTAGCCTTCTGCAAAATTGAAAAGGAAACATTTAGCTTTGCTTATTCCATGGTCAAAATTCAGAGCAGCAATTCATGCCTAGATTGTGGATATATACTTCAGCACCTCATGGGCAAACATTGTGTGTACGTGTTTATGCATAGAAACCCTATTCACATTATGGCAAATCGGAAAATAGTGGTTGACATTGCTGCCTCACAGTGTCAGGGACTTGTGTTCAATTCAGGCCTCAGGTGACTGTGTGCAGTTTACATATTCTTCCCATCTCTGCGTGGGTTTCCTCCGGGTGCTTTGGTTTCTTCCCACACTCCAAAGATGTGCAGGTTATGTTGATTGGCCATGCTAAATCATGTCTTAGGGCAATATTTTAGCATTTTTTAGCTACGTGTTGCACAGACTTGAAACTGGGAAAGTTTCAGATCCGTCTTTTCCCCTGCCCCCCCAGCACTCCACCTTACACGCTCTGCCGGCAAAATTCTGAGTGATCCTGTTGCTCGCTGCAGAAGCCATTGGGTGGGGCTTAATGCACCCAAAAACCTGCAGAAGGAGGTGGTGCACATGTGTGCAGGCCTGTGATGCAGTAGCAGGGGTCTGACAGACAAAGAGAGGAAATCAGAAAGTCAAAGAGACTTGGGAGTCATTTTCAAGATTCTCTTAAGGTTAACGTGAAGGTTGAGTCGGCAGTTAGAAGGCAAATGCAATGTTAGCATTCATGTCGAGAGGGCTAGAATACAAGGGCAGGGATGTACTTCTGAGGCTGTGTAAGGCTCTGGTCAGATCCCACTTGGAGTATTGTGAACAATTTTGGGCCCCATATTTAAAGAAGGATGTGCTGGCCTTGGTAAAGGTCCAGAGGAGGTTGACGAGAATAATTCCTAGAATGAAGAGCTTGTTGTATGAGAAACGGTTGAGGACTCTGGGTCTGTACTCGTTGGAGTTAGAAGGATGAGGGGGGATTTTATTGAAACTTATAGGATACTGCAAGGCCTGGATAAAGTGGACACAGAAGGATGTTTCCACTAGTGGGAAAAACTAGAACCAGAGGGCACAACCTCAGGCTAAAGGAACGATCCTTTAAAACAGAGATGAGGGGGAATTTCTTCAGCCAGAGAGTGGTGAATCTGTGGAACTCTTTGCCACAGAAGGCTGTGGAGGCCAGGTCATTGAGTGTCTTTAAGAAGAGATAGATATGTTTTTGATTAATAAAGGGGTCAGGGGTTATGGGGGGAAGGCAAGAAAATGGCGATGAGAAAAGTACCAGCCATGATTGAATGGCAGGGCACAGTCGGTGGGCTGAGTGGCTTAATTCTGCTCCTATGTCTGATTGCCTTATGGCCTAGGTCCCTGCTAGCACAAGCAGCCTGAAGCAGCTTCCCTCCTGTGATTTACCCCGAGACAAAACCCCACCAACTCCCTGGCTGCCCAGACCGATCGCAGATTCCCATCCTCACCAATGGCGGCCCCACTGCCCTCCCCCATCTAAGACTGCAAAGTAGCAGCACCCCCTTCCCCCCACTGACCCCTCTCCCCAGTGTCTCCACCCCCACTAGCCCCACACCTGGCACTGCCCAGTGAGAATTGCCCAGGTGCCAGACTGGCATTGTCCAGGTGCCAGGGTGGCAGTGCCAGTCTGGCGCTGCCCAAGGGGCACCCAGCCTTGCCCTCGGCCTCCTTGGGGGGGCTTCAATAACCTCGAGTTCCACCTGCAAGGTCAAGTCGACTGCTCCTCATTCATGAGGAGCGTATCTACTCCTCACTGGTGAGAACCTTTCCCAGTGAAGCCATAAAGGCGATGGAGCACCAGGCTCATTAATGACATGTAAATGCTTCTTTAAATAAATTTCAACAAATTAACCTGCCTCTTGCCCATTTCCAGTGAGAGGCTGACTGCGCAAAAACCAGTGCCAATCGCGCTAAGCACTTTATGTCCCACTTTACGACCGCATCGCGCCCAGACGCAACATGATGGTAAAATAGCCCCCTTAGTGTCCAAAGATATGTACGTTAGGTCGATTGGCCATGCTACATTGCCCCTTAGAGTCTTACGATATATAAATTAGGGGGATTAGCCAGATAAATACATAGGGTTACGGGGTAAGCATGGGTATGAGTTGGTGCAGGCGCAATGGGTCAAATCCTTCTGTACTGTAAGAATTCTATGATATTGCAATGAATTTTACAATAATTCTCCCTGTGGAAATATTAGATATAAAAAAAATGCATTGATCAGGATACATTGATGAACACCACCTTTAATTATTTTATGGAATGTATTTTCCACATAATAAAGCAAAGTAGGCATTTTATGCTTTTATATGAGCCAATTTACAGAGTTCTGCTGCATTTAATCTACATAATGAGAAGATCTAAAAGCAACTATTGGGTGAAAATAGTTCCTGTGATTGACGCAAAGATGCTGCAAAAACCAGGAAAGAAATCTTATCGAGATTGCTTTGAGAATCTCTCTTTTTATGTCTCCGCTTCAAAAGAATTGATGCAAAGATCACAAAAGACAGGGATCTCTCCGCGAGAATGGTCTGAGAAATTTGTCATTTCACCTCTGTCCCATTCATCCTGGGTTCAGAGAATTTCACTCATTTCTCTACCCAGATATGTACACTTGTGAAGTAGAAAAGAAAGCCTGTCCCTTGGAAACAGAAAATGTGATTTGTGGGGAGAGATAAACATAAGCTTACTCTTGTCACCGTCAGAAACATTTTCACCCTCCTGAATCACTATTGTGCCCACAATTTTGACGACCAACACATTTTTCTGAATTTTGGATAACAAGTCTAATCTAAATGACTTGATACCATTCTATTGGTTTTATGGAAATGATTTGAAATGAATTATGGATATGAAAACCTATTTTGCATAGATAGTGAGTTGCCAATCCAGTTTATTCTTCGTACTCATTTTCCTTTGTATGCATATAACATCTGTGTATCTCAGTTCATAGAAAATGACCCTGGACATCAAATCATATTAGTTCCAACAAAAAAAAAGTTAATGTATCATTGCTGAAACATAACTGGATTTACACGGAATATTATACTGCGCCATTCCATCTCTGCATGGTTGAGAAAGTTAAATTTAAACTCCCTTTTCAGACTATATATATACGTATATATACAGATTATGAAAATACAGATTATTCTACACTCAAGGCAGATAATCTTATGCCAGCCATTTTGAAAAGTTAAAAGAAAAACTGTCAATATCTGTAACAGATATTATAGTGACAGCTGGTACACGTAGATCATGATATTGCAGATAAGGCACCAAGCTGCTGCACATCATCTGTTGCTTTGCTGAACTGTCAATAGTAACAGCCATGAGATGACGAGAGTGTATGAGTCCATAATGGGTTTTCAGCTACAGGGCTAGATAAATTCACTGAATCCATTTCAGTTATTGGATTGTCATAAACCATTCTGCCAGGATGGTGTCATCTCAACACACCGCGATAACTGAGCAAATTTTCTGAATCGTACCTGACAAAGAAACGCTTAACACATTTTACGATATTACAATTTGCGAAGGATTAAAGGTTTCAAATGGGTAACTGGATTCTTCACGTCCGAACATGCAGAAATTAAGAAATATTGAGGAAAATCAAATTCGACAAGCAGCGATTGTCCAGAAAGATTAGCCCTGGAAGAAAGCAAATTACTGCAGATGCTGAAATCTGAAACCAAAAGAGAAAAATGCTGGAAAATCTCAGCAGGTCTGGCAACATCAGTAAGGAGGGAAACAAGCTGACATTTCAAGTCCAGATGACCCTTTGTTATAGCTCTGAAGAGCTTTGTCATTGCTCTGCAGAGAGATTAACCAACCAGTTCAGGGTATTTTCAGCACCCATGAATATTCATTTAGATTTGGATTACATATTTCACGAAAATCAAATCAAAATTAAGGAAGAATTGAAGGTGATCTGTTTGAAAGTTCATTTATTAGTGTCACAAGTAGGCTTACACTAACACTGCAATGAAGTTACTGTGAAAACCCCCTAGTCGCCATATTTCGGGGACACTGAGGTAGAATTTAGCAAAGCCAATGCATCTAACCAGCACATCTTTCAGACTGTGGGACGAAACCAGAGCACCCAGAGGAAGCCCATGCAGACACAGGAGTGAATATGCGGACTCTGCACAGACAGTGACCCCAGGCCACAAATCAAACCTGGGTCCCTGGCGCTGTGAGGCAGCAACACTAACCATTGTGCTAAAGGTGAGAAAGTTTGATGCAGTCTCAGATGTAATAAAATTGAACTTTGTTGAATTGATTACTTGCTTCTGTTGTTGACCACAATCTGCTTCAAAAGAAAGTTGAAGTTCTGAACATTTCTTGGAGAAATTCAATTCACTGCATGGGGACAGATTTGTGTTCATGGCTAGCAGGAGTTCCTCTGCTTCGGCTAAGATGTCAAATTGAGGCAAAGAACAGAGAAAGAAAGAAGCGGAGGTTGAGGCAATTGTGCCATGGGCAGATGGTTACAATCAGTATTGGCAATAGTCTGTGTGCAGGTTGCTTTTCCGATCTTCTTGACTGAGAAATGGTGTATGGGATCTAAATAAGGAGAGACAGAAACAACAAAAAGTGATGGGGGAATAATAAGAATCAAAGAGAAGTAATTGTTGATTTTGTGATTCCACTGGTATTTGTTTTAATAAATTGGATCTCTTTTAAACCAGAAAGTTGGTGTCAACAAAACCTAAGCTCACATATAAGAGGTGACAAATATTGATGGCATTATTGAGGATGCTCCTCAGAGTCATTCTGTGTAAGAATTCAATTTAGTCACCCAATAGACTACAAGAATTAATTCAAAACTGTCTCTCAAGAACCTCTACCAAACATATACAGTTGCCAACAACTGGGACCGAATACAATGAACATCTCTGCATGCTCATGCAACAAGATGCCTGGATAACACTGACTAATGAGCCGTATTAGCTAAATACTGCTAAAAGCTAGTTCATTGTGTGAGAGAGCAGGTACAGATGCATTAGTTTCTACAATTTGTGTTTGTTCCAAAACCTGGTGACATTCACCCATTTATTTCAAGCCTGCAAATAGCTACGTATGAAGGTAGTACAAATGCATAAGTATCCATATATGAGATTTGTCCATTTAGATTCTATTTATCCAGTATAACATTCTTCTTAAAGATCTTTGAATGTATCACTACAAGTGCATATCATATAATATAAAATAAATTGTGTATAGGAAATTTGAGCATTCAGCATGGTCTGGGTATTCACAAAATACATATCCTAATAAACATTAACACTTCTTTGATTATTCTGCATCATGCACAATCCAAGCAGCCATCTCCCATCGTCCAGAAAAGTTAACCTACCAATTCAGTGTGGTTTCAGCACCTATGAATATTAAATTAGATTTAGATTACATATTTCACACAAATCAAATCAAGAATAGGGAGGAAATGAAGGTAATCTGGCACGGATGACAAAATTTGATGTGGTTTAAAGTGTAATAAAATTGAACTTTGGATTGTGCATGATGCAGAGTGACCAAATAAGTGTTAATGTTTATTGGAATATGTGTTTTGTGAATACTTAAACCATCAATAGAATTGAAGCTCTTTTCATAATTAAAGAACAGATGATTAAACAAATTGAACAATCAAATTTGATTGTCAACCACATTCAAGATTCAAATTTTGAACATAATGGCTGGAATTTTACCGTCCTGCCCGATAGCAAGATCGGAGCGGGTGAGGGACAGAGCATTGGAAGGTCTGTTGACCTTGAGTGGGATTTTACGGTTTCAGGACAAGTGAGGTTGTAAAATAAGAACATAGGAACATAAGAAATAGGAGCAGGAGTAGGCCATCTAGCCCTTCGAGCCTGCCCCTTTCCTGCTTTCTCCCCATAACCCTTAATTCCCTTGTCTATCAGAACTCGTGACTTAAATATATTCAGCGAGGTAGCCTCCACCACTTCAATGGGCAGAGAATTCCAGAGATTCACCACCCTTTGAGTGAAGAAGATCCTCCTCTACTCCAATCTAAACTGGCCCCCCCTTATTTTGAGGCTGTGCCCTCTAGTTCTGCTATCCTTTCTAAGCGGGAAGAATCTCTCTACCTCTACCCTATCCATCCCCTTCATTATCTTGTAAGTCTCTATAAGATCCCCCTTCAGCCTTCTAAACTCTAACGAGTACAGGCCCAGTCTATTCAATCTCTCTTCATAGGCTAACCCCCTCATCTCCGGTATCAGCCTGGTGAACCTTCTCTGTACCCCCTCCAAGGCCAATATATCCTTTCACAAATGCGGCGACCAAAACTGCACACAGTACTCCAGTTGCGGCCTCACCAGTGCCCTGTACAGTTGCAGCAATACCTCCCTGCTTTTATATTCTATCCCCTTCGCTACAAAGGCCAGCATACTATTTGCCTTCTTGATCACCTGCTGCACCTGCAGACTGGGATTTTGCGATTCATGCACAAGGACCCCCAGGTCCCTCTGCACCGTAGCATGCTGCAGCTTTTCGCCCTTTAAATAATAACCCGTCCTACTATTATTTCTACCAAAGTGGATAACCTCACATTTGCTAATGTTACACTCCATCTGCCAGGTCCTCGCCCACTCACTCAGTCTATCCAGATCTCTCTGCAGACTTTCCGCTCCTTCCACCCGATTTGCTTTTCCACCTATCTTCGTATCATAAATCACACCCAGTGATCCAGAGTTACGGGGACAAAAAGCACAATTTGGGATACAGCCATTGGTCCCTGAATGAACACAGCATCCAATAGGATATCTTAACAGATGAGATTTAAGGGTTGGGAATTAAACACAGAAAGGACTGAATTGAAGGCTGCATTAAAAGGAATTAATTTAATGTCAAATCAGTTACCAAGAGAGAATTAAAGATTGGGTTAAGAGAGAGAAAAAAAAGACAGGGAAGATAAGAAGATAAGTTAAAATATGATGTTTTAAACTCCCCCTGAAGAAATGAGAATCCATCCTTGGAAGAGTTAACTTTTGGTGGTAGCAAGGTTGATTATCAGTCATTGACACTTTATTATCATCACGCAGGGTAGTTTTGCTTTATGTGATGAGATTAATGAGCAATACAAGAAGTTCCCGGAAAAAACAGGCTAAGGGCAAGATGTTGTGTTCAAAAGCTGACAACAGATCTGTGCAACTCGGATAACAACTCCTGGGTTTTGGATATTTAGCGACATGCCTGCTCCTCGGCTGCAATTGCTGTACCATTTATTGACAAATAACACTGAGCACCATTAGTCTCCCAGTTACTTTGACAGAAAATGCTGGCCCTATAGCTCTCCTTGTGACTGGCTGGGCTGATCATACCGAGCCTCACCATGGGTGACTGGAGAGTTGTGAAATTAGTCATGCAATCCTTCATGTCAAAATCTCAGTGCCCACATTTCATAACAAAGAAAAGTGACAGGCAAGGGAACTCTGTGCTCGCAATCTCGTGGACAAAAATAGAAAAATCTGGAAATATTCAGCAGGCCAGGAAGCACCTGTGGAGAAACAAAAGTCAACATTCCAGGCCTCATTTCTGTCTCCAGTCCCATGAGCTTTGTTTCTTCACAGAGTCTTCCTGACTAGCTAAAGAATTCTCGTTTTTCTGGTTTTTGTTTTCACATTTCCAAAATCTGCAGTCATTTTATTTTGTGCAAACCCAGTTACATGAATCAGCACCCTAACCAAATTTCACATTCTTCGTGTGCCCTCAGCACACTCCTTCTCATCTAAAAGCAATGCATTACTAATCGATTGACCTGGCCTGCCAAAGGTAAATCGATAAATCTAACTTTCTATGTTAACAGTTAATAACAAACTTGCTCCCTATGTTAATATCATTTGCTGTGGGGAATTTTCCACATAGCACTCATTTTCTTCTGTAAGATTTCTCCTCAGTATTGTTCCTTGCTGCTTCAATTAAATTTGCAGCCAAGTGCTAAGATAAGGAAAATCTGCGTGCATGCCAGTAGCGCTCGACAATTTAGAGAAGGAAGATGAATTTGTGGAAAGTTACTAAATTCATCTGTGCCAGCCCCTGAGATATTACATCCACACCAGCCTGTACCCCAATACCTTCATTTATAGACTTCATCACTCCAACCTGAGCTTATCAAAGGAAACATCTCACTGCCACTTCTCCATTTGAAAGGGTTTCACTAAGCCATGCCATCTGTTTCATGCTGAGGTACAGATAACTTCTACTACAAATACTGAAGCTTACCACAGCATTGTGCCTTTATAAGCTACCAAGCATCTGTCAGGTCAGCCTAGCTGCAGTATGTCGATATGTCATTCAAATGACAGGTACTGGTCCTGAAATCTCCTGCACCCATGTCCAAGTGTCAGACATGCAGAGCACACGCATAGGAATGGAGGAGCATAGGACTTACGAACAGCTGTGGGCCATTCAGCCCATCAAACCTGTTCTGCTATTCAATGAGATCATAACTGATCTCAGAAGGATCATAGAATGCCTACAGTGCAGAAGGAAGCCATTCGACCCATCGAGTCTGCACCAACCACAATCCTGACCAGTTGGTAGAAATTCCGGTCGGAAATTGTCTTGACAATGCCCGGTAAATGAATGTTCTCTTGATGCCCCAGAGAGCAAGTTCAAGTCTTCTTTGTTTGCAAATAGCAAAAGCTTCATCACTTCTTGCATTTTCTTTAGGAGTCATCTGCTAAAATTGGTGAAGTTACTCTACATTCTTCACAATGCACTGAATTGTGCGTTCCCTCATGTGTTACTGCATAGGGTTTGAAAGTGCACTCCCATATATAATCTGACAGCTATTACTGAGTGCTCAGTACCGATCATAAAGAAGTCAGGAAGGTATTTTTCGACATTAATCGGAAAGCACCACTAGGGGCACTGAGCACAGGTTCCAGCAGCAGGGGAACAGATAGGGCTGTAATATGAGGAAACTGTGTGCTCTTCCTCAGCTATCAATTCATGTTTTCTGAAGGGAGATCCCACTCAGTGCTCCCTCCAAGATGTAAATACATCAGGGTACAAGGAACTAGCATTGTTCTGTATGCTGCAATGAACTGTTTGCATCCTGGTTGTCACCAGCCACTGTCCCTTACCTCAAGCAAGACAAAAAAAAGGTATGACCCGAATTTCAAAAATAACCTTCAAAAACATTTTCGCTTCATGATGGTCCGGCAGTTTTTTTTTAGTTTAATTTTAGTGTCACAAGTGGGATTATATGTAACATCATTTTAAAAAGATATACATTGTCATTGTTGATTTGTATATCAAATAAGGTAACTTTGACAAGCGTGGATATCATAATTCAATGATTCTCTCCGTCATTACTTAACTTACTATTCCTTTGAAAAATTGTTGTTGTTCGTCCATCTTTGTCGATGAGGACCTAGACACCGTTAATCATTTTAAGGCTGAATGCGGTTGTCCAAAGATGACTGATCAGGCCAATTCGGGCACAGAATGTCCTGGCACATAGTGGGCAGACTTGTGTAGGCACTGTAGTTTTTGCGCTGGTGGCTCTGGACTTGCACAGCTCGTGCTTAAGGTGTGCTTCAGCAATGCACTTTGCTTTGTGAGCTTGACTGCCCTTGTGGATGAGGCAGCGCTAGGTAGGGCGGTTTTCTGCCAGCATTTCCCAGGTGGCCGTGTCTATGTCAAGTGACTTCAGGGAGGCCTTGAGTGTGTCTTTGTAACGTTTCTTCTGCCCTCCATGCGAGCGTCTTCCAGCAGAGAGTTCTCCAAAAAGAATTAACACTGCAATGAAGTTACTGTAAAAATCCCCTAGTCGCCATACTCTGATTCCTGTTTGGGTACACTAAAGGACAATTTAACATGGTCAATGCATCTAACCAGTAAGTCTTTCGGACTGTGGGAGGAAATGCGCGCAGACACAGGGAGAACGTGTAGACTCTGCACAGACAGTGACCCAAGCCAGGAACCTAATGCAGGTCCCAGGCACTGTGCCACCGTGCCACCTGATTTTAAATGTAGCTGCTATTTCACTGGAAGAAGGGCTTTAACTGAGGCAAAGCCTTCTAATAACCTCACTGAATTTCTCAGCTCCAGTCAATCATACTGCTGACTTGGCTGTCTGTGCTTGTTTTCTGCACCAATCTTATTAAAATGAGGAAAAGGGGATAGCCTCACACAATTCAGCAGAATCAGTCCCATCTTCTGCTGACACAGGCCTGTCCATGCCATTATTGGACACAGCCCTTGGTTTGCAATGCCGCAGGGTCTATGAATTTGTGTTGTTTGCTTTTCTAAATTAAATATTGAGGATTCGTATTTGGCCCTGTGTTGATGGATGCATTTTCCCATATAATGCTGAATCGCTTCTAGCTCGTTATAAGACTGCCAATAGTTCTTCATTTCTGCTGACTGTGGCATCTACATCTTGGGAATTTAAGTTGATATTTTCAAACATTTCCGGCAATATCTGTGAATCGCATTGAGGGAATTCTTCAAAGGAAGAAGTAATGGCGGGGAGAATCATTGAACTATGAAATCCTAGCTTGTCAAAGTTGCTTTATTTTATATATGTATCGACAATGAAAATGTATATCTTTTTTAAATGACGATTTTCTTTGTTGTCGATTTCAAATGCTCTAATTCTTGTGGTCTGATTTAGAATGACATTGAGATCAAAGGAACTGCATCAGAGTCCTAATCCTCACTCAATGATCTCTTAGAACTAAATCACTATTAATTAAAACTGGAACTTGAAATGAAGAAAATAAACAAATATCCCCATTTGAGGCATCAATCTATTCCTTTGCCTCTTAAAGAGTCCTTCAAACTTTAGAGGAAGCTTAAACATTAAGTTTTGAATGTTTATTTGTTGCACACAATGCCAGTCTGCCTCTCTAAACTCCTACTCCATCAATTATACATCACATTGGTGCCAAGGATTCAAATATTTCAGGCAGGTGTGTTATCCTTTGTTCTATCAACTCTCAGCAGTGGGTAACCATCACAGCTAAGCCAAGCGTGATAGCTGCCTGGAAACATCTGAACCACGGCACAAAACAAAACTGCAGGACAATTAATGCTCAGTTTAGGGGGAGGTGTGTTAACTCAAAGCAAAGTTAGGGAAACATAAATGTTACCATGGGGGATCATTCAGATCAGGCAAAGGAGAGGAAAGACATATCTACCAGGGTTCACTGCAGCTATGCTGGGACGAGTCTTTACTCTAGGAGATCACATGTGGCAACTTAAAAGGAAGAGCAACTGCAAGGAATATTGGATAAACCAGAATAAATAAAGTGGCGAGTGCAAGGGAATGAGTACAAGGATACATAGCAAAAAAAAGTAATAATGGCTAATGGAAGATATAAAGGTGGCCTGACATAAAATCTGATAGAAACTAAATGAAATGTTTTACATTGAAATGAACAAAATCAGTGATACTGTAACTCAGCTAATTACACACATCATTAAATGACCATATGTCAAAATGTCCATCTACTCATAGAGTGAGACAAAGAACCTGATCTTCACAAGTTCAGCTTCTAACAACTGTTTCAAAGTTTATTTATTAGTGTCACACGTAGGCTGACATTTACACTGCAATGAAGTTACTGTGAACATCTCCCAGTTGCCACACTCCAGTGCCTGTTCGGGCACACTGAGGGAGAATTTAGAATGGCCAATGCACCTAATTAGCACATGTTTGGACCGTGGGAGGAAACCAGAGCAACCAGAGGAAACCCACACAGACACAGTGTAAACATGCAGACTCCACACAGACAGTGACCCAAGCCAGGAATCAAACCCAGCTCCCTGGCATTGTGAGGCATCAGTGCTAACCATTGTGCCACTGCGCACCCATGCTACATTAAAGTTTTGAAGATTAGTGCCAGTTTCCAAAAGATCAATGCTATCACTGCTTTAAAAAAAATGCTGCTTGGTTGAATTTTTTGTAGGTGTATTTTCTTCTTTACAAGTGGGCATTGTCACCAATCGCAGACTGAGATTAATTTTGCTTTAAATAAATGCCTTACTGTAAATTAGTTGGTTGAACTACCGATGAGGTATTTTCCACTGTGCAATAAATAGAACATCCAATGGTTAATCACATGCAAAACAAGATTCACCTTCAGTCAACACAATACTATGGTTGCTACACTGAGACTCTGCCTGGAGGGAGCCTGGGCTTAAGAAAGTAATGAAGTGATCAATTATAACTTAGCTGCATCTTTAAAGTTAAGATGTATTTTTTGTATAGCTGGTCAAAGATCTGACTGCTTAAACAACAAAAGAAATGAGTTCCTAATTTGGGAGTGAAATCAATAGAGAGTAAGGACAAAATTGAAGTGCTTAAGCTTCTTCCGTGTCCAACTTGCAATGTAGATTTTAGATGTGTACCAATATTGTTGCTAATGTTGGCTTTTTCAATTCTTCACAAGTGGTTTACGCCTTCATCACATCTGTCTCAATTTACATTGAGATACATAAACAGGAGCAGGACTAGGCCATTCTGCCCTTTGATCTTGCTCTATCATTCATAATGATAATGGCTGATCATCCAACTTAATATCCCGATCCAGCCTTCCCCCCAAGGGATAGTTTTCACCCCAAGGGCAATATCTAACTTCTTTTTGAAAATATACAGGGTGGAATCTTGAGCCCATTCTCCCTGTGTGTGGGAATGGGGGTGTGGGCTCAAGCTGTGGAGACTTAGAAAAAATGTGATTCTCACCAGCAAGATCGCATATTTAGCTCAGATTTTGAACTAACCTTGCCAGTGGAGTGATGTGGAACACGCCAGGGTAGGGCAAGAACCTAATTTGGATGCTTCAGCACCTCACTAGCAAGCACTCACTCTGGATATTGAGGCCACACTAAATATTCAGCTCACACTGGCATGATGTCACATTGGTGCTGCTTACAACAGGTCTATATAAGCATGAACCTGATGCCTTCATCTACAAGAGGGATATTGGATGTGAATGCTGAGGTGACCATTACTTCTCAGGCAGTCTAACACTCAAGGGGCACCAGAAGGAACGCTTTTTCTCACCAGAACCCACACATTGCCAAATTCTGATAAGATCACCTCCACAATATTTTAACCTCAACTGATGGTAGTGAATTCCAAAGGTTTGCCACTCTCTGGGTGAAGAAATTTCTCCTCATCTCAGTCCTAAAGTATTTGTCCCGTATCCTTAGACAATGACCCCTGGTTCTGGACATCCCCACCGTCGGGAACATTCATCCTGCAACTACCCTGTCCAGTGCTGTTAAAATTTTGTAGGTATCTATGGGATCCCCTCTCTTTCTCCTGAATATCATCCTCACCAATTGGAGCAGCACTGCTGCTTCACAGCATCAGGGACCCGAGTTCAATTCCGGCCTCAGGTTACTGTCTGTGTGGAGTTTGTATGTTCTCTTTGTGTCTGTCTGGGTTTCCTCCGTATGCTCCGGTTTCCTCCCACAATCCAAAGATGTGCAGGTTAGGTGGATTGGCCATGCTAAATTGCTCCTTAGTGTCCAAAGGTGCATAAATTAGGCGGATTAACCATGGTAAACGCGTGGGGTTGGAGGTCTGGGTGGGATGCTCTTTCGGAGAGTTGGTGCAGACTCAATGGGCCAAATGGCTTCTTTTGCGTTGTAGGGGTTCAATGGTTCTGAATTCACTCAATCTCTCCTGATATGTCAGTCCGCTATCCCAGGAATTATTCTGATAAACCTTCTCTGCACTCCCTCCATACCATGAACAACTTTCCTCAGATAAGGAGACCAATTCTGCACACAATACAGTGGTGTGGCCTCACCATGGCTTCTATAATTGCAGCACAACATCCTGCCACTGTACGCAAATTCTGTCACCAGGAAGGCCAACATACCATTTGCTTTCCTTACCGCCTGCTGCACCAACACGCTTACCTTCAATGACTCGTGCATGGTAATGCCCAGGTCTCATTGCTTATTCCCTCTTTTAATTTATAGCCATTGTACTAAAGATTTCCTACTCTCATAGACTCCAGCTCACCCACTGGAATGTATGTTAATTGCTTCAGCCACTCCATTGATTCCCAATTTTCCAAATTTTTAAATCATAAATTCTTGTGGTTGCCTTGAGGACCCCCACCCTCTCTCCGCCACCACCACCTCCCCCACCCCCCACCATGCCCATTTCCAACTCTGCAACTTTGTTTCACAACCCCAAAGACTCCAGTCTCTGATTCTGGACTTTTGCTCTTTGCCCCTTCCTTCACTCCAGGTTGGCAGGTAGGCATTCAACTATTTACTCCTACTTTTTTGAGGGCCCTCTCCAAATCTTTCTCCCCTTCTTTTTCTCCTTTAAGACCACTGGTCCTCCTTTTTGATTATACTGCTGGTCACCCCTCCTAGTCCCTTCTTTGATCCCTGCCCATTATCCTCACACTGTTGAAAAGTACCATGGAATGTTTTCCCACATTAATGTAAGTTGCTGTTGAACATAAAGATTGATGGTATTGTTTAAAGAAGGGCAGAGAATTCTCCTGATGCCTTATCAGCATTTTACCCTTAATAAATATTGACCTTCAGTCATTTCTTGTTTGCGAAACCAAGTCCTCTCCAACAGCCCTACTTTTCTACACAGCAGTGACTACATTGCAAAAAAAAATCCATTGGTTACATAGCTTTCTGGGACTTCCTGGAGCTGTGATAAAGCAGTAAATAGAACACTGGAGTGAGAGTTCACATCACCATCACACCTCGAGCTGTTTCTGAGATTCACACATGTTGAGTCAAAACAGCTTTCTGCTAAGTACGCAATATAGAAATATAGCAACATAGAAAATAGGTGCAGGAGTAGGCCATTTGGCCCCTCGAGCCTGCACCACCATTTGATATGATCATAGCTGATCATACACTTTCAGTATCCCGCTCCTGCTTTC
The DNA here is from genome assembly GCF_965287045.1 of Carcharhinus amblyrhynchos. Lineage (NCBI taxonomy): Eukaryota > Metazoa > Chordata > Chondrichthyes > Carcharhiniformes > Carcharhinidae > Carcharhinus > Carcharhinus amblyrhynchos. The sequence continues at coordinate 19,604,382 of NC_137339.1, read as the reverse complement.
TTTCCATACTCCTTGATCCCGTTAGCCACAAGGGCCACATCCAGCTCCCTCTTGAACATATTAAACAAATTGGCCCCAACAGCTTTCTGTGGTAGAGAATTCCACAGCTTCACAACTCTCTGAGTGAAGAAGTTCTTCCTCATGTCAGTCCTGAATGGCTTACTCCTAATTCTTAGACTGTGACCCCTGGTTCTGGACTTCCCCAACATTGGAAACATTCTTCCCGCATCTAGCCTGTCCAGTCCCATCAGGATTTTATATGTTTCTATAAGACCCCTCTCATTCTTCTAAATTCCAGTGAGTACAAGCCCAATCGATCCAACTCTCTTCATCTGTCAGTCCTGCCATTCCAGGAATCAATCTGGTAAACCTTCACTGGACTCTCTCAATAGCATGAATGTCCTTCCTTGGACTAGGAGATCAAAACTGCGCACAGTATTCAAGGTGTAGCCTCACCAAGGCCCTGTATAACTGCAGCAAGACAACTTTACTCCAAAACTCAAATCCTCTTGCAATGAAAGCCAGTATCCCATTAACTTTTCTCATTGCCTGCTGCACCTGCATGCCAATCTTCAGCAACTGTTCCACCATGACACCCACGTCACGTTGCATTTCCTCTCTTCCTAAACTGCCTCCATTCAGATAATAATCTTCCTTCCTGTTTTTGCCACCCAAATGGATAACCTCACATTTATCCACATTAAATTGCACATGATCATTTGCCGAATTTAAGGTGATTTGCCACATGATCTCATTGAAGGCTTTGGTGGAAAATTGGATGAAACCTAACATCAGACAAGTGGATCATAATAGATGATTACTCTGTGGAGGCAACCTTGAGTTCATTCTCGCCATTCATGTGAATGCTTGTGAGTGCTCAAGATCCGGAAGTCTGAAGTCACGCCAATAGGACTGCAATTTCAGACCTACTCCAAAACCTGCATGAGCCTGATTTACATACATTTCAATAAATGTTAATATTCAGCCTCTCACCAGATGTTGACCTCCCCGCCATATTATCAAACCAGGTGTGAACCTGTCATGAGAACCCCCCCTGGAGACATCAAAGTGATTAAAATACCCAGGGGAGAGAGAGACATGGACAGCAACTGCCTTGGCACTGCTCCCTGACGTGGGTTGGCACTTCCAAGTTGGCATCATGCCAGCTCTGAATGGGGGCATGGGGGAAGGGAGTGATGATGTGGGGGGAAGAGGCCAATGATCAAGGACGGGGTGGGGGAAGGGGCCAATAAATGCAAGCCATGGGGTGAGGAGGTGGTCAGAGTGATAGCCAGGCCTGATCAGGGTGTGGGGGGCGAGGTGGGATGGGATGCGATTGAGCAGACCTTCAACGTTCTCAGAAAGAGACTTTTTTTTAAACCAGAACACCACTTGTCTTGGTAGTAAAGATGATTTGGAGGGATGAGAAAAACTCACTTTGGTCTTTGAAAAGACTCCACTCAAGCCCCTCTTCAAGCCATGCTTTTCTTCCCTTATACTCTGTGCCTTTACACTAACTTGAAAGCCATCTGAAGGAAGAAAAAAGAAAAATGATGATGTGAGTCCTATTTTATTTGTAAGCTCTTATTGATGTTGCTATCTGAATTAAATCGGAATTATTGAGGTTGACTAATTACATGGTGAAAACCAAACTTTCATCATATCCAATGAACTTCTGGTTGTTTTAAATTCTGTGAAAATCTCTGGTCCCCACTGAAATTGTCAAATAAATAATTGGCATTTTGGAATTTCTGAGCATCTTAAGAGTAAGGGGGCAGCACAGTGGTTAGCACTGCTGCATTATAGCGCCAAGAACCCTGGTTCGATTCCCAGCTTGGGTGACTGTCTGTGAAGTTTGCATGTTTGCCTTGTGTCTGCGTGTGTTTCTTCCAGGTGCTCTGGTTTCCTCCCACAGTCCAAAAACGTGCAGGTTAGGTTGATTGGCTGTGGTAAATTGTCCTGTAGTATCAGGGGGACTAGCAGGATAAATACGTGGGGTTCATGGGATTGGACCTGAGTGGATTGTGGTTGGTGCAGACTCGATGGGCTGAATGGCCTTCTTCTGCAATGTAGCTGTGCATATTTCTGGACAAGGAGACCATTGTGAATGCCGACCAAGCTGGTTTCCATAAGCAGTACCACATATTTGATCAAGTTCTGGCACTCACCACTTATTTTGAAAATGGCTTCCAAAAGAACCTGAAGATAGTATAGTGTTACTGGACCTCACTACAGTGTAGCACACTGACCTGCTCTGATAGCTGTCCAGAATACTTCCAACCTGGGTCGGGACAATTGTTGAAACATTCCTACGCAACAGAGAATTCAGATTTCACCTCGAGTAAAGAAGAAATGCATCGGGAAGATTGGTCAATGAACTACAACATGTCTCAGTGCTACCCCCAACCTTGTCAACATATATACAAATAACCTGTCAAAAACCATGTCCTGCAAGTTGATCTATGCTGATGACATTCGTTGTGCTACCCAAGCTTCATCATTCTGCATTCTGGATTAGATCCTTAATGAATAGGTTACTGTGTTGATGGACTACTGCAGAACATAGTGTCAAACATTGAAGCCCTCTATCCAATGTAATCTAACTCCACAGTACCAATGGCAACAAGTAATTGCATATCTCCTTGGATAGCCAGAGACTAAAGTATGAACCCAACCCAACATATTTGGGAGTGACTTTAGATTAGTTCTTGAAATCCCAGGGCTAGGGCAGCAGAATGGCACAGTGGTTCACATTGCTGCTTCACAGCACTAGGGACTTGGGTTCAATTCCAGCCTTGGGTGACAGTCTATGTGGAGTTTGCACATTCTCTCTGTGTCAGCATGGGTTTCCTCTAGGTGCTCCAGTTTCCTCCCACAGTCCAAAGATGTGCAGGTTAGGTGGATTGGCCAGGCTAAATTGACCTTTAATGTCACAAAATGTGTAGGTTAGAATGATTAGTGGGGAAAATACGTGAGGCTATGGGGATAGGGCCCAGGCGGGGTGATTTGTTGGAGGTTTGATGCAGTCTTCGTGGGCTGAATGGCCTTCTTTTGCACTGCAAGGATTCTATGATTCTATGATCTGAGGGAAACACAAGCAAAGGTCAAACCCAGAAACAATCTACTAACCAAACTAACTGGATCTATGTGGGATGCTGCTGCCACAACATTCCGGACCTCAGCACTTGCCCTATTGAACTCAACAGAATTGTATTGTCTGGTAAAGATCAGCACAAATATATCGTGTTCACAAACAATTGAATAAAACAATATGCATTCTAATTGTAACTCATTGCTTAACACCCCTCCCCTGGCTTCCAGTCCTTGCAAACATCACTCCCCCACACATCTGCTGACTGTCAAAAACCCACAGGCTGCTTGAAACCATCTGTGCGACATTTTATGCACCACTCACATGGTCACCCCTTCCTTCACCTCGACAACCCACATGGAGCACCCTTCCTGAGCAAGACCTTCCAGCGAACGTCCTGTGGATTTAGAAATGGGAAACAGGGGAAGTCACTAACAAGCTCCCACTGAAAAAACCCATCTATTGAATGAACCCAACTCTTCATTCACTTGGTGAAGGAACGGACCTCTGAAAGCTCGTGATCCCAAATAAACCTGTTGGACTTTAACCTGGTGTTGTGAGACTTCTTACTGCGTCTATTGAATGGCAGGCTTTGAACTACCAAGGCATGGGTGGTCCTCACTAAACAGGTTCAGTTCAGACCAGGACTCCTTTGCAGCCAACCTCTACCAATGGAGACCTCAGTACAAATCCCAAACATGTTAGCAGAGAGACAATCAATGCTGCACATTACTGAGGACTGTCCCTTCTGCAGACTAAGTAGTGGACTAATCACCTTAAGTTCAGCAAATGAGGAAGCTGTGACTTTTGGGAATTTGCATTGGGAGAATAAATTAAATTTTTGGCCCATGCAGAAAAGTCAGAGGTTACTCTGTTTGTTTAATTATCTTCTTGCCTCTGGAATACGTGATCAGAAGAAAAGGAATGTGATGGTGCCACTGTGTACTATGTAGATGTCAGGAAATCATGTTGGATTGTAAGACAGAATTATTTAACAGGTTTTTTTTTAAGTTTACTTGACATGCGTGAGAAGCTGTGTGCCACAGGCTGATATTGATTAATGATGACTGGATTTATTTTTGCAATACAAAGAAGTTAATTCTTCCCGCAAGCCAGCTATGTATTAATTCACTAAGTAACAGGTTTACCCGAAGTTTAAACAGATTGCTTGATATTATCTCAGGATTCATAGATGTTGGCACAGGATTGCTAAATTCAATGGAAATTAATCTGAGGGTTTTGTCGAAAGTTTGATGACAAATATGTGTTTGTGCGTGTATGCTAATATCCATCAGGATAATGGGAACTGAATATCCTTATTGCAAGGATCTTGCCTCTGCTATGTTAAAGCAGAGGTTATGTGAATGTGTAATTGTAGACATGAGGTTTGAGAGATTGTGCGAACATAATTTGCTTCCTTGTAAATGTTTGCTTGTTATTAACGATCAGATACAGATATATGTACACTTGGAAGTTGGATCGTGTTATTCTCATCAATCTCTCCTAATTGTGGAGTGTGGTAGTTTACAACTCTCTCAGCACGAAGTGATCACAGACCAACACAACTATCCTATCGATATGAGTCTGCAGCAACTCTGGTGCTGCTATTTGGAAAGAGGAAATGGAGTAGAAGGTTTTGAGGCTCTCGTGTTTGAATCATTGTGACATTAACTATTACATTGCTGACATTGAGAATGTTTGCACAATATAGGATCAGATACGCATTGAGGGAATGCTGTTTGGATGGAGCCTGACAGCTTCTTGTGTGATAGAAACTAGGAGCAAGAGTAGGTCATTTGGCCCTTTGAGCTTCCTCCACCATTCATTTTGATTATGGCTGATTATCAAATTCAATATCCTGATTTCCACCCCCACCCCCCGCATATCCCTTCATCCCAAACACAAAGACTCAGTTCTTCTATTGTGCTGGTAATTTTGATGTACTATAGGCAGTGAGGGTGTTGGGGGGACAGCATGATGGTATAGTGATTAGCATGGCTGCCTCATAGCTCCAGGGACCTGAGTTCAATTCTGGTCTCAGGTCGCTGTGTGTCTGGAATTTGCATGTTCTCCCCATGTCTGCGTGGGTTTCCTCCGGGTACTCCGGTCTCCTCCCACAGTACAAAATGTGTGCGTTAAGTTGATTGGCCATGTTAAGTTGCCCGTTAGTTTCAGGGGGACTGACAGGGTAAATACATGAGGTTACGGGGATAGGACCTGGATGGGATTGTTCTCGATGTGCTAAACTGTCTCCTTCTCCACTGGCGGGATAATGATTATAATAACTGAACAATGCTGTTGAACTGACCAAAATGATGCTTCAAACATTACCCAAATAACTCTTGCTACAAAGGACAGGAAATAGAATTGGGGGTGTATCGGAATGAGGACTCACAATACCTGCTTTCCTCAATATCCTGAGCTATTTGTGGAATCGACTAATGATGAGTTGAAACAGGTTTCTGCTGGGCATGGAATGCATCGTTTCAGTGGACCTAATGCAAGGGTATCTTCTCAGGTTAAGAAATCATTGGAAAGTGTGAAATTAGCTCATCCATGTCTTTTGTCTGGAAGCAGTTAATTAGGCCACTTGTATTGATGGTAATAAAGCAATCTCAAAGTTTGTGAGGACAATGAAAACAGAATTTTGCTGTCTCCGTGTTGCTGTTCTGATATGTCATATATTTTTTGCATATTTGATGAGCGATTATTTGGTGATAATATGGGTAGAAAGAAGCACAGCGGCTCCATTACTAATGATAACCATTACAGGGATGCACCTGCAAGGTGAGGGTCCATTAATGGCCAGTGCCTTCAAAGAGGGGCAAATGGGGGAGTCTCATTCTCAGCAGACAGAAACTATTGTGGCAGGAACAGCCATTACTGCTGGGCTGACCCCTCTGTGAGGCAAAGATTGCCCAAAAGGGAGTCCCAGAGCCTGATGAGGTTTTACTGGATTGTTCCCTTCATGGAGGAGAACCCCTCTTCCACTGTCAAAACATCTTCGAAAGCAGGAAGCGCCTTCAATTGGAGTCTAAACAAGCCGTTCATCTGTCATATTTCCCACTATTAGCAAAGTGTCATGGTGATGGGTGACATGCCACCCAACAGCTGTCCAGACTATTTTGTTAACCTTCTGACTTCAAACAGTTGGTGAAGTTCAGCACAATATTTTACTGTAAAAATCACTAAAATACCATTAAAGCAAATGGTTACATATATACTTAGGTGGTGCAGGTTTAGTATGAGATAGAGAAACATTAATGCACCTGTCTTTATTCCATAACCATGCAGGATTAATAATTGGCTAATATGAATTGAAAGGATCTCCCTCTGTGAGTAAGAGGACTCAATAGTAGACAACTATAGGCATAGTGCTCTGTTTATTTTCATTGAAAAGAATTGCTACAGTGCAGAAAAAGGCCATTCGACCTATTGAGCCTGCACTATCAACAATCCCACCAGGCCCTATCCCTGTAACCCCATGCATTTACCCTAGCTAGTCCCCCTGACACTAAGGGGCAACTTAGCCTGACCAATCGACCTAACCCGCACATCTTTGAACTGTGGGATGAAACCAGAGCACCCAAAGGAAACCCACACAAAGAATGTGAAAACTCCACACAAACATTTACCCAAGGCCAGAATTTTGTGTCTCTTTTCACATAAAAAAGGAATAATTAGAACAACACCATAAGTTTTAAATAGTAGTGATGTTTTATGTGCTTGCTACAGCGAAGGAGGGAGAGATTTGCATGATGATGAGGCTTCCAAGTCCATTTTGCTATTCATGTCCCTTTGCTTTCTTGTGCCATCGGAACACCAAAGGGTCCTATTTCTCTGAAGCATATTAGCTGTTTATAACCAATCATAATCGCAGTAGCATGCATGGAATCTGAATGAATTTTAATGGAAGTATCGTGTAAGTTTTGGAAAATGACAATGGGGAACAATTTTCAACATGAACTCCGGTAAACCCCCTTTACTTGATAAAGGGTTTACAATTTTGTTTTATGTTGATCAAAGGAAATCTTTCCCCCTCTGTTAAAAACTACCAAAGGGCAGTTGCATGAAAATAAATATGAATTTACCACACAAAAATAACGGCATGTAAAAAAATCAATGTGAGAAATTTAATTTGGTAAAGTTTTTCTAAATGGCCAGATACACTGATAAAAACAAAGACTCTAGAAGCAGGAGTAGGCCATTCAGCCCTTCAAGCCTGCTCCACCATTCATCTTGATCATGGCTGGTCAACGAATTCAATATCCTGATCCCCATTCCTCCTCTATTCCTTGATCCCTTTAGACCCAAGAGCTAAATTTAATTTCTTCTTGAAATTAGACAACATGATTTTTAAGGGGCGTCTTGACAATTACATGAATAGGATTGGAATAGAGGGACATGGTCCCCAGAGGGAAAGGAGTTTTAGTTCAGTCGGGCAGCATGGCCACTACAGGCTTGGAGGGCCGAAGGGCCTGTTCCCGCGCTATGATTTTCTTTGTTCTTTGTTCTCAATTCTTTGTTTTGGCCTCAATCATATTCTATGGTAGTGAATTCGACATATTCACCACCCTCTGGGTGAAGAAATTTCTCTTTACCTCAGTTCTAAAAGGATTATCCTCAAACTATAACCCTAGTTCTGGACCCCCCACCATTGGGAACATTCTTTCTAAATCTACCCTGTCTAACCCTGTTAGAATTTTATAAGTTCCTATGTGAGCCTCTCTCATCTTCTAAACTCCAGTGAATATAATCCTACCCAACTTAGTCTCTCCTCATAAGACAGATGTGCCATCCCAAGAATCAGCCTGGTAAACCTTCGCTGTACTCCCTCTATAGCAAGGACATCCTTCCTCAGATAAGGACATCAAAATTGCACACAATACTCCAGGTGTGGCCCCACCAATGCCCTATACAATTACAGCAAAACATCCCTATCCCTATACTGAAATCCTCTCGCTATGAAGACCAACATACCATTTGCCTTCTTCACTGCCAGCTGTACCTGCACGCTTACTTTCAGCGATTGATGGTCTTGTTGAATATCCACCTCTCCCGATTTAGACCCATTCAAGTAATAATCTGTCCTCCTATTATTGCTACTAGATTGCATAGCCTCTCATTTATCCACATTACACTGCATCTGCCACACAGATGCCCATACACGCAGTCTGCCCAAATCACACTAAAGCATTTCTGCATCCTCCTCACAGCTCACCCGCCCATCCGACTTTATATCATCTGCAAATTTGGAGATAATACATTCAATTCCCTCTTCCAAATCATTAATATATAATGTGAACAGTTGGGGTCCCAGCACTGACTGCCAATCAGGAAAAAGACTCATTTGCGCCAAATGTTTGCTTCCTATTTGCTGACCAAGTTTCTATCCATCTCAAGACATTACCTGCAATCCCATGTGCTTTAACTTTACATCATAGTCTATTGTGTGTCGAAAGTCTTCTAAGAGTCTAAATAATCCACACCCACTGGTTCTTCTCAGTCAACTCAACTAGTTTCATCCTCAAAAAGTTCCAATAGATTTGTCAAACATTATTTCCCATTTGTAAATCTATGCTGACTTTGTCTGATTATACCACTGTCTTCCAAATCCCAAGTTATGAAATCCTTGATAATTGAATCTAGCAACTTCTTCAGTAACAACGTTAGGGTCTATAGTTCCCTGTTTTCTCTTTACCTCCCTTTTTGAGTAGTGGGTTAACATTAGCGACCCTCCAATCTGTAGGGACTATTCCAGAGTCCGAACTATTTTGGAAAATAACCAACAATGGATCTAGTATTTCCACGGCCATTAACCACTCAGTAAATAATCATCCCACATTATTACTGTTTGTGAATTGTATCAGTGAACCAACTTTAATGCAACTTCAAAGACATAATGGAAAATTAACAAAAACAAACAGCATAATATTAGCTTTGCAGAACTTAGCACAGGAATTTTAACATCATGCCCATGTGGTCTATTTTTAACTTAATTGAATAGCACAAATCTCAGAATCACAGCAAGATCATCGCATTGGATTAAAATCATCCGGCAAATGTGTTTGAATGCGTTAATAAAACTTTTCTCTGTACCCATTAAGCCTTTTGCTGCACTTCATGAGCAGAATAAAAATACCCCCCTGTCAATAATTGAATGCTCAAAAACCCAACAATGTTGTGTCACTGACGTGTCAGCCCTTGAACATTTAAAATGAGTCACTGGAATGGATTCTTTGGGACTTGGTAACAGTTTTTGATTGTGTCAAACTAGCTGGAGAAGCCGATTACTCAACTTGCCACTAAAGCTGACACTGACACTAATTGGTATCATAAGTTCATCTGGGTAGTCAATGAAATTGGTGACAATACAGATTGACGGAGGGCTGGGCTTCCTGATGTTGCGAATAAATCCTCCTAGCATTTCTGACAACAACATATCTTTCTAAAGTCTTCTTTAAAAAAAACACTTTGGAAAATTATACTTATTGAATCTGTAGATACCTTGCACCTAAACCCCCAGTTTTTCTTCAACAGGCGCTTTCACAGTATCAAATGAAGATTGAAGACAGCAATTTAACTTTGTTTTATTCTGCCTGATACTTTTAGCCACATATATCAGTTGTAGGCTTATGAATTCCGGAGAGACCAAATAATCAGATGTTGCAGGAGGTTTGAATGTGACACAAGATTCTTGTTAGTGTGACCTGAGCTCTAATGCTTGGCAACAAAGCCACACTTAAGAAAGTACAAGAGGACAGATAGGTCCCCCAATATATTTGGTTCATGTTCATGCAAGCATGTACTGAATTTGATCGTCCAAAGGGACACTTTACATTTTCTCGTGTCTGGATTGCGTGCCTGTGTGTCTAGAAAAGACATGCTGTGCGTTTGCACATCTTTTCTTATCCAGCCTTAATGCAGGTACAGAAGCATGACTTCTGCAAATAGGTTAATTGACATTTTTTCCCACTTTTCTGTTATGACAAATTGTCTCACACTGTGATTCATGCAGATGGTGAGGGCAGAACTGAAAATGGTAATGAAAAATATTTGGCAAGCATTTTTCAGGAAGGGAGATGAGCCAGGAGCTAGATGTCATGTTTGGCACCATGCACTAGTGATGTAAGGATGCATTTTGGTGCGATTTATCTCATTGCATCTTGTGTTTGAAAACAACAAAGAGCAAAAAGAATTGTTCCTTCAAAAGGGCAAGCACTGACATGGCAGGCCAAATGGCCTCCTTCCTTGCTCTAACCATTCCAGGATTCGAAGCTCCATGGTAATGATGACCATGCTATGAAAGAAATATGTATCCATCTGATGCTCCCAATTACATATTTTGCTTCACTTATCATCTTATAGAGTGTAACTGAGTCAAGAACAAAGTTTGTCACAAGTTAGTCACATTAACCTCTATAGAATCATAGAATCCCAACAGTGGCCATTTGGCTCCTCGGGCCTGAACTGGCAATAATCCCACCCAGGCTCTTTCCCCGTAAACCCACCTATTTACCCTGCTAAGGCCCCCTGACACTAAGGGGCAATTTACTATGGCCAATCCATCTAACCTGACATCTTTGGTCTGTGGGAGGAGACTGGAGCACCCGGAGGAAACTCACACAGACACGGGGAAACACAACCATTGTGATATGTCAGAAAAACGTCCATAAAAATCAGCAACATAAAAGTTGCACTGCCAATAGATACACAAGACTTGCATTTATGTGGTTATTTTCATTACATGGCATTATGGTTAGCACTGCTACCTCACAGTGCCAGGGACCTGGGTTCGATTCCCGGCTCGGGTCACTGCCTGTGCAGAGTCTGCACGTTCACCCCGTGTCTGCTTGGGTTTCCTCAGAGTGCTCCAGTTTCCTCCCGTGCCTGAAAGATGTACTGGTTAGGTGCATTGGCCGTGCTAAATTCTCCCTCAATGTACTTGAACAGTCACTGGAGTCTGATGACTCAGGGATTTTCACAGTAACTTCATTGCAGCGTTAATGTAAAGCCTGCTTGTGATACTAATAAGTAAACTTTAAACTTTAATCTCAGGAGGTCTCAAGTGCTTTGCAGTCAATGAAGCATGTCATCACTGTTGGAATATTGGAAACGTAACAGCCAGTAGTAAGGTCCCACAAACAGCAATATATGATGGTAATAATGTTAAAGGAACCAGAAAACAAAATAACCTTATTAATTGAATGATGCCCATGCTCCCCCCTAACAAATCAGAAACAACATGAATTAAATATCAATTAACAGGCGAATGATATTTCAAGTTAACAAGGTAAATTTCCCTTTAAATAACCCATATGACAACGATACGTCTTACACAACCGCAAACACCTGCATCACTCTTTGCAGACATGTGGTACAATATAGCTTCACAATGTGCTGCTCTTTATTCACACAGGGTAAGTCCAGAGTCCTATCCAACAACAGCTCTCGCCTCCGAGTTTCACAGGTACAGTTATCATCAGCAGAGCACAATTCTCTCATTCTCGCGTCACAACACTGTTGATGGTTTATTTCCAATTGCTGTCCATTCATAACGTCCCGGTTCACGGTTTGACTACTTTTAGGGAGACAAAAATCCAACTCTTTAGCATCCCCTTGATATTAGACTTTTTTAAACCCAGCTCACACAATTTCTCCGGGAGCTCCTGTCTCCTTGATTGCCAAAAACTATCCTCTTTCTGAGAAAGATTTGCTCCTTCTCTACACAACGATTGTGCGTTCTCTTTCTGTCTGTCTGCTTTCTCTTTATGTCTCCATCTGTAGGCTCATCTCCCCCATTTTCCAGCTCTTCGTCATTTAGCTCTCCTTTGTGTCTTCCCTGTCTTTGACCACATGGCTTTTGCATCTTAACTTCCTGTTGATATTACTTCCCAGTTAAGGGCCATCAGGACCAGTATTTTCTATCATCCAAGAAAGTAAGAAAATTACTGTGATAACCCAATGACTTGCATGGGGAAACCATTAATGGGCCTCCCTATCATACTCATTGAATATGAGCTTCCTGGGGATTGGTAATTAACTAACCAGGTGGAGCTCATATACCAAGCCCTATATAAAGCTGGACGTTGAGTGGGTCCATCATTTCTTTTGCCCCAATTGGGACCAGTTGTGTTCACCACAGGCTTGTAGTTTTTGTTTTACTTTACTTTGTGCAATAAAAGCACTGTTTCTCTATAGCCAAAACCTGGAGTTACGATTACAATTGATGCAAACTCTTAAAAGTCCATTTCAAATGTTCTTAAAAACAATTCCAGATTTTCCAGACATTTTATAGAAAGTACAATTTTTTTTTACTGCTTCCAGGTCAAAGGTCTGTACAATGGATACCTGTAACATCAATTGAAGGGTAAATAATGGTCAGGACGCCAGCAGTAACTTATTTACATTGTGTTTTTAACGTAATGAAACATCCCAAGGTTCTCCCGGGGCAACTCTGCTACCCACATGGTGGCATGGAATTTCTGAGAGAATGGACAGAGCTTTGGTGCAACCTGGTAGACAGCATCTCTGAAAATGCAGCACTTGTGTAGCATCACGCTGGATTGTCAGCCGAGATTTTGTGCTTAAAGTCCCTCCTTCTGCCTAAGAAGCTACGACCGGGTCATGGCTGACAGCTATATGATGAGAGGTTTCCCTGTTCACAGCCAGAGTCGAAAATGGTTGGCCCAAAGCTGGTGGCAGCATTTACACTTTTATGTATATTAACAAAGCTCAGATTAATTCACTGCCTCTGAGGGTTTGGATTGACATGCACACTCCACTTGTGCTGCACAGTTGTATCGCTCGCCTCTGCAAGCTTGCCTTCAAAGCCCTCTAGTTATTTAACTCTGGTCTTTCTGGGTGATTCCCATTCCTTCCACTGCACCACTGGGGGACAAGCTTTCAGCTGTCTCTTGTCTACTAATGTGGCAGAAGTCCCTTCACCAGAATCCTTTTATTTACAAATCTGATAGCAGCATATAGAGTGCTTTCAGTTAGCAGCCTACACTAGGAGTGCCAGAGGAACTGGTTAAGTACGAAGCAAGAGGTTCTCCGATTGGCCCATCAATTTGGCCCTTAATCAGGGAGTGCATATTCTAACAGGCCCATCTCAATTGCCTGATTAAAGAAGTTACAGTAGCAATACTGAAGAGTAAATAGAGCATTTTGTGAAAATGGTAGACTCCAAGCTCATGGCTGCAACTCATATATTGAATCTTGACTGAACGGTGGCAAAGCAAATCCCAGTATTAAGGGAGGAAGGAGAAATCATGAGGTGAAACAACCATCTTTTAAATCGCTATGCAGTTTTTTTTCAATGTTGTTGCTAGTCTTTTTTGCATTCTGACCATTACAAGCTGTGATGCTTTGATTCATAATTTATACCCACCATTAAGTAAATTGAATGAGGTGAAAAATATCATTGGTTCATTTGTGCTTCAAAAAATATCTAACAGTATTCAACTATTATAAATGATTTAATCACATTGGAGTCCTGGAATGATGCACAGAGCCACATTCTCATATTTGGCACAGGGAAAACTTCATTTCTACAGCACAGTATCTTCAATACCACAAAACTGAGTAAATATTGAGGAAGCAGCTGATATTGGAGATCAATTGCATTACACTTCAAGAAGGCATCATGGCCTTTGTTGGTGCCTGTCTTTATGACCCACCTGGAAGTTATCCCTCTATTCATTTGAAAGGACAGGAAGATCATAGACGGCTGGTGTACTGGTGAAAAACTCTGGCCTGTGAAAATCTTATTAAAATATTTGCTTTGCCATTTATTTGTTCCTTTCAAAATGTAATTTATCATTCCCATTGAGATTACTCCCTGATTCCCCATGCATTGAGTTTAAAGTCTCCATCATAAGCACAAATCCGTTCTCAGCCTCACTCAGCCTTTTCTTAAGTTTATTTATTAGTGTCACAAGTAGGCTTAAGTTAATGTAAAAATCCCCTAGTCATCACATTCCAGCGTTTATTCCAGTACACTGAGGGAGAACTCAGCATGATCAACCAGCACATGTTTTGGAGTGTGGGAGGAACCGGAGCACCTGGAGGAAACCCACACAGACACAGGAGAATATGCAGACTTCTCACAAACCAGGAATTGAACCCGGGTACCTGATACTGTGAGGCAGTGGTGTTAACCACTGTGTCACCGTGCCATCTTATCACCCATCTCTGCAAGCTTGCCTTCAAAGCCCCTGGTTATTTAACTCTGGTCTTTCTGGGTAATTCCCATTCCTTCCATTGCACCAGTGGAGGACAAGCTTGTAGCTGTCTCTTGTCTACCACCTGCAATTCCCTCCAACCTGGACATTCCCTCTATCTTTGAAAGCCTCTTTAAACTCTATCTTTTCCACCAAACCTCTGATAATCCCTCTTTGCCTCTTGGTTTGGGAAGAAGCATGAGTTCCTTCACAACCAAATAATCCGACACTTTGGAAAACCTCATAATCAGAAAAACAGAAAATCCAAAGATGAGAACAGAGAATATGGGTGGAATTTTACTGGCACATCTGCCTGAGGTTCTGACAATCCTGCCCAAGGACAATGGAGAATGCCGTACTCTGAGTCTCACCTATCCCCAGAATCAGGGCAGGCATGTAGATAAAATTCTGGCCCACTGACCTAATAAGGCATGGTACTTTTTACTGAGGCAGCTCTGGCTAGTCTAGCAATTTCCAAAGAAGCTGCTTGCATTGTTAGCTAAAATCTGACCCTGTGAGTGAACATTTAGCAATTTTCAGGTTCATGAAACCAGCATAGACTTGTCAAGGGCACTATAGGAGAAGTGAAGAAGTGACTAACACAATGGATAAAGGGAATGGAATAGATGTAGGTTATATCAATTTCCAGAAGGTGCTCAATAGATGGGTCAAAAGAGGCTTGTTTAAAAAATTGAGGTATAATGTGAAAGAGAAAATGTAGCAGCATGGATGGGAAAGCAATAATTCTAGTTAAAAAGTGTTGCGTAGACTGAAAAAATGCTGAAAATTATTATGGACATAGCATTGACCTGTCAGTGGAAATTGACTGAAAAAGTGTTGGAAATTATTTCCACCTAGGGGTCAATGCTTTGTCCATTTTGTTTCTCACTACACATAAATGTTTTTGGATTTCAGAATAGGGAGCACAATTTTGAAATTACCTGGTGACAGTAAAATAGTGGTTTTGGCAATAACGGAAGAGGCTTGTAAAATGTTCAGGATGATATAAACACTAATGGAAAAGTTTTCTCTCTAAGGTCTTTGAACCCATCATCACCGCAATCCAATGCTCACACAGTGTGCTTTTTGAATGCTTGAATTTGTTTTTCTTCTCTCTACATAATACTAAGACTCTTGATCTTGGTCAAAACCATCACTGCATTCCATGCAATAGCAAACGTAGTACAAAAACAAAGAACAAAGAACAACCCAGCACGGGAAACAGGCCCTTCGGCACAACAAGCCCGCGCCGCCGCATCACCCTACACCTATTCTACCCTGCGTGTCTACGAATGGAACCCCTAACTTAGCCAGATTCAGGGGAGAATAGTGTCAATTTGGTAAACCAATCAGCCTAAGAGCACATCTTTGGGGGTGTGGGAGGAAACCGGAGCGCCCGGAGGAAACCCACGCAACCGCAGGGAGAATGCACAAACTCCCACAGACACAGGCCCAAATCCATGTATCTGCACAGCCAGCAGTGCTGGTCACTGAGCTGTTGCGGCGCCCGTCTACCGGTCCAGGATCAAGCACACACACCGACATGAAGTACTAGGCCACTCCCGGAACCTCCAAGAGCAGCCCACGCACGACCCACCGTGTGCATGCCCCTCGTTTGACAACGAGGTGGACCTCCACCTGCAGAATAAAAAGACAAAAACGTTAACTTACAAGTCTGCATTTCCGGTGTCTCCCGAAGTTCTGACCTTATTTAATAGCCCCTGCTATAACCCTCCATCCTCGTTTCACTCATGTGTCTGTCTAACTGAACCTTAAACGAGTCCAACGTTCCTGCCTCCACCACCCTACTCGGTAGCGCGTTCCATACCCCCACAACTCTCTGCGTAAAGAACCTTCCTCTCACATCCAAATTATACCTCTCCCCCCTCACCCTTAAATCATGACCTCTTGTATTTGTACCCAGTCTAGGGAGCAGTCTCTCACTATTGACTCTATCTATTCCCTTCAGTATCTTATATACCTCTATCATGTCCCCCCTCAACCTCCGTCTTTCCAAGGAGAAAAGTCCCAGTTTCTCCAACCTTTCCTCGTAACCCAGCCCCTCCATACCAGGCAACATCCTGGTAAACCTCCTCTGAACCCTCTCCAGAGCCTCCACGTCCTTCCAGTAGTAAGGTGACCAGAACTGGATGCAGTACTCCAAATGCGGTCTAACCAACGTTCTATACAACTGAAGCATTAGACTGCAGCTTTTATACTCTACCCCTTCCTATAAAGGCTAGCATTCCATAAGCCTTCCTAACAACCTTCTCCACTTGTGTCGCAACCTTCATGGATTTGTGAACCTGCACTCCCAGGTGCCTCTGTATCTCTATACTCCTAATCGGTCTACCTTTTATCACATAGCTCCTCTCTGCATTATTCCTTCCAAAATGCATCACCTCGCATTTGTCAGGATTAAATTCCATCTGCCACCTATCTGCCCAATGCACCAACCTATCTATATCCTGTTGTATCACCTGACATTCCACTTCAGTACCCGCCAACCCTGCCATCTTGGTGTCATCTGCAAACTTGCTGATCACACCACCTACGCTCTCTTCCAAGTCATTTATGTATACTACAAAGAGGAGAGGTCCCAGTACTGAGCCCTGCGGCACACCACTGGTCACTGGCCTCCAGCCCGAAAAGGTCCCCTCCACAACTACCCTCTGTCTCCTATTGCCCAGCCAGTTCTCAATCCACCTAGCTACCTGACCTCGTATCCCATGCGCCTTAACCTTTTCTACCAGCCTACCATGAGGGACTTTGTCAAATGCCTTACTGAAATCCATATAGATGACATCAACGGCTCTCCCATCGTCAACCGTTCTTGTCACCTCCTCAAAGAATTCCACCAGATTCGTAAGGCAAGACCTCCCTCTAACAAAGCCATGTTGCGTATCCCTAATCAGATCGCAACGCTCCAAATGCTCATACATCCTACCCCTAAGTATTTTTTCCATTAATTTCCCTACCACCGATGTCAAACTCACCGGTCTATAATTTCCAGGGTTGTCCCTACTACCTTTTTTAAACAGCAGTACCACATTTGCTACCCTCCAGTCTTCTGGGACCTCACCTGTGTCCAAAGAAGAGACAAAGATTTGCGCCAGAGGCCCAGCAATTTCATCTTTCACCTCCCTAAGCAGCCTGGGATAAATACCATCAGGCCCCGGAGCTTTATCCGTCCTTACGCTACCTAAAAGCCCTAGCACTTCCTCCCTCGTAATAGCTATTTCCTGCAGGTTCTCCTTTCATCTTTGCCTTTCTGCCACATTCTATGTATCCTTCTCCACAGCATATTCCTTGTGGAACAGCCTGTCTGAATCCAAGATGCCTGCATGAACCCAGATAGCACATCTCAGGAGTCTCTGGAAAGGGTGCAGAGGAGGTTTACCAGGATGTTGCCTGGCATGGGGGGACTGGGTTACGAGGAGAGACTGAAGAGACTGGGGCTATTCTCCTTGGAAAGAAGGAGATTGAGAGGGGACATGATAGAGGTATATAAGATACTGAAGGGAATAGATAGAGTTAATAGTGAGAGACTGCTCCCTAGACTGGGTACGAACACAAGAGGTCATCAATTAAGGGTGAGGGGGGGGAGGTATAATTTGGAGGTAAGAGGAAGGTTCTTTACACAGAGAGTTGTGGGGGTCTGGAATGCGCTACCGAGTAGGGTGGTGGAGGCAGGCACGTTGGACTCGTTTAAGATGCAGTTAGATAGGCATATGAGTGAAACGGGAATGGAGGGATATGGTAGGGGCTATTAAATAGGGTAAACCTCGGGAGACACCGGAAGGGCAGGCTGTATAACTAATATGTTTTGTCTTTATTCCACAGGTGGAGGTCCACCTCGTGTCAAGCGAGGGGCATGCACACGGCAGGTTGTGCGTGGGCTGCTCTTGGAAGTCCAGGAGTGGCCTAGTACTTCATGTCGGTGTGTGTGCTTGATCCTGGACCGATAGACGGGCTCCACAACAGCTCAGTGACTAGCACTGCTAGCTGTGCAGATACATGGATTTGGGCCTGTGTCTGTGGGAGTTTGCGCATTCTCCCTGTGGTTGCGTGGGTTTCCTCCGGGCGCTCCGGTTTCCTCCCACACCCCAAAGATGTGCTCTTAGGCTAATTGGTTTCCACCAAATTGACACTATTTCTTCCCTGAATCTGACTGAGTAGGGTCCCATTCGTAGACATGCAGGGTAGAATAGGTGTAGGGCGATGCGGCGGCGCGGGCTCGTTGGGCCGAAGGGCCTGTTTCCCGTGCTGGGTTGTTCTTTGTTTCTTTGTTTATCTCCCAGAATGGCTTCTTGTTCAACTGTTACATGATCATTCCAGCTTCCCAGATTCAACCTTGCCCCTCCTATTTCCTCATTCACAGGTTGTACCCACAGCGACATTATCCAAACATATGGAATCAGTTTCCACTAGGGTGTTGAGGGACACTCCAGTGTACTTTTTCATTACATGAGGTGGCCATGAAGTCAAGTGTGGTAATGGGGAGCCCAATGTCAAATTATGGATGAGCCAAAACTTCCTCCAGTTGATTCCTGAGAAAACTGAATCATTTTCAATTCCGTTTGAAAAATCCGAATCTCCACATCTCATTCCATTCCCCAATTAGATTCCCATTCAGTTTGATCCAATGTCCTTTTCAAAATTGAACTGTATAACTGATACTATTAATGATTCATCTCCATGACCAGTAATTCTCTCCACATCAATCATTCCACCCAGATCTCACATCACCAAAAATAAAATCTTTAATTGCACTGTCATTATTTCCAATGTGCTTTTTTATTTAAACTCCAAGATTAAACAAAATCCAATTAATTTGAAACTCCCCAACTCATATCTTGTCCTGGGGTAAGTCCAGCTTATTCATGCTCCCTCCTCCTCAGCACTCCTAAAACCCTTCAACTCCAACCTACCAAATTCTAATTCCTTTTCTCATTTACAAGTTGTTTTGTGAAATCTCCCAATTGACCTTTATGGTCTTCTCTTGCTGTTTATTCCAGAACATGACATTCAGCCCATTAATTCTGGCCTTTTGTGTATTTCCCCTCTCACCATTACATTGAATCCTACAATGCAGGAGGAGGCCATTCAGCCCATCGAGTCTGCATCAACCACAATTCCATCCACTCCTTATCTCCATAACCTATGCATTTACCCTAGCTAGTCCTCCTGAGAAATTTAGCATGGCCAATCCACTTAACTTTCACATCTTTGGACTGTAAGAGGAAAACGGAGCACCTGGAAGAAACCCACACAGACACAGGGAGAATGTGCAAACTCCACGTAGACAGTGACACAAGCCAGGAATTGAACCTGGGTGCCTGGCGTTGTGAGGCAGCAGTGCTAACCATCGTGCCACCATACTGCCCCTTATGTTAAGATTTGCAAAATTTTTAGTTCTCTCAGCGCCCCTTGGAACCTCTTCCCTAATCCTCCCAGCCTTAAATGCCATCATCCTTTCAACCATGTTTTTGTCCACTTTTCCTAACTGTTCTATGACTACTTGGCAGTAATCTTTGAGAAGGACCTTGGTTTTTTGAAATGAGAAACTGTATAAATATGAAAAAGAGTCATACAGACTCAAAGCATTAACTTTGTTTCTCTCCCCACAAAGGCTGCCTGACAAGCTGAGTCTTTACTGCATTTTCTGCTTTTATTTCAGATTCCTAGCATCCACAGTATTTTGCTTTTATTTTATTGTATAAATATGTGGTTGGCCATGTTGTTCCTTTATTTTTGAAAATTGTTTCTAATTAAGCAGAAGTAATTGTAATGGGGGAATACTAAGTGGTAAAGCGAACACAGTGCAGACAGTCAGTTACATGTGGAAAAGTTTCTCCACTTAGGGCAACTAACTGTGAATAATTCAGTCAGTCTCAAAGAAGTGTACTATAATTGTGTGCAAGAAGCAGGAAGTTAATCAGTTGTGGAAAGTTGCTAGTAGCAAATTGTTCATGGTGAGAAGAGCACAAAAATCAATTTATTTGATTTAAAAATGTATTTATAGAAAATTTCTAAAATGACTCAGATACGTTTCTCCAGACCGACAATGTTATCTGCCAACCCTCAATGCACACTACAGATCCCATCGTAGATGAAGCTCTTTCAAAATGACACAATTATTGCAGAGGAAGTGTAGGCCCAGATAGCTCAGTCAGTAGAGCATCAGACTTTTGATCTCAGGGTCCAGGGTTCAAGTCTCTGTTGGGTTTATTTTAGGGTGGCAACGTTGTTAACATTGCTGCCTCACAATGCCAGGAAGCCAGGTTTGAGGCCAGCCTTGGGTGACTGTGTGGAGTTTGCCCATATCCCCGTGTCTGCGTGGGTTCCTTTGGGTGCTCCGGTTTCCTCCCATAATCCAAAGATGTGCAGGTTAGGTGGATTGGCCATACTAAATTGCCCCTTAGTGTCGCAAGACATGTAGATTAGGGAGATTAGTGGGGGTAAATATGTGGGTTTACAAGGAGAGGGCAAGGGAGTGGGCGGGCCTGGGCAGGATGCTCTTTTAGAAAGCTGGTGCAGACTCGATGGGCTGAATGTCTTCCTTCTGCACTGTAGCGATTCTATGAATATGGAACTGCGTTAAGAAATGTTGATGGTCAGATTTGCACCCTTGTGTGGTAAATATGGCAAATGATGGAAAACATTACAATTTTTTGGGTTATGACTTCTTGCTGGAATATGCCATTTCACTTTGCTTGATGCATTGAAGAATAAATGCAGTCCTCAGCCTTCCAGTGATCTGATTGCAATGGTGCTGCACAGCTATTCTCTAATGAAGGAGGTAATCACTTATCTGCTATATTTAACCGTAGGGTTCCACTTCGACCACAATTGCCTATTCCCAGGCCGACTGAATTTGCAAATGGATGCAAAATCTGCCATGAACCAGTGCAATTCATCAGTGCTTTAGAATGGTTTTAAAAATGAATATATCAAGGGAGATGTTTCAAGAGTTATAGTTTTGTAAAGATTCATTCATACAGCTGAAAATGTGTTTGTTACAAAATCTGAAATATTGGTTAGCATTGATGCCTCACAGCGCCAAGGACTTGGGTTTGAATCTGGCCTCAGGTGACTGTGTGGGGTTTGCACATTCTTCCCATGTCTGCATGGGTTTGGCTGGGTGCTCTGGTTTCCTTCCACACAGTAAAAAGTCTGACAACACCAGGTTTTAGTCCAGCCTATTTATTTGATAATATACTCACAAGCTTTTGGGGTTAGCCCCTTTGTCAGGTGAATGGAGAGTTCTGGCCTCAGCAGTCTAGGTTTATTGGCCATGCTAAATTACCTCTTAGGGTTAGGGGGATTCATTGCAGGGATAGGGCCTGGGTGGAATTGTTGTCAGTGTGGGCTCAATGGGCCAAATGGCCTCTTCCTGCACTGTGGGGATTCAATGATTCAGTGGAAAACTAAAGTGTCAACTGACCAGTGATGAACGTAATTTTAAAATTCTCTAAAATGATATTTAAGAATATAGAAAATGGTTTTCTAGTTAGATTGTGGTACAATCAGTTCCTTGGTAAATTTTAAAAATCATTCCATACCTTTCATTATGATCTTTTTTTTGTTTTGCTGCTTCCAAAAGCTCCAGCTTAGATTTTTGGAACTTTCTCAAAGGTTTGCAAATATGCATTATTAACAGAAACTCCCAGTTTGATTAATTCACCCTGGGGCTTGGTTTAAATGTTTTATTTAAAAAAAACTATCACAAAAGATCACAAAGACCTGGATTGCACTGAACGTAATTTGTATTTAATCTTCGTGTGAATTCACCAATATAGGGGGAATTACATTGAAAAATCCCAATGCAGTCAGGAGGAAACTCCAGGCCACGGACATTCAAACCAGCTGGAATTAATTTATGGGCAAATGGAACATGATGTGTAGTGGAATGTGTATTTCAATGACAAAGCCATCAGTGTTCATGCCTGGAGAAATCATAAAATACTATTGTGTAATCTATGGATTAGAGTTGGGGACTATCCGCCTCCCAAAGTGGTCCTTTTAAATACACAATAGACTAACGGATATTTGAGCACAGTTTGAAACAACCAATGCCATTTGAGGTTGTAACATCTGGAAAGACAGCTGGGAAGGCAATGCTGAAGTGCCTGCCTTATTCAAAGTCAGTGCAATATTTCTTGTTAAACAATGAATGTTTCTTTCCACCTGTCAGATAGGGTCACAGGTTTCCCCAATTATGAGAGATTCATTTGGAAGACTTTGAAACTAGATAGCTTGTTTCATCAGAGATGCACTTAGTATATTAAGTTAGTCGGTAACTCATGACTTCTGTTCAGGCACAAAGGAATTTCAGTCCAAGTATTATTACACCAAAAGAGTAATGATGGTAGCTGACAGGGAATCACTCCTTCTTTCATCAGAAAGGCAACGGAAATTATAAACCTGTATAAGTAGCTTTTAGGGCAAAGGAGAACAATGAAGGAAGTATAAAATCCATATTAGCTAATAATCTGTTGATCTGTTGCTACAGAATTATTCTGGTGAATAGTCTTGCCATGAGCAATATGTATTGAAGGGAATCACAATGTGCCCAGCATGCTTCTAAAGACATCAGCAGCTCAGCACATCCTCCTCCTGAACCTTCTAAGTTGCCTTCTCCTGCTCTGTCTCCTCATTACCCGCTGCTGCAAAAACGAAAGTACAATTGTCTTGCAAAGATCTAATACACTTCCCCTCAGCTGGGACATTCTGTGAGGTTGCTTACAGAAGTTGCAGAAGATTCAGCACTTGCTAAAAAGCACAAGATGCAGGAATGTGAAAGGAATTATGCATGAGATACGCATAATTGTACTTGACATGCAATTAACAAGATTTACAGTGGTTATGGCAGAATTTGGGGATGAAGAATGTCAGCAGTGTAGGCTATGCAAACACCAGAATGCCCTTCACCTTGACTGAAGTTAATTTTGTCCATGGTCAGAAATTATCCCATGGAGTAAGTTTTGATCAGTAACAATCAGTTGATTCCATATTTCAGCACAAATCTTACATTCACGGTTTATTCTAATATATTTTGTCTTTTTAAGCTACAAATAGTTTCATCTGAAATGAAGCAGCTAATAATTAAATCCTGACCAGCACAAACAAACCATGAATTCTTGTGATGATTTATCGCGTCTTCCAGAAATGTCTCAAGTGATTGAGTTACTTTGAGTGCTGAGAATCAAAAACAGGATGGTCATGTCCTGAAGCACACAACATGATACAAGTAAACTGAAGACAATTACCTGCAACTGTATATAACAAGTCCAAGATCTCTTTCTGCTGACATTACTCCTCTCAAAACTCCATAAGCAAGTATTATGAATGATTATTTGGATGCACGTTTATTACCTTTTCTGAGTCATTTATATTGTTTTCAATAATGGTTTCACACGCGCTGTGTGAGAAAAGCAATTAGTTCATTGACTGTTATTGGAACAATGATGAATTACATAACTATCATAACAGGGTAGCAATAACAATCAGATGGATTAATTTAAACTTTTGGCAGTGATGTAAAATAGACGATATTGGATGGACTATGTAAAGTGGTTCACATAATATTGGCTACCTGCCAATGCCATGCATTATTACTGTTGGAATTGTAGATACATACATTAAGTGGGTGATCAAAAGCAGCTGTCCCGAAATGGGGAAATATAAGGGCTTCAATACAAAAGAATAAAAAGATGCTCACACTGGGTGTTGGGGGGAGGGCAGTAATTGGAAGGGTCTCTGGATGGGATTTTCCAGCCGCGTTCACCCCAAAACTGGAAAATCCTGCCTGAGGTCAACACAATTACTTTGGCAGTCACCATCATTCTCAGCGTTGGAATAACCCGTTTCACACGAAATTCAGTTCAGTCCTTAGTTAACTCTCATCTGGTTGCCAGTTTCTACTCAGCGTCCAATTAGCTATTTTTATTTACCTTTCCCTTCATGTTTGAACGCATCTCAAGTACCCCTAGTGCTCTTAGCCACAATATTTACACAAGAGAAAGTGAAAAACACTTAGCTGGTTTGAAATTGCCTACAGATAGCAAACACCTTGGTTTTCCTACTGGCGTGGGCATTTCATACCGGCTCTGAAGAACTGGGCCCAAGTTCTCTTTCAAGAGAAACACAAAATGCTGTGGATGCTGGAATCTGAAATAAAAATAGGAAAATGCTGGAAAATCCAACCAGGCCTGACAGCATTTGTGGAGAGAGAGTAGAGCCTGGCTGACTTTGTCAGAACTGCGATGAAGGGTCATCCAGACTCAAAACATTGGCTCTACTCTCTCTCCACAGATGCTGCCAGGCCTGCTGAGATTTTCCAGCATTTCTCTGTTTTTGTTCAATATTCTCTCTTCCTTTTTTCTAAGGGTTTTTTTACGAGGGAGTTTCACACAGCATTTCTAAAACTAAATGACATAATACTCTGCCACCCAGTAACAAAGAAAGATTCACTGTCTGTATGATTTTCTTTCACATAATGCTCTAACCCAACTTAGCATTTCAATTTAGATAAATTGTTTTCATCTATGCAAAAGAATTCTACTACAGAGCAAAGGCTGATGCTATAAGCAAAATCACTAATATTAAAAGCTTTCAAGCAAACCAAGAAATATGAAATTTGACTTAAATTTTTTTGTTTGTTCACTTGTGGGATGTGGACATAATTTGCTGGGCCAGCATTTATTGCCCATTGCTGAGCACATTTAAGAACATAAGAACATAAGAAATAGGAGCAGGAGTAGGCCAACTAGCCCTTCGAGCCTGCCCCGCCATTCAATAAGATCATGGCTGATCTGTCGTGGCTCAGTTCCACATTCCCACCCTCTCCCCATAACCCTTAATCCCCTCTCTTATCAAAAACCCATCAACCCGCGTCTTAAAAATATTTAGCGAGGTAGTCTCCACCACTTCAACGGGCAGAGAATTCCAGAGATTCACCACCCTTTGAGTGAAGAAGTTCCTCCTCAACTCCGTTCTAAACCGCCCCCCCTTTATCTTGAGGCTGTGCCCCCTAGTCCTACTGTCCTTTCTGAGCGGGAAGAGTCTCTCCACCTCTATCCTATCCATCCCATTCATCATCTTATACGTCTCAATGAGATCTCCCCTCATTCTTCTAAACTCTAACGAGTACAAGCCTAATTTATTCAGCCTCTCCTCATAGCTCAACCCCCTCAACTCCGGCATCATCCTAGTAAACCTCCTCTGTACTCACTCCAAGGCCAAAATATCCTTGCGTAAGTACGGCGCCCAAAACTGCACACAGTACTCCAGCTGCGGCCTCACCAATGCCCTATACAGCTGCAGCAAGACCTCCCTACTTTTATATTCAATCCCCCTCGCTATGAAGGCCAGCATCCCATTCGCCTTCCTGACCACCTGCTGCACCTGCAAGCTGGGTTTTTGCGACTCATGCACAAGGAGCCCGAGGTCCCTCTGCACCGTTGCCTGCTGCAGTTTTTCTCCACGCAAGTAATAATCCTTCCTACCGTTATTCCTACCAAAGTGGACCACCTCGCACTTGCCAACATTAAATTCCATTTGCCATTTCCTGGCCCATTCGCCCAGCCTATCTAGATCCTTCTGTAGACTCTCCACACCCTCCGTGCAATTTGCCTTTCCACCAATCTTGGTGTCATCAGCAAATTTCGACACCTTACACTCGGTTCCCTCCTTATGAGTCAACCACACGAGCTTTGACAAAGGGTCATCTGGACTCGAGACATCAGCTCTTTTTTCTCCTTAGATGCTGCCAGAGCTGCTGAGATTTTCCAATATTTTCTCTTTTGGTTTCAGATTCCAGCATCCGCAGTAATTTGCTTTTATTTAAGTGTCAACCACATTGCTGTGGATCTGGAGTTACACGTTAGCCAGACCAGGTAAGGACGGCAGACTTCCCTCCCTAAAGGACATAAGTGAACCAGATGATGTTTCATAACAACCGACGATGATTTAACTCCAGAATTTTATTGAATTGAAATTTCACCATCTGCCATGGTGGGGTTTGAACTTCAGTGCCTTGTGGACATAGACATAGAACAGTACAGCACAGTACAGGCCCTTTGACCCTCAATGTTGTGCCGAGCTTTGTCTGAAATCAAGATCAAGCTATCCCACTCCCTATCATTCTGGTGTGCTCCATGTGCTTATCCAATAACTGCTTGAAAGTTCCTGAAACGTCCAACTCCACTATCACAGCAGCCAGTGCATTCCACACCCCAACCACTCTCTGAGTAAAGAGTGCCTTGTGCATTGTCTTGGGTCTCAGGATTACTAGTCCAGTGTTATTATCATTATGCCATTCACTCCTTTCTAGGCTAAGTGTTTATATCATAAAGGCTGTTGTAAAACATTTTTGGTTGAGTTTCTCTTTAAGGAATAGGAACTGGATGAATCAAAGAGTTACTTCCAAAACCATCTGACATACTTTATTCATTTTCTTTAACAGCAAGCTTTGATGTTTTTCAATACCATTTGAGGAACATTACTGCAGTCACCGTTATTGAAAATTACTGTGATATTTCTAATTTAAAAGATCTACCATAATTTGCTTTCTCAAGGCATGGCAAACCCAGTGTTTACCTCCTTAAGTT
Organism: Carcharhinus amblyrhynchos; assembly: GCF_965287045.1. Classification (NCBI taxonomy): domain Eukaryota; kingdom Metazoa; phylum Chordata; class Chondrichthyes; order Carcharhiniformes; family Carcharhinidae; genus Carcharhinus; species Carcharhinus amblyrhynchos. Next base: position 19,577,452 of record NC_137339.1, on the reverse strand, counting down.
ATAAGATTCAAGGATTGTGAAATAGCCAGTGCCAGAACTGAGAGGGAAATTAGATTGGGTGAATTCAATGTCAAATCGGATGCAGGAGGAGAAGAGGAGGAAAGAATGATTGAATAACAAGAGGGAAAAAAAGAAAGAAAACTATTTTAAATCTTTCACCAACTAAAACCTGAAGGAATAAGGCACTCATGATGGCTACTTTTTAGTGAGGTTGAATGACAGTGGTTAACATGTTGTTAAAAGGGCTGTCCGGCAGTAATGGACAAGACTTAACTTTCTGTGGTTAGTTTATTTTGTATGTGCCATGCAAATATAGCAACTTCAGGCCATTCAGTGCATTTCATCGTTACGGCAAACAGAAAAGTGTTTCACAGAGATAATGTTGAAGCGACGCATCTCAAACACGGAACTTTGGATTTCCACATTTGGCCTCACAAAATCTACACTTTCTGTAGAATTTACAGATAAATAATAGAGCATCAATTGCTCCTCCATTATTTTGACAGCAAATTCTAGCAATTGTGTTTGATCTGTACCTTCTTCAAAACAGAATACAGCAATTGCTCCTGCAGAAAATACAAGCTTAATTCTGGCAAAAACTGTGTAAAGATGAAGGAAGTATGCATTAATTCATTTAAAATGCATGCAAATCCCATTTCTTTGGATTGTCAACAGTCTGAGAACTGTGGTTTATTACATCACCATTACACTGTTGCTTCACCATGAGTTAGCTGGAACTCCAAGCTGTCATTTTATAGCTAACTGTTAGATCAAATATAGTATTCTCTCTAATTTCCTTTATTTTTAAAAGCCAGAAGCTGAAAATCCAAAACACAACATCAATTGTGCAGAGAAGTTAACATATAGATGGTGCCAACATTTTCATCTATTTTTCATTTTAAATATCTTTAAATTGGGACTTTTTTGTCTATATTGGAAAATTACATAGAAAGACAAGCTTGTAAACAGAAGGTTTTGGCCACATAACTGAGTTGGGTCTATAACAATTGTAGGTTCAGTGCTATGCTGCTGCTTTGGAACAAAAGTGCTGCTGGGTGTGCTTGGGTTGAAGACATCTTGGTGAGGGTGTTAGCTTGGGCAATGAGACCACACATGAGAAGAATACAGAGTAGGCAGATTGTGATGTTTGTCGGTGTGTGCTGCTGAACTACTGTCAAGCTTGGTGTGGCACGGTGGCACAGTGGTTAGCGCTGCTGCCTCACAGCTCCAGTGGACTGGGTTCAATTCCTAGCTTGGGTCACTGTCTGTGTAGAGTTTGTACGTTTTCCCTGTGTCTGTGTGGGTTTCCTCTGGGTGCTCTGGTTTCCTCCCATTGTCCAAAAACGTGCAGGTTAGGAGCATTGGCCATGCAAAATTCTCCCTCAGTGTACCTGATCAGGCAATAAATGGTTCACTTTCAGACTCCCAAAAGCCTTTCCACCATCTACAAGGCACACTTGAGAGTATGAATTGGAATTCTCTACATTAGCCTGATGAATGCAACTCCATTAACACTCAAGAAGCTCAACACCATCCACAACAAGGCAGCCAACTTGATTGGTACACCATTTGCACAACATTCACTCCCTCCACCACCAATGCACAGTAGTAGCACTGTCTACCATCTACAAGATTATCTGCAGGAATTCACTAAGGCCCCTTAGACAGCATTTTCCAAAGCCACAACCAATGAGAAGGACAAGGGCAGCAGATGCTTGGAAATCCTTCCACCTGGAAGTTCCCCTCCAAGTCATTCATCATCCTGAGCATCCTGATTTGATTGTTTTATATTTGATTTGATTTAATAATGTCACATGTATTAACATACAGTGAAAAGTATTGTTTCTTGTGCGCTAAACAGACAAAATATACCGTTCATAGAGAAGGAAAGGAGAGAGTGCAGAATGTAGTGTTACAGTCATTGTTAGGATGTAGAGAAAGATCAACTTAATGCAAGGTAAGTCCATTCAAAAGTCTGACAGCAGCAGGGAAGAAGCTGTTCTTGAGTTAGTTGGCACGTGGCCTCAGATTTTTGTATCTTTTTCCAAAGGAAGAAGGTGGAAGAGAGAATGTCCAGGGTGTGTGGGGTTCTTAACAATGCTGGCTGCTTTCCTGAGGCAGTGGGAAGTGCAGACAGTGTCAATGGATGGGAGGCTGGTTTGCATGATGGACTGGGCTACATTCACAACATTTTGTAGTTCCTTGTGGTCTTGGGCAGAGCAGGAGCCATACCAACTTGTGATACAACTATAAAGAATGCTTTCTATGGTGCATCTGTAAAAATTGGTGAGAGACTTCGAAAAGTATTGCTGTTTCCTTCACTGTTGCTGGGTCAAAATACTGGAACTCCCTTCCTAACAGCAATTGTAGGTGTTTTGAAGTTTAAAGTTTATTTATTAGACACAAGTAGGCTTACATTCACACTGCAATGAAGTTACAGTGAAAGTCCCCTAGTCACCACACTCCGGCGCCTGTTCGGGTACACTGAGGGAGAATTTAGCATTTAGTATTGTACCTACAGCACAAGGACTGCAGTGGTTCAAGAAAATAGCTCACCAGCACTGTCTCAAGGACAATTAGGGATGGGCAATAAATTTTGGTCCAGCAGCAATATCCAGATCCCATAAATGACTAAAAAAATGTTGGTGGAGTTAATTCAATAAATTTAATGAATAAATCTGAAATTGAAATCTTGTCTCAGTAATGGTAACTTGAAATTACCATTAGTTGTCAGAAAAGTCTATTTGTTCAGTAATGTCCTTCAGGAAGGGAATCTTCCATCTCTTCTGGACCATATGGCGTTCCAGAATCACAGCAACATGGTTGACTCCTAACTACCTTCTGAAATGTTGACTCCTAACTGCCTTGTTCAAGGGTAACTTGGAACAGACAACAAATGCTGGCATTGCCAGTGATGGCCACTTCCCATGAAAGAAGTAACAAAGAGATTGTACTATAAGGGGGAAGCGAGATTTGTGAAATTGGCTAAGGCTGGAACATACCATCATCCTCATTTCAACATGGTTTCCACCGCATTACTGACCATGGCCACAACAATGATTTTCAGCACCATCCCCTTCATGGTGGTCAGAGTCCACGGCTATGCCTGTCCCCCACCAGTCTGGTGCTGCTGCCTCTGATTATGGGCCATCTTGAATTACAAGAGATGGAAATTGATCAGTTAGTGTGGTGCAATGTGTTTGGCTGATATATCTGACATATTTGATTAGCTGGCAGTGTACTCAAGATGTGAGTGTGAGGTTTGCAGCATTGCTGTTTCTGGGATGAGGTGAGGCTATGAATGTTGATAGTTAAGGGAAGGTTGGGGAGTGGTGGATGAACTGGGCAATATTTGAGGCTACTGGTTCACTTGTAGAGATATTGGCTGGCATTTTACCGCCTCCAGGGCAGGCGAGGCTCACAGAACAGAATTTTCCATTGGCCTTGGATGGGATTTTACAAGCCTCACCTGAACAAGATCATAAAATCTCACCCATGGCATCTGAGGATGCATTGACTGACCTTGTCAACTTATGTAAGGTCATCGAACGTTTTTGGCAGTGCATCCCCAAAACTTGTCCACCATCTACAAGACACAAGTCAGGATTGTAATGGAACACTCCCCACTTGCCTGATGGGTGCAGCTCCAACAACACACAAGAAGCTTGAAACTATCTAGGACAAAGCAGCCCACTTGATTGGTGCCACATCCACAAACATGCACTCCTTTCATCACTGACACTCAGTAGCAGCCAAGTGTACAATCTACAAGATGCCCTGCAGAAATTCACCAAAAATCCCTACCAAACCCATGAGCACTTCTATCTAGAAGGACAAGGGCAACAGATACACGTAAACAGCACCATCTGCAAGTTCCCCTCCAAGTCACTCACCATCATGACTTGGAAATATAGCACCATTTCTTCGGTGGGTGAAAATCCTGGAATTCCCTCCCTAATGGCATTATGGGTCAAACCCATAGCACATGGACTACAGTGATTCAAGAAGGTAGCTCCCCACCATTTTCTCAAGGGCAAGTAGGGATGCGCAAAAAATGCTGGACAGCCAGGAACGCCCATATCCCACGAATGAATTTTAAAAAACCTAAGTACTTGGAGCTAGAATGTTGGTATTGATTGTGATGTTTCAGCTCCCACTGCCTTCACAAAGAGCCTCTGGGCACCCTAAGTGAAGAGGACCTCTGTCTCCCTGCAGCAAGGCCTCCAATGCTACATCAATGAACTATGGAGCCTGGTTGTTGTCATGCCATGCCACTTTCAAGCTCAGTTCTGCTCAGTTTTTCCACAGCTATTTCTATTGCACGTTGCACCAGAGAATGCCCCACTTTTTAAGAGGAGCAGTCAGGCTTTAGGCATTGCAAGTGAGCTGTATGTACTACCAACCTTGCATAGACTTAGAGCCAAGCTAAGTCATGCAGCATTCAGCACAGGGCTGCAGGCCACAGTCATTATAATTAGCAGCAGCAGAACATTTGCTTGCTGCCTGCATCACCTTGAACTGTTTGAACATGCATCAATTTCTGCACCTGAATTCTGGCCTTATCCACTTTTGCTTTGGACATGCATGATCCAAAGATAACCATTCGTAAATTAAAGCATTATTCTACAAATTTACAATGGTACAGCTTGCCGACACTATAATTAAGAAAGCCCACCAATGCCTCTACTTTCTCAGAAGACTAAGGAAGTTTGGCATGTCAGCCACAACTCTCACTAACTTTTATAGATGCATGATAGAAAGCATTCTTTCTGATTGTATCACAGCTTGGTATGGCCCCTGCTCTTCCCAAGACCGCAAGGAACTACAAAAGGTCGTGAATGTAGCCCAATCTATCATGCAAACCAGTCACCCATCCATTGATTCTATCTACACTTCCCACTGCCTCAGAAAAACAGCCAGCATAATTAAGGGCCCCACACACCCCAGACGTTCTCTCTTCCGCATTCTTCTGTCGGTGAAAAGGTACAAAAGTCACGTACCAACTAATTCAAGAACTGCTTCTTCCCTGCTGCCATCAGACTTTTGAATGGACCTACCTCGCATTAAATTGATCTTTCTCTACACCCTAGCTCTGACTGTAACATTACATTCTGCACTCTCCTTCTCTATAAATGGTATGCTTCATCTGTATAGCATGCAAAAAAAATACTTTTTACTGTACATTAATACATAATAAGTCAAATCAGATCAAAGTAGCTCCAGAATTTCTTTCCATGATCATGCATCCATAAGAAAGTTGGGAGGGCACAACTAAATAATGATCCAATTAATTCTTAAATTGAGTAAAAGTGTACACGAGCTTACTTTCTCTAAGTTTGATGAAAGGAGTGTTTTCTCTAGAAACTAAAAGTAGTTTTACTTCTTGCAGCGTTTTCTGGGTAACTATTGGGTAAGATAGTCGGAACCATCTGAAGTTTGCAATTTATCACACAGTTTCAGATGGTTCCCACTGCAGGGCAAATTTGCCCAACAAGAATTGTGAACTTCTCAGGCATTGACTGTGCAATCCATTCATGGGACCCTCAGTAGGGGGAATGTCCTCAGTCCATCTTGAGGGCAGTTACAAAGCCCTGGAGGTCAGAAGCTATGGCCCCATCACAAGTTGCTTCCCCAACATCAAAAACACTTGCAGCTCAGAACAATGGAACTAAGATAATAAGGCATTTAACAGAAGGATAATTAAAGAAAATGAGTAGAGTGTCTGTACACAGGTCTGCAAATGACTGAGGGTGAGGGGGGTGATCACGTCTTGTTCGTTTTTCAGTTCATGCACTTACAAAAACACATCAACAGGAAGAAGTGCACAGCACTTGATTGCAGGCCCTGGAAAATAACATTTAAAACATGCTTAATTGCATGGATCTAATGGAGAATGCGGTCAGCTTGAATTTGACTTTGTAGATGCATTCAGCTGTCTGTCGGAAGGTAGCAAGGATAGGAACCAATTGTAAATTGATTGACACACCCTTGGAGAACTTATGGTGGTAACAAACACATTGGAAAGCATAGTCATAAACAATGTAAAAATTAAGCCTTTGGAAATTCGGAGGCAAAACATCTTTTTGAAAGGGTAGCAAAATGTTATCAGAAAGGTTTCCAGTAGTCAGTCATAGATTCTTCGGAAACATGTGTGTAATTAGCCATTGCCTAATGCTTTGCTGGGCACAGTGACGTGACAGAATGCTGTCAGCTGGTACTATTTACGATCCTAGTAGAACGTATTGATGACAGTCGTGGTGACTGGATGTTATTCTGCATTGGATTTGGCTGAATTTCATAAGCAATTTCTCATTTGTAATATTCACTGTGCAAATCAACACAAGCTGAGAAGGTTAACATCATGATTGAAAAGGAGTAAGATTGGAAGATGGGATGCAGGTTCTTCTATCAGTTTGTTGTGAAGGTCATCTAGATGAGCTTGTTTTTCAGCCAAGTTTAGGATAAGAAATTAGCAAGCATCCTCATATATTGGGCCCAGAGAATAATCAGGCTCATTGAAAAATTGAGAAATCAAGGTTGTTGGAATAAGAAAGGTTCTTACATGGAATTTTGTTTTTGCACTTGCAGTTTTGCTTGAAAAAGCTGCCAGATGCAATTTTCATTTCAGAATAGAACATAAAATCCCAGTCTAGACTTACTTTTCCCCTAGTGACCCTAAATATAGGGACATATGTTTCGTGCAAAAAAAAATCAGGTCGTTTCTTCATTTTACCATTCACAAAAAGTTGGCAAAAAAAAAATCTGCCTAGCTGCTAAAGTGATAACGATTCATACAAAGTTTATTCACATGTGTTCATTGGATTGGAGTACAAATCTTCAGCTGAAGAGCCAATAACAGTATGATGGGCTGAATGTACTGCTTTAAATTTATTTATTTGTGCTCCTGTACTGAAACTTGTATGGATTTAATGAGTTCCATTGATTAAATTCTCATGCTGCGCCAAAATACATAATAAACATTAATTATTTTCCATTTTTTCTCTCCTTCCACAAAAGATGTACTAATTCCAATGATCCTTGCTTATCAAAGAATCATTGGCCATGCTAAATTGCCCTTTAGTGTCAGGGGGACTAGTTAAGGTAAATGCATGGAGTTACGGGGATGGGGCCTGGATGGGATTGTGGTTGGTGCAGACACGATGGGGCTGAATGGCCTCCTTCTGCACTGTAGGATTCTATGCAATTTTTAGTACAGGAGCAGGCCATTCAGCTTATCATACTGTTCTTGGGTCTTCAGCTGAAGAGTTATACCAAAATCCAATGAACACATACGAAGAAACTGACTTGAACGGAATTATATTGAATAAGGTTGAATAATATTGAATAAACCCAATATATTTTGTTGAATAAGTTACATTTTCCATTATGTATTCCTCCTATATGTGACTTAATATGACTTGTCTTGCATAAGCATTACAAACCATTGATTAAATTTTTATACATGTTCCACAAAAGAAATCAGAGCCATGTTAGTCTATTCATTCAAAATGACATTATAGATGTAATGTCACATTGGTTTCTCTAATTGTTCCCAGAAATAATGGAGGTCAAACAGTCTTTATTTTATGAAATTATCCTGTGGTTAAAATTAGTGCTACTGAGCAAACATAATTTTGGAACTTTGGTTTATTTTAAATTGTTTGAAGTGCAATTTACAGTGAGCATTATGCTGCATGCAGAACACATGATCTCATAAGCATTTAAATTGCCTGGACACAGATAATTTACTCTGTCTACATACTTAATCCAAAATACATAAACTGCATTTATTCCAGAACTGTATCATGAGAGTTAAAAATACAAATTATACCACCATATACAACACAAATTATTTTCAAAGTTAAGGTATTCTTATCCACCCATGAAGTATTATCATAGAATTGTAGAATCCCAACAGTGCAGAAGAGGCCATTCAGCTCATTGAGTCTGCACCAACTGTTTGAGAGTATGATTATCGCTGATGCCACATAATGCCAGGGATCCGGTTCGATTCCCGGCTTGGGCCTCTGTGTGTGCGGAGTCTATATGCTTTCCCCGTGTCTGCATGGGTCTCCTCCAAGTGCCCTGGTTTCCTCCCACAGAGTGAAAGATGTGCGGGTTAGGTGCATTGGCCATGCTCCTATTCTCCCTCAGAGTACCCGAACGGGTACCGGAGTGTGGCAACTAGGGAATTTTCACAGTAATTTAGTTGCAGTGTTAATGTAGGTATATTTGTGACACTAATAATTTAACTTAAACTTAACATAGCCAGGCCCTCTCCCTATCCTACCCCTGTAACTCCAGACATTTCCCATGGCTAATCCATCTAACCTACGTAATTTGGGACACTACAGGGCAATTTAGCATGGCCAATCAATCTGTGCGTCTTTGGACTGTGGGAGGAAACTGGAGCAACTGGAGGAAACCCACACAGACACAGGGAGAATGTCTACACAGACAGTTAACACACTGGGTATTATTACATTGGGTATATTGCAGTTCTGTGTACAACTGTGAATGAGTATTCTGTACTGTTTTTCTAGATTGCTGTTGAATTAAAGCTTTGACTCAAAAACAAATACATGAGACTGTAAGGATTTGTAATTATAGAAGTATGGCCCAATATACACTACACAAAAAGAGATAAGCAAATAGTATTCTGATTAATATGATTTTCTTGCCTGTGCTGCATGATTACTCAGTGAACTTATCATCCGAAGTTAGTGTGTCACTCACATAATCAATCAGTCACCCGATATGTTGCCCACAGAATCACTCACCTATCCAGTATCCCACTGTTACCTTCACAGCTGTTAACTCCGCTGCTGCTCTTAACCTCTCACCCATAACCATTACGCTAGCCTCTCACTCAATCTAGTCATCCATTTCCAATTCATCATCCCTGTTTTTATGCTTCATCTGCCTGTTATATTTCTCCTTTGTTGTCATTTTTTGACCTGCAGACTTTTTTTGCCTCAGTTTTTATACCACTGCAAGTGTCCGGCTTGTTTTTCAGTTTATTAGTTTCAATATATCCATTAGCATTGTCCCTTGTGTTTCATATTCCTGCTCTGTGACCTTTTGTCTCTTTTTCCTTTTGTAGTAAATACACTTTGCACATCTTTTCACTTGGCAAATTTATCCTTAAGTTTATAGAATCCTACAGTGCAGAAGGAGGCCATTCAGCCCATCGAGTATGCACCAACCACAATCCCACCTAGGGCCTATTGATGCATTTACTCTAGCCATTCCCTCGAACGCTAAGGGGCAATTTAGAATGGCCAATCCACTTAACCCGCACGAATTTTGGAATGTGATAGGAAACCGGAGCAGCCGAAGGAAACCCACACAGACACAGGAAGAATGTGCAAACTCCACACAGACAGTGACCCAACCCGGGAATCGAACCCGGGTCCCTGGTGTTGTGAAGCAACGGTGCTAACCACTGTTCCACCATGCTCCCATTATGATATATGTCACAAGGTTACACACCCCTTTAATTTTAAATTGTGATCTTTAAACTTCCAACTGACTGAAAATGTTGCAATTTGAAATGAGACAGAACAAACGACATTTAAAATGTGAGGGCACATTCCAAATGGTGAAGGTGAAAAACAAACAAGTCATCCTCAGGGGCGGATGAAGAGGGAAATTTTCCTGCAGTTCAGAGTCCCAATGAAACCTGTCACTGTCAAAGAAAGAGACATTAACATGCAAACGTGTTGGATGTTGAAACAATGGTTTCCACAGATAGACCCACACAAAACCCCATGGAAATGCACAATGAATGAAACATTTCAGGCAAGGCTGCAGCAACTAGTGAGAGATTGCAAGGAAATCATAGAATCCTCACAGGGCAGAAGGAGGCCATTTGGCCCATCTCATCCGCACCAACAATCCCCCCCAGGCCCCATTTCTGCAACCCCTCATATTTACTCTACTAAGCACCTTGACACTAGGATTAATTCAGTACGGCCAATTAACCTAACCCACACATCTTTGGACTGTGGGAAGAAACTGGAGCACCTGGAGGAAATCCACGCAGATATGTGGAGAATGTGAAAACTCAACACAGACAGTTACCTGAATTGAACACCAGTCCCTGGTGCTTTGAGGAAGCAGTGTTAACAATTGTGGCACTGTCCCACCCCAAAGAGGAAATGGGCTGATAGCTGGGCTCTCTGCCTTTCCATCTTGGAACAAGTATATTAGCCAATTTGGAAGATAACACTCCTCGAAATCTATCAGCGAAGTGAGATCACATAATAATTGCAACACCTTCTATATCCAAGCGGATTCAAAAAGCCAACAAATTCAAATCAGCTGCAACATTTAAAAAAACTATGTCCTAAGAACCATCAAATGGCATTGAACCATATGTTCTTTAACTTGTTGTTTTATTTGGCTAAACTTCCCTTATTTCTGATACCTGTGTGTGGACCTTGTATTTTTATTATTTTTCCTCAGTTTTAGGGGTTAATAAATTTGCTTTATCTTTGACTCAAGGAAACTTTACTTGACTGGTCCCTTATTGCTCACAGCTTAAACAGTTAAATACATTTGGATTGGGAAAAGGCATATCCTCATGAAAAAGAAACTTAAACCTTTGTTGTAACCAACCGAGGAGTTTGAATAGAGGGAAGCAAGTTTACACCTGGTCATAACATGTAGGATCTATGATTGGCAACACTGACTGTAGTCAATGTTTCAAGAAGGCTGGAGGAACTAAGCTTCATTCCATTTCATTGCCTTTGGAAAAGTCAGTACCTCAGAGAATTTACTTATTTCAGTTGATTTATATATGAATGAGGATGAGAAACAGAACTTCTGCTTGCTTGTAGCTTGATGTAACTTTTTGCATTAGTCTACTGATAATCTTCAGTTTTCTGTACAACCATTTTGATAATCAATTAAGCTTTGCTAAAACTCACAAAATGGGGAATACCCAAACTTTTACATTAGGAATGCTACCATACATCTGAGCTATGACGTGTAATCCTAACTGCAGATCAAAATAGTTGATTTTTGTTAAGTATTATAAAGTGGAGGTTGATCACCCCTCTAAGAACTAACACCAAAACACCCAAAGAGGAGCACCTCGCCTGCTCATCTGTAAGACGTGTGTGTGAAGTGGTGTGATCTGCTCTTCAGCAACTTCTAGAGGTTAAACACAAAATAAATCCCCAACACTCTCTCTAAAATCAGTATGCAACAATTTATCCATCTAATTAACAATGAACAAATTAACTAAACTATTAACAAACCAACTAAATCCCTTCTAACTATTAACGATTCCTGAATAAAACAAGACTCTAATGGTGTGCCGTTCAAATAAATACAACTCCCACTCGTTAACAGAAAGAGAATTTGCTCATTCTCTAAATTACAACCAGGTTTCATGTCTTCCAGAATATTCTGGGCCTTCTCTGTTGATTCTTATACCTGGATCCTTTTTCTTCTTTGCTGTCTATACGTGCTTTCTCGAAGACATAGATGAAGCTAAGAGAATCAGTGATTCTCTTTCTCTCGAGAGTTGAGAGCTGTTACTCAGGCAGGTGGCAGTTGCTCTACCTCTTTGTCCCACTGCCTCTTTTATACTTGTGACGACATATCAATAATCCCTACAGTAGTCCTAAATGGTCAAAACCATCAGATTTAAATTTAATAGGTTTTTGGTGTCTAAGTGCCTGATTCAAATTGATTGGTTAAATACAAAAGCCTGTTGTCTTGGCAAAAACTGCTGCTTGGCCTTTCAATATAAATGCTTCAGTTTGGGCTGTCTGCATACTTGCATTTTTTAAAAAATCTCTAACCACAGGAAAAAAGTGACCTTTTAAAGCGACCATGCAAAGCTTTCCCCCCTCGCATTTTACAATTTTACCATTCTTACAAACACTAAATTTCCTACCTCCCAATCCACAATAACTCTACCAAACTTTGCAACATAAGACTTTGAAATTATTTTGATAATTTACTGTGATCATTTGCTGAAGTTCAAGAAACTGTGGAGCAGAATATAGCTGACCAGGTGATTTGGCCGACAGCTTCCACATTCAAGGTGATGGCATGGAAAAGTTATCTGAGGCTCATTGATCCATTATCATTGAGACAAGTTACTATTGTTTCAATAATGATCTCAATCAGGATATGAACTCTCTGGAGACAGAATATAGCTGCTCTAAAAAAATGCAAGCAGTCTCAAAAAAAAGTGCCTGAATAAAAATCATCTCTAAACATATAATAATTTTCCTTTTTGTAAGTAACTGCAAAGTTGATATATTAATAACCTTGCTTTTCCTGTGGCACCCAGGGCGAGTGTCGCTGTAGCCGCTTTTGCATGCTGTTCCAAAGCTCTGCCCGAGATGATGAGTTGTGGCAGGTTCGCACCAGAAAGTAATGACTTTTTTGCTTCTTATTCAATGTTCAGCAACTCCCACATTATAATCACACCCTTCTCTGGCTAGAAATTCATGACGTTCTTTTTGTTTGCTCTCCCTTGCTAACTATTGATTCGGCTCATAACCCAATCACTTGCATTTCCCAACTGTGCTAACCTGCTGCTGGCCCTCTCGACGTGCTGTCCTACTTCTGAGCTGACAAGTTATGCGCTGCAATCTCACCATGAGGGATCTGTCGGCTTACCAGCTCTTTGCAGAAGCACTAGCTCAGCATGTGTCTCCAAAGCTTTTCTTTGCAGTCGCCACACTATTTTCAACACTCTCCGACACTTTAATCTTGTTGCAGTTTTACCAAAACGTTGAGGGTCTTTTCATGCTATGTAGCGCAATCCAAGGGTACTTGCCAATGCTGTACCTAGGCTTAATCTTGCTGCCATTAGTCTTGCCACTGCTGCTCACCATGTTGTGTTAGTATGGTAGCATAAGCCCTCAATCTTATTCATTCTAAGGACATTAAAGAGCACTGAATACCAGTGCAAGGGCTGTCCAGAATGGTGTGGAGATGCCAGCGTTGGACTGGGGTAGACACAGTAAGAAGTCTCACAATACCAGGTTAAAGTCCAACTGGTTTATTTGGTAGCACAAATCACTAGCTTTTGGAGTGCTGCTCCTTCATCAGGTGAGTGAGATTTCAATTTAATTCTTTACATATTGGAAAAAGGGATTAGGCTGGGTGGCCAGTGCAGACGAGATGAGCCAAGTAGCCTCTTCTTATGTCATAAAGGTACGGGTAGAATTTTCCCATCCTGCCCACCCCGGGAATGATGTGGGTATGCCGGCGTTGGACTGGCGTAAACACAGTAAAAAGTCTGACAACACCAGGTTTTAGTCCAACCTATTTATTTGATAATAGACTCACAAGCTTTCGGGGTTAGCCCCTTCGTCAGGTGAATGGAGAGTTCTGGAACCCCGGGAATCACAGCAGATGGGGACGGACCATGCAGAGATCTGTTGACCTCGGGTGGGAACTTCTGGCGTTGGGATGAATGCAGCTGGAAAATCCCCCCCTTTGTGTTGATATCCCATAACATCACTTCAGACCTCAAATTCTCTGTAGTCAGGTGAGTAAACTTAAAATATATGAAAGAACCTAGCATGTCCCAGTTAGGAAGATAAATAGAAATGTTACTTGAGCTGAATGTGTCACCTACATTTACATTAGATGCCAGAAGGAATCGTGTAGAATAAAATGAAAATCAAATAGAAGGCTTTGGTTGTTGGAAACTCAAAAATCTTTAGACATGAATGTTAATATACCTTGGATGCTTCATTGGTCTTGAATATGTTATCTCTACTCCTGTGATGAATAAATATTTCTTTCTGTATCATCTTAAGCAATGATACACATTGATAACAAATATTTGCATTGATTTCCACAATGTTTTGTCAATTTTTTGCTGCAAACCATAGGATAAACCCTAGTTTGACACAGCAGCCTACTTGAGGAGGTACTAAATTAAGTCTACTCTTCATTCTTGCATCGGTGTAAGAGATGCCTTTGCCTTAACGGTACATCACATCGTAACTACTAAGGGCAAAATATTGTGCAGATAATGAAGAACCTTGAAATGTTTCTTTAAAGTCATTTATTAAACCTATTAATTAATTTTCATGAGTACAAGTCTGGATAATTCTGCATTTCTCTACCTTGGCATATCCATTACACACAGAACTAAAGCGATTTAAAAGGAGAGAAAATAATCATCATTAATCTCCACTTGTGGCATTTCATCAGCACAAAATCAATCAAACTACTTTGAAGTGGCTCAGCATCAGACAGCGTCAGTCAAACATTGTAACAGTTGAAGCTGCCACATTATTTACAAGTCGTGTGAAGATAGAATGAAGCTAGGTTTGTCTCCTGTTGATGTTAAATTGGAGGCATAGATATGGAAATTGGCCTGTCATGTATAGACTGGAAGTTGTGCTCAGAGCATGGATCCAATCAAAAGACCATTAAGATGACCCCAAATTCATGCATTAATTAAAACACAATACATAATCTGCGCTGCTAATCACAATTTTGATTAGCAGTTCCCTCATTGTAGCATCAATTAGAGATAATCCTGACAGGGATGGTGGTGACATAATAATATTAACACGGGACTAGCAATCCAGGGACCCAGGTTAATGCTCTAGGGAGCTGGGTTCAAATCCCACCAATTTGAGTTCAGTAAAACCTGGAATTGAGAGTGGAAATTTCCCATCCCACCCACCAGGGGAAACGTAACGGGTAGGACACAGGCTGTGCAAAGATCTGTTGACCTCGGTGGGATTTTCCAGCCTTAGGGCGAGTGTGGCCTGAAAATCCTGCCCTCAAAGTCTAAGAATGACTATGAAACTATTGTCACTTGTCTTAAAAAGCCACCTAGTTCACTAATGCTCTTTAGGGAAGAAAATTTACCATTGCCACAGATTCACACAGCGCAGAAGAGGCTCTTTGGCCCATCAAGTCTACACTGACACATGAGAAACACTTGACCTACCTACCTAATCCCAGTTACCAGCATTTGGCCCATAGCCTTAAATGTTATGACATTCCAAGTGCTCATTCAGGTACTTTTTAAAGGATGTGAGGCAACCTGCCTCCACCTGCCTCCCAGGCAGAGCATTCCAGACCATCACCACCTTCTGAGTACGAAGGTTTTTCCTCACTTCCCCCGAAATCCTCTTCCTCTCACCTTGAACTTGTGTCTGATTGTGACTAACCCTTCAACTAAAGGGGACATTTACTCCCTATTCACTCTGTCTATGTCCCTTATAATCTTGTACACCTTGATCAAGTCACCCTCAGTCTCCTCTTTTCTTACAAAAACAACCCAAGTCTATCCAACCTCTCTAAATAACATAAATGTTCCATCCCAGGCAACATCTTGGTGACTTTCCTCTGCACCCCTCCAGTGCAATCTCAACTTTCCTATGATCTGGCGACCAGAACTGCACACAATACTCCAGCTGCAATCTCACTAAAGTTCTATATGAACAATTTGAACATGGCCTCCCTGCTTTTATAATCTATGCCTTGATTGATAAAGGCAAGTGTCCCATATGCCTTTTTCACCACCCAATTGACATGTCTTTCTGCTTTCAGAGATCTATGGACAAACACGCCAAGGACCCTTTGTTCCTGAGTATGTCCGACCGTCATGCCATTCATTGAATGCTTTCTTTACTCCTTCCAAAGTGTGTACCTCACACTTTTCAGGGTCAAATTCCATCTTCTGCTTTTCTGCCCATTTGACCATCCTGTCTATATATCTTGCTGTAGCCCAAGACACTCTACGTCACTGTTAACCAACCGCCCAATCTTTGTATTAATCTTGAGCACGTCATGGGCATAGGGAGCTTGGCAGCAAGTAAGGCTGAAAGAGATGTTCTTATTTTCCTTCCCTTCCAAGTTAAATGACCACATGCTGAATGACAGATATTAAAAGCCACTCATCTATCTCTGTTTATCCATGTCACTAAACTCTTCCCCCTCTTCTACATATCAGCTCCAGAAGATGAACACAACCTTCAGCATTTGGCCCATAGCCTTAAATGTTATGACATGCCAAGTGCTCATTCAGGTACTTTTTAAAGGATGTGACGGAGGAGAAGGTGGAAGCATTATTGATGGGGGAATATCAAAATGCCGGCGATCAGCAGCTCAGTGATCAGTTTCAGAAAAGGACACCAACGATTGCACTTAATAAGATTTGCATTTTGTTGTAGATGGCACCCAAAAAGGTTTATCAAGCACCCAGTGCAAATTGGTATTGTACGTACTTCTGACACATATTACCTTCCTGAATTTGATTTCACAATGCCTCTTTTTGGATATCATACGTGCAAGATGCAATGTAAGCTCTCCCTTTCGTTGTTTCTTCAAAAGTATTCTTCAAAGCATTGATTAGATCATGTAATAAAGGACTTTGGACATGTATTTCACCATAGTTCATACTTATGATAACATATGCACCGTTCTAGTATACTGCAGTCAAAATGCTTTTGATTTATTTATTAACCAAATGAGATTTTAAAAGAAGTTTGCTCAGTTTACAAATATAGGTGTCTTGCATCTGCGGTATTTACTTTGTGAAAGCATCAGGTATGTTCATGTATTTGGTTCCAAGTTCATTTGTTAATTGCAGTTATGCTGTGCACTTAAAGCAATTACTCTGTAAGAATAATGGCAGTCAAAATTATCAGTACACGGAGGCAGGCAATTGGTATTTCAATTAGAGTTCCTCGTTTTCTCTGTAAAGAATCAATATCATTACTAATTACATGCGTATAGTAATTTATTTCATGTCAATTATATCTCTATTACAAAACCTTCTGGGGTCTGATGTCTCTTTTCCATAAAGTGCAAACCAAACTTTTTGAATTTCATATGCACAATATCTAAGTACAACTATTTCCTGAACGTCATTCCCACAAAGCAATACTCACCGGATTCTACACATTTAACAATTCTTGATCAGCTGTGTAATTAAATTGCAGAATTGGAAATTTTGTTGTGTTCGCACAAACATTTATTGATTAAAGCTGATATTCTGCAGGACTTCTTGGCAAGAAAGAGCAATAGGCCTAAGGATTGAGAGAAGTTTAAATTCAACAAAGGATGACCAAGGAATTGATTAAGAAGGGAAATATAGAGTATGAAATTAAGCTAGCAGGGAATATAAAAACTGACTGTAAAAGTTTCTATAGATATGTAAAGAGAAAATGATTGATAAAAATGAATGTAGGCCCCTTACATCAGAAACAGGAGCATTCATAATGGAGAATAAAGAAATGGCTGAGAAATTAAATTTGTACTTTGCTTTACAAAGGAAGACATGAATAATGTGCCAGAATTGCTAAAAGAAACATGTTTTAGTAAAGGGCTGAAGGAAATCAACATTAGTAGAAAAACGGTTTTGGTGAGATTGTTGGATTGAAGGTGAATAAATCTCCAGGTCCTAATAATCTTCATCGCAGAGTACTTAAGGAAGTAGCCCTGGAAATAGTAGGTCCATTGATGGTTATTTTCCAAAATTCTTTGGACTCTGGAATCGTTCCTACTGATTGGAGGGTAGCTAATGTACGTCTGTTATTAAAAAGGGAGGTGGAGAGAAAACAGGGGACTATAGACCAATAAGCAACAGTACTGGGGAAGTTGCTGGAGTCTTATCATCAAGGATTCCATAACTCAGCATTAGGCAGTGACATAATCAGACAAAGTTAGCATTAATTTACAAAAGGGAAATCACGCTGGATGAATCTATTGGAATTTTTTGAGGATGTAACTAGTGGAATTGACTGAGAACCAGTAGATGGTGGTTTATTTAGACTTTTAGAAGACTTTTGACAAGGTCTCACATAACAAACTACTATGTAAAGTTAAAGTACATGGGATTGCAGGTAATGTCTTGAGATGGATAGAAAGCTGGTTAGAAGGTAGGAAGCAAAAAGTTGGCATAAATGGTCTTTTTTTGATTAGCAGTCAGTGACAAGTGGGGTTCTGCAGGGATCTCTGCTAGGACCCCAACTGTTTGCAATGTATATTAGTGATTTGGAAAAGGGAATTGAATGTATTATTGCCAAGTTTGCAGATAATACAAAGTTGAGTGGGAAGGTGAGCTGTGAAGAGGATACAGAGATGTTTCAGCGTGATTTGGATAGGCTGAGTGTGGGCATATGCATAGCAGGTGCAACATTGTATAAATCAATGTGAGGTTATCCACTTTGGTAGCAATATTAGGAAGGCAGATTATTACTTGAATGGTCCTAAATTGAGAGAAGTGGATACTCAACGAGACTTTGAAACCCTCATGCATCAGTCACTGAAAGTAAGCGTGCAAGTACAGCAGGCAGTAAAGAAGGTAAATGGTATGTTGGTCTTCATAGCGACAGAATTTGAGTATTGGGATAGGGATGCTTTGCTACAATTTTATACAGTGTTGGTGAGGCTACATCTGGAATATTGTATGCAGTTTTGGTGTCCTTATCTGAGGAAGGGTATCCTTGCTATAGAGGGAGTACAGCGAAGGTTTACCAGGCTGAATCTTGCGATGGCAGATCTGTCACATGAAAAGAGACTAAGTCAGTTAGGATTATATTCACTGGAGTTTAGAAGAGTGAGAGGGGATCTCATAGAAAATTATAAAGTTCTAACAGGGTTAAGCAGGGTAAATTCAGAAAGAATGGTGGGGGAGTCCAGAATTAGGGGATAAGGGATAAACCTTTTAGAACTGAGGTAAGGAGAAATTTCCATTGGCCATTATCAAAATGGACGGCAGAGTAGGCTCAAAGAGCCAAATGGCCTACTCCTGCTTCTAGTTACTATGTTTCTATGAATTTACAAAAAAAAACCATAAAAAAGATAAAGTTTCTCTTTCTATTTCTTCGTAAGTAATTTATAAATTCAAAGTAATGACTTGCAAGCACATGATCTGAATGAGTGAGGGTTAGAGAGGGCATAATCCTCAGCTTATCTTTGGGTACAAAGACCATGGAAACAGTGGAGAAACAGCAAAATTGGAGAACCTTTACAGAAATTAATCTCAGGATTCCATTCATTTTGACTTGTGAACACCATGATCTGAAAAAAATTCATTAGTTTAATGGCATAACTCAGGCATGACTCTGCACAAGACTAATTTTCCAATGTTTAATGCTCCTTTTTACAGGTAGCAAAGATCAAAATTTCAGACTAAGACGTTAAGCACTGGAATGCTCGCACCTTGGTGAACTTTCCATCCAGTATATTGCCAAACAACGACAGTAGAGTGAATTTAAAATGCAGACAATTCAGTTTGGTCTCTTTTAATCCATCATTGAAGACAAGAAAATACATATTTTTCCCCTTTATAAATGCATGAAAGATGCTTTTTCAAGGAACGCCTTTGTTTTCAATTTTATGTACCTGTGAATTCTACCATAGATCCTATTGCATAGAAGTACTTTGTTGGAAGTGGCTTCTATCTCAAGGATTAAGGTAATTAAAGCAGTTAATGTTGCAGTTCACCCTCCCTGCAAGCTAAACAAGAATGGAACAATTTATGTTTTATTGGTACTTCTATTTGGGCTCTCAATTATCCTTTTAATCTCCCTGTAATTGCAAATAACCCATCATTTTCAAGTAAATGGATCTACCCTGGCCTCCTGAAATCCTGCAGTGCTCCTTTGGGATGCCAATGTATCACAGCCACAAACAGTACTTCTAGCATCAGGTTGTTTGCCTTACAATTCAGTCCTATTCTGCGCATCATGCCTGAAATTAATGGGAAGGGCATCACACCATTGTGAAATAGAAGCCTATGCTATCATTCTTACATTAGGCAGCCAATAATTATGTTTCAGCTGCCTAGATAGTACTGCATAGTAACCCTCTCAATGATCAGAGTCTGTGGCTGGATTTTTCCAGCCCCATTAGGATGGGACCCACCATGGGGAATGCAGCAGACCAGCCAAAAGTCCATTGACTTTCAATGAGACTGGAAGATCTGGGCAGAGGGTGGTGCTGGAAAACCCCAGCCTATAAATTTCAAGTGTAACATGATATTAGAATTGAACAGCTGCTTGATGTCTCTTGGATATGCTTCTGAACAGTATGTACACTTGCAAAGAAGCTCTTATCCCTGTGATTTTGTTTGGGGTTTTGCAACAGGATATCAATCCTGCTAATATTTCAAGAGTGTATGAAATCCCAATGTTTTGTTCTTTTTTGAAGTGATCAGTGCACCTAAAAACCCAGCTTGCAGGTGCAGCAGGTGGTCAGGAAGGCGAATGGGATGCTGGCCTTCATAGCGAGGGGGATTGAATATAAAAGTAGGGAGGTCTTGCTGCAGCTGTATAGGGCATTGGTGAGGCCGCAGCTGGAGTACTGTGTGCAGTTTTGGGCGCCGCACCTGCGCAAGGATATTTTGGCCCTGGAGGGAGTGCAGAGGAGGTTTACTAGGCTGATACCGGAGCTGAGGGGATTGAGCTATGAGGAGAGGCTGAATAAACTAGGCTTGTACTCATTAGAGTTTAGAAGAATGAGGGGAGATCTCATTGAGACGTATAAGATGATGAATGGGATGGATAGGATAGAGGTGGAGAGACTCTTCCCGCTCAAAAAAGACAGTAGGACTAGGGGGCACAGCCTCAAGATAAAGGGGAGGCGGTTTAGAACGGAGTTGAGGAGGAACTTCTTCACTCAAAGGGTGGTGAATCTCTGGAATTCTCTGCCCGTTGAAGTGGTGGAGGCTGCCTCGCTAAATATTTTTAAGAAGCGGGTTGATGGGTTTTTGATAAGAGAAGGGATTAAGGGTTAAGGGGAGAGGGCGGGAAGGTGGAGCTGAGCCACGACAGATCAGCCATGATCTTATTGAATGGCGGGGCAGGCTCGAAGGGCTAGATGGCCTACTCCTGCTCCTATTTCTTATGTTCTTATGTTCTTATTTTTAAGCTTCATTTATATGGTGGTTAAACTCCCACACAGATCAGAGCTGTCAGTCTGGATTTTTTAATTCATTCATGGGGCATAGGCAACACTGGTTGGCCAGCATTTATTGCCTATTCCTACTGCCCATCCCTAGTTGTCCTTGTTCAGAGGGCAGTTGAAGTCAACCCCATTGCTGTGGCTCTGAATTCAAATGTAGGCCAGACCAGGTAAGGACAGCAGATTTCCTTTCCTAAAGGACATCAGTGAACTAGATAAGTTTTTCTGACATTCGACAATGATTTCATGGTATCAGTAGATTCTTATTCCAATTTTTTTTTTATTGAATTCAAATTCCGTCACCTGCCATGGCGGGATTTGAACCCAGGTCCCCAGAACATTAGTTGAGTTTCTGGGTTAATAGTCTTGCGATAATAATTCTAGGCCATCGCCTCCCTTCACCACGTTGACTTGGGAACCCCTTAAAATGTCATGCAATTTTGAATTCTGGGATTTTCATGAGGCTATTCTCAGGGAGTGCTTTTAATGGGTGCAGGCTTATTCCTGTCAAAAGATCGCATCCAGCTCCATTCTGGGATCAGTAGCTCCTACTCATCCACAATTTTCATGGAGTCGGAGCTGGTTTTTGGATGATCTTTAGAGGAGTCATGACAGTCTGCTTGCGGGGACATTTCAAAAGGTAAGTTCAAAAGATCACTCACATACTCCCTATGCTATGTTACGCTCCTTCATTCCCCCCTTATGTCTTCTGATGCCCCTTATGACAAGCTCTGCCCTTTCACCCACTCCATCAGATCCCTTAAGCCCCCATGCCAGACTAACAATCCACTCCCATGACCCTCTTTCCCCCAAACAAAGCTCTGTTCTTTCGCCCAAGCCTGGTATTTCCATATCCATTGACCCATTGTCAACTTCCTGGAACCAGTGAACATAATATTGTATAGTTATGTATGTAAGAAAAAAACTTTTAAAAATGTAATCAATTGATAATTTCCTTCCCTATTTGAAGCAGAGTCAGGACTGCAAGATAATTAAAGTGATATTCATACAGGCCCTTTGAACTTAAAAAAAACACAAACAATTGAAACCATTTAACTTGTGCCAACAAACATCTTGAAATTGACTGTAGTGATCAGAGAGACTGAGCTGTCAATCAAACAATGTATCCACTGGTGAGAAGCTATTCTGGTATTCTAATAGCTGCCTGAGCTCTCAGCAATGCATACATTATGAGGCAAATAATCCATATGGAACTAGAAATATCTGAACAACCAGTTATTTCTTCTATAGTTGTTTTTGGTCTGGTATATGGCAGTTGTAGTCCTGGACATACAAAAAAGGCTGAAGGCAATATTATTAGCAAACTCCTTGCTATCTCCAGTGTAATCTTTACATGATGCTCTATCATGCTCTACTTCCATGTGACTTTACATCACTAATGCTGTAGATGATATATTTGCATTCAGCATTAACCTTTTATACTACATTACTTCAGTTCACATAAATTGGTTTTAGCTTGAAACCGTGGGAGATGGCCCAAAGACTGAAATGCTACCTCCTTAGCAAGATACCACAACACTGAAAGGTCTCAGCTTTGATGTCTGTGCTCATGTCTGATGTCATGGGTGAGCAATCAGATGGACAATGAAGGAATGCTCAGTCTTTTTTCAATTTCTTAATGAAAAGCAACTTAATAATGTAAGAGACAAAGTGCTCACATCATTGTTTGTCAATCGCATCTTCAAGTTCCCAAATTTCTTTGTAAATTATCATCATTCCTGTTTTGTGGGCAAGAATCATAGAATCAAAAAGTCACTACAGTGCAGAAAGAGGTCATTCTGCCCATTGAGCCTGCACTGATAACAATCTCACCCAGGCTCTATCCCTGTAACCCAATGTAATTAGCTGTTAATTCCCTGATTCTAAGGGACAATTTAGTTTAGCATGGCCAATCCACTTAACCCGCACATCTTTGGACTGGGGAATGGGGAGAACCTGATTACTTATTGTCCAGCTGAGTTGATCACTGGTTTTCATAAAATCATAGAATCCCTATGGGACAGAAGGAATGCATTCTGCCCTTCAAGTCTGCACTGACCACAATACCACCCAGGCCCTATTTCCGTAACCCCACGCATTTACCCTTCTGATCTCCCATACTAAGGGGCAATTTAGCATGGCCAATCCACCTAACTTACACATCTTTGGATTGTGGGAAGAAACTGGAGCACCTGGAGGAAACCCATGCAGACATGGGGAAAACATGTAAACTCCACACAGTCTCCCGAGGCCGGAATTGAACCCAGGTCCCTGGTGCCGTGAGGCAGCAGTGCTAACTACTGTGCCACCGTGCCGCCCAAATTGAGTCAAATTAATGTTTTTAAAATTCATGGAAATTATATATTGGATGAGTAAACAATTATCAAGTGCGCGCTTTTGCATAGGAATATCTGCATTGTATTTTATTTGGGAAAGAGAAGAGGAAAAGAGTGCAAACCGATATTTTGTCAACACATTTTATGTTCAGGATAAGGTGAACGTAATGTGAATTATTCTGCTTCGTTTGTGGTGAAGAAAGCCACAGCTAAAATGTTTTTGCAAGGGTGACAATTCCTTTTTAACTACAGTTTTAGCTATTAAGACTTAGCCAGAATCCCAAGAGTTTTTTTTTTTAAAATTATTAATCTTCCCCAGTTTCTGTAAAAGTGCAAATGAGATGTCAGTAACTGAAGGAGCTTCATGCCACATGGCAGTATGTCTGCATTCATCAACACTCCTACTTGGCAGCATATGTCCTGTAAGTTGCTAATATGTTGAATAATAAAGGATGTTAAATTGAACCCTGGGGAATATGAGCACTCCTCAGCAATAAGAGATAATGAACCATTTAAAACTGCGTTTTGGTATCTATTTATTTTTGATTTAAAACAGGAAATAATCTGAGATCCGAAACCGTAGAATTTAAGCTTCATGAATAATGGGTTATGGCTTATTGTGTTGAACACCTCAGAAAGTCAAGAAATATTGAGTCAATCACTGTCTTACAGTCAAAAGCTAAGCATACATGTTCAGTGAGTTCTACAAGATCTGTCAGCACTGGAATGGATTTGCATCCAGACTGTCACAGCTTGATTAATTCATTTCAGTTGACAAATTATGTGTTTATTGAAAATTTTTCTCTTTTTAAAAATTCTTAAAGGGGCATTAATATTCCATTAATATTATTGCGAAAGCTTGTGTCCTATTTAAAAGCGCACAATACAGTGTTCTTCACATTGCAATGTTTTCAATTGCAAGGCCACAACACAAAATTGTCAGGCCTTAACACAAAAGGTCTTTCTGCGGCTTAATGGGGAAGCGTACCTGTTGTATTGTAAGGAGTCAGACAACCCACCAAAGTTCCCAATTTGATCAAAGGTCTACGTGATGGCACCAAAGCTTAGAAAGGTCAATGCAGACATTATAATTGGCTCCAGCATCGCTGGGATAGAGAGCAGAAAAAAGTCAGCAAAGGTTTTCAGTTTCAGAACGTTAACCAATTTGTATGCAAGATGATGCCTGTGACGATGTTTGGGAAAGTAACTAATTAAATCTTAATATTAATATATTAATATTACGACCTAGTATTAAGTCATTTATGAAGACAATTGCCTTAAGCAAAATACTGGAGTGCCACTCGTACTCCGGATATTTTAACTATTGGCATAGCAGAACCTCCTGCCTGCTGGATTAAAAAAGACACTGGGCCTGATTCTCCCATCACAACGCACTAGTTTTTTTGGCACACGGGTTTGGCACATGAGTCTCGGCCATTTTGCAGGATTCACGCATGCTTTCCCGATGCACATGCGTCTCCCACAGCAGGAGAGCAGGCGCATTCGAGACCATGCTGGAAACCAGCATGAAGACAGGCAAGTGATTTTAATCTGTTTGATTTTATTTAAGTACTATTAGCAGGCTCAGGACTGAATCCTCCGAGTCCAATATCATCTCCCATCCCGCCAGGAGTATTTCAATCAGCAGAGTTTAGAGTAGCTCCCCATTTTCAGGGAACTAGCAGGGGTTTCTGCAATAGTGAAGGGGGCAATCAGGATCTCCCCAGGTGTCAGGCGGTGGGGTGTGGTGCCCCCTGGGCATGGGCACCCTGGCAGTGCCAGTCTGTGCTCTCTGGCACTGCCCAAGTGGCAAAGTGCCCATGCCCTGGGGACACACTGGCAGTGTCCACTGGACATTGGGCAGTGCCAAGAGGGCAGGGCCCAGGGGATGGGCCTATTGTGGATTGGGCCTGTGGGGCAGTGCCAAGTGGGTGGGGCCTCACGGCAGGGCTTTTCTGGGCACAGCCAAGGAGGCAGTGTCAAGGGGGCAGGGTCTAGAGGCGGTGCCAAGGGTATGTGGGAGGGTTGGGGCTGGCCCAGGAATGCTTGTCCAGGCCACAATCAGGCCATGGGGGTGTTGTGAGAGTCAGCACTCGGGGATCCTGGGCTGGCCAGCAATCGCACTGGCCAGCAAAGTGCAACTGGCCAAGTCCTGGAACTGTCAAACTGTGGTGTGAATAGGCCCTGCCTCCCAAGCTTTTACTGATATTCAAGATTGTGACCTCTGCATCATAGAGTGTGGCAGATTTGGGTGTGAACTCCCATTGGAAAAAACAATTGTAAATTAGACCACTTTTCGTGCCAGTTCAGCACTTAGAATCTTTTGGGGAGAATTGCCCCCAACAAGATGGAAGAAAGTAACTCACAGCTATTCCAGAATAGAACAATTGAGATTCCTTCTACAAAACAACAAATTGCATCTTAGACATGAGAGGAAATTTATCAAAGTATTCGGAGTCATTCTACTGCCATAAGAGAGGGGACGTTAGTCATATAAACAATTGGCATGCTTTTAAACTGTAAACTCACTTGATAATTCTGGGCATGTAGCGCAAGTTTAAAGCAGTTTCCCTGAGATCAATACTGTACATTAACTCCACATTCAACAGATAAGACTTTGGTGATGCTGAGAAGAGGAATATGAAAATTGCTCAAATGGAGAGATTTTGAGCAGTTTGTGCAGTTATCTGGTAATTTGTTAGAAGCATTTTGTCTGTCAGCTATCAATCCAGTTATCAAAACGTATAATTTGCCTTCAGTTGCTCATTAATTTTAAACTATTCTGGGAAGAAATCAATTTTTCAGTCGTGTTATTTTGGATTCCAGCTGACCCCACTTTCATCTTCAACTACATTTATGCCATGACCAAAAAAGTAAAACAAAAAGACTTACAAAGTAAAATGAATGACAACACATGATATGATCTGTGGCATATGTTGCATTTTGTTCACCTGTAAATGCAGCTTGCAAAAACTGAAATTAATGTTATTTTGCAATGTTGCAGATTGTAAAATCTAGTGAAGAGCCTATCTTTTCCTGGAGGATTGTACAGACTTCAAATTTACAAGTGCAAATTATACAGAGGGCCAGGAGATCTTCATCAATTTTATAGCCTGAAATACAACTCATTAATTCAGCATTTTATAGTTCAGAGCTATGTTTTTTCCTATACACTTATATCATTTTTAAACATCATGTGGTTCCATGGCCTGGCACATCCTTCATGCTACCAATACTACCAAACCAGGGGAGCAACCCAGATACACTGGAGAGTGTAGCATGACTCGACAGGAGTATCACCAGGCACATCTAAAAATGGGGTGCCAATCTGGTGAAACTTCAACCCAGAACTACATCTTGTTTCATCTTGAGTTTGGAGTCTAGAGGGGGTTTCTTTAGGTTTCACATGTTACCCTAAGAATTCTACCATAGACTGGGATTTGTAAAAACTATTCTTGTTTATTTATGGACCTATGTACACCTCACTTCTCTGCATAAGGTTGTACTAATGCTTCCCATAGTAAGAAGTCCACTTTAACCTGGTGTTGTGAGACTTCTTACTGTGTTTATCCCAGTCCAACGCCGGCATCTCCACCTAATGCTTCCCACCAGATCACAGTTGCTTAATCATGAGACATTGCACAATAGTTACATCAATGATTACATCACTATCAGGCGCTTCTCAAAAAGCAGAAACAATATGCCAAAGAAACAGCTAAACCTTCTCACAAACAGTGATTAAGATCCAAAGCTCTGCAGTCCTGCCACATGCCATCCTGGATGGTAGTGGTTAATTCAATAACAAATGAGTAGTGAATTCCATGAATGACCTCTTCCTTTATGATGGAAGAGCCCAGGACTTCAAAGCAAAAGACTGAAGTGTTTGCAACCATCTTCATCCAGAGGTGCTAAGTGGATGATCTATCTTAATTTCGTCCTCAGGTTGCCAATATCACAGAAGTCACTTAGCAGCCAATTTAATTCACTCCACATGATATCGAGAGGTGATCGAGCCTGCCAGATACAACAAAGACTGAGGAGCCCAACAATATCCCAGACCAATTCTCCAGAATTAACTCCACTTTTACCCAAGCTGTTCCAATTCATCTGCAACATTAGAATTTACCCAAGGTGGAAAATTACTTAGTATGTCCTGACCTCAAAAACAGGACAGACCAATCCAGCAAGTTACTGCCCCATCAGTCTCCTCTCAACTATCATGAAAGAAGGTGTTGTCAACAGTGCTATCAAGTAGCACTTATACAATAGCCTGCTCATTGATTCTCAGCTTGTATTAGGCACAGACCACTCAGGTTTCATTTGAACCGTAGTTCATACATGGACAAAAGAGCTGAATTCCAGTGAAAGTGGTTGTCCGTGAAGTCAATGCACGATTTGGCCAAATGTGGCATCAAAGGATCCCATCAAAACTGAAGTTCATTTGGGTAAAAGTCTCAACTGATTGAAGTCATACCTAGTACAAAAGAAGATGTTTGTGATTATTGGAGACCAATTATTTTAGGATATTGCTGCACATGTTCTTCAGAACGGTGCCTAAGACTCAACCACATTCAACTGCTTCATCAATGACCTGCCCTCCATTATAAGGTCAGAAGTAAGCATTGGCTGAGGTTTACACCATTTCATCTTTCACTTGCAAATCCTCAAATAATAAAGCAGTCAATGGTTGCAAGTAACAAGACCTGGGCACCATTTCAGGCTTGGACTGATAAGTGGTAAGTCACAATCATGCCAGATAAATGTCAGGCAATCACCGTTTTCAACAAAAGAAAGTTTAAACATCTCCTCCTGATGTTCAATGGCACCACCATCATTGAACACCCCGCCTCCCCTGCCCCCCTATCAACATAATGGAGGTGATTGTTGACCAGAAACTTGACCGGCCACAAAAATTTTATGGCTACAAATTGGGTCAGAGGCTGGGTATTCTGTGGCAATTGCCTTACCTTCTGACTCATCAAAGACTCGCCTATAAAGCGCATATCAGGAATGTCATGGAATACTCTTCACTTGCCCTGAAAACTGCAACTCCAGCAATGCTCACACCATCCAGGACAAAGCAGCTTGCCATACACCGCCTTCTACATTCAATCCCTCCACCACTGGTGCACTATGGCTGCAATGTATAAAATTTATAAGATACCCTGCAGCATTTTCCAAGCCTCCACCACTTGGAAGGACATGGGCAATAGGCGCAGCACTACCTCAAATTTACTCACCCTCCTGACTTGGAAATATATTGCCATTTATGCATCAGCAAAAATTTAGATCGCTGCCTAAAATTACTGTGGGACATATTCACCACAGGGAGCATAACAGTTTGAGAAGCAGCTCTTCATTACATTCTCAAGAGCAAGATGGGAAATAAATGCTAGCCCACATCCCATGAATAAATAAGAAAAAAGCTATGAAAAAATTTACAACTCGATCATTTCTGAAAAAATGTGTTTGCAGGATCATCAGGTCGAAAACAAAGCTGTCCTGAAATAATTAGCTTACCTACCTTTGGGGAAATAGTCTTTTATTTTTTTGACAGTCTTTTGGAATGAGTGGATTGAAGAGCCATCTCAACCAAAGCCATTGTCTTCTTAAGATTCCAAAAGGCATCAATTCTGAATACTTCAAAGGCATTTCCATATCAAAGATAAGCTCAGAGATTTTGCATTAACAAGATGAAGTGACACATAGCCGCCATCACTGAAGTCTTGTAATAAGATCAGCTGTGATTTGAAGTGTTTGTTTTTGAAGAATAAAAACAAGACAAATTTTGAAAATTCGCCGTCTGCCAGTCCGAACTATAAAGAGAAAAGTCAGCTGTGACATTTCAGAGAGAAAGCCTTCATTCAAATATTTCATCCTTTTGCTGGATATTTGATTTCAGAAGCTCACTTCTGGGTGCACGGGAGGTCATGCACTCAGCAAAGTCAACATGTATTTGAATTTCGTTTTCCAGCAATTGATTCCTTTCTGGAGATCACGAGGTAGTTTATGCAGTCTTCAAATTTATATATGAGAGCAAAACAGCAATGGCAGAAGTCAAGGTGCAAGTACCCATTGTCAGAACAGCGAACGTCGAAGTCTAATGAGGTATGGTTTGCAGCTAAATTTTAACTGTTGCATTTGCCTGGAATGACAAAAGGATTGGGGATGATTGTCAGCCTATCCTGATATATGGGGTGTCAAATAAAATTGACAAAATGCACATTTTAAAAACCAGCAAACAAAAAAGCAGAGAGAAACAATTCTAGCAAATAGAATACACAGCAACTTTGGGAAAATCTTGTGACACATAAAAGACATGGGTGGGATTATCCAGCCCTTCCTGTCAGCTGGACCCTCCAGTCCCACTGAAGGTGACCCTCCCCTCGGTGATGGCAGGATGGGCGAGCCACGCAAAATGCCATAGACATCGGTGAGCTGTCTCGACTGCCAGGAAACCGGCTGAGGGCGGTGTGGGGAGTGTGTGGGCATTGCAGGAGGATCCTGCCCAATGACATTTGAAAGTTTTTCTTTCTTGCTTTATTAGAGTATAAACAAATATAAAAAGACAATCAAATTTACTACATATAAACTTTCATGTGAGGATGGACTTAACACTTAATAGAATAATATTTATCATTTTTATTATCAAATAGCTGCTGCAGCAAGGGAATTCAATAGTTCAGGAAAAATTGGTGCAAGCATGGAAGAAGTAATCTACATTGATTTGATTTGATTTATTATTGTCACATGTATTAACATACATTGACAAGTATTGTTTCCTGCACGCTATACAGACCGTTCATAGAGAAGGAAACAAAACAGTGCAGAATGTAGCGTTACAGTCATAGCTAGAGTGTAGAGAAAAATCAACTTAATGCAAGGTGAGTCCATTCAAAAGTCTGATAGCAGCAGGGAAGAAACTGTTCTTGAGTCGGTTGGTACGTGACCTCAGACTTTCGTATCTTTTTCCTGACGGAAGAAGGTGGAAGAGAGATTGTCCTAGGTGCATGGGATCCTTAATTATGCTGGCTACTTTGCTGAGGCAGCAGTAAGTGTAGACAGAGTCAATGGATGGGAGGCTGGATTGCATGATGAATTGGGCTACATTCATGACTTTTTGTCGTTCCTTGTGGTCTCGGGCAGAACAGGAGCCATACCAAGCTGTGATATAACCAGAAAGAATACTTTCTATAGATGCCCAAGACCAAATGTGCCATCAAGACAGGAACCAGACACAGGCATGATCTAGAGAAACATGTATCAGAACGATTCCTCGAGAATCATCGGAATAGTTATATTGCCGCCAGAAATGCAATGCAATGTATATGTGCACACAAGTGGGTCAGATCAAATCTTAAGTACAGCAAATACTTCAGACCAATGTTTGGTGCAGTTGCTTTACAAACACAAATGTCTGGTGTTACGGCAGATGACCATGATCATTCAGAAATTACCAAAAGACCATAATGTCAAGATTGCCAGTTTCCCATGATTCATCATCAGATGGCACAAAACACATGAGTAACCCATTAAGTCACATTGGCAACATGGTTGAAATGCCTATTAATTTCGATATGCCAAGCAACCCAACCTACAGAGGACCTTCTGTGCATGTCCATGGAAACTTTCGGTTAGAGGAGGAGGAGTGAAGCTATGGATCAATAATATGTGGAATAGGTGTCCTGGTGGCTTTTATAAAGACTGCAATTTATTAGTCTGAGATTTTTTTCTAATGATTAGCTAATGAGATCAAGAGGTGTCTGTCTGAATAAATAACACCCACTTTGCAGTTATACCAAAGGCTCTAACCACCACAGTTCAACCTTTAGACACATGCCTCAATAAGCTATTTAAGGAACATGTTTCGTCATGAGTTCGGGGTCTAGATTGGATTTCTTTAGAATTTGTCTGTTACCATAAGAATAGTACCATAGACTGTTATTCATACAAACTTCTATATTTGCAGATCTATACACACATTTCAGTACTCTACTGCATTGTTAGGTGTATTGACCATGCTAAGTTCTCCCTCAGTGTACCCGAACAGGTGCCGGAGTGTGGCAACTAGGGGATTTTCAATGTAACTTCACTGCAGTGTTAATGTAAACCTATTTATGACACTAATAAATAAACTTAAACTTAAACACAAAATTATACTCCTGCTTGCCACCAATTCTTACTCTCTTGGTTATATTATATGGCATTTTGGTTACATCATGATACATGGAATAGATGTCTTAGCGGGTTATATAAAGGATGCAATCAATATCTGGCGCTGCTGATCTTAACACTTTACATTTCCCTCCCAAGTCTTTATCCCAACCATATGCATACTCTGAGATTTGCTGATCCACCCACCCCCCACCGTACCCCCACACCCAGCTCCCTCCGCCACTGTCAAATTAAGTCTCAAACTTTGCAGGATTATTCTTTTAAGTTTAAGTTTTAAATATATTTACTCCCAGAGGAGTCAGATAAGGAGGGAACCGTTAGGGAAGATTCATAAGGAAAGGTAACTCAGGGAGACAAAGATTCCCCTATTGGTAATAAAATGGGATCAGCACCCGGTAGCACCATTCCATGCTATAATAAAATCATCTGGTAGAGAGAAAGGATCACCCGCTGCAACTACCGAGGAAGTGCTGTTATCAGCAACTGAAAAGCAGATGCTCACGGTCAAATTAGGTCTGTTACGACGCAATCACCAGCATTCAGTTTTTTGGGAAGAATGGATGAGTTAAGTGAGGTTCATCATTTGACTTTGGATGAGATAAGATGTTAAGAAAGGGAAAGTTAGCTGTGCCAGTGTGGCAAATGTTACCCAAGGCTTTAAAAAGGAGTGATTGGATGATAGTGAGGACCAAAGGTATGAGCAATTTAAATGGGAGATAGGCCAAACTATAAGTGAAGGACGCACTAATTGGATTAAGGTAACCTTAGTCAAACAAGACTCCAAAGAAACTGTAAGAAGAATATGGAGAAAGAAAATTCAGGGCATAAGTAGATAATGGAGGGATCAAAAACCCTACGAGGGATGACGATATATTTTTGGGCTCGCTCAAACAGGTGTTTATTTCTCCGACTCGAATTATAGACATGCATATTTCAATTGGAAACACTTATCAGGAGGTTACAAATTGGGTGATGAAAATAGAACCCAATTACCAGAAAAATCCCAAAATGATTCCAGTACAGGTCGATCTGTGACAGCCGAAATTTCTTAAAATGTGCTTTGCTGGTGGAAGGAAAGGACGTATTGCTAAGGATTGCCGAGTCAGACCACAGAAGGTAATCCAATAACAAAAATCAATGCAGCAATTGCTATAAGATAGGTCATGATATGAAAATTTGTTGGACAAAAAGGGGGAGGGGGGGAGGTGGAGGGGGCGAGGGGCGAAGGGGTGATGGGGGTGGGTAGAGAAGGACAGCATCCCAACTAGGCTAATTCATCTCTGAGGTTCAGACCCAAAACCCTATAGTAGCACAGCAAGCCCCAGAGACATTAATTCAGTTGACAGCAGCTGAATAGCAGAAATTGTTAGGTCAGAAATGACAGTTAGCAGCTGTTGTGACTACAAGTAGAGATCCTTGAATATATGTAAAAGCAGGTTAGGAGGCCAAAATTACATCATGTTGGTAGAAAAGGGGGCATCTATATCTACAACACATTTAAATTTGCCGACAACTGATCAGACCATACAGTTGCAAAGAGTAACTGCGGGGATTAAGACCGTGTTATTGAATGAACCTACTGTATTGGACATTGAGGGTAATGAGGAACAGATCCAGATTTGGATATAGAATCCCTATAGTGCAGAGGGAAGCCATTCAGCCCATCGAGTCTGCACTGACCACAATCTCACCCAGGCCTTACTTCCGCAACCCCTCATATTTACCCTGCTAACCCCCCTGACACGAGAGTTAATTTAACATGGCCAATCAACCTAACCCATACATCTTTGGACATGTTCAACACAGGAAGGAAATATTTTAGGGATAGACGTGTTAGAACAATTGGAAGCTAGAATGGACACGAAGGCAAGTAGCATGAGGTGACGTAATTCATACTAGCAAAATTGGTGGGGTCAGAAGAAAGGTTGCAAGATCTCTAGAATAGCGACACTCTGCCAAAATTGTGAAAATGGAACAATTTGGGGAAATTTGGCTGCACAGTGCCTTTGGGTCTGGACTGAACACAAACAGGATTGTGAGTATTTAGATGTCCCTCCAATGACAAATCCCAGAAAGGTTCATCCTTCACAAAGGCAATATCCTTTCAAACCAGAAGCAATGGAAGCAGTTAAAAACATCATTTCAAATTCAGAAAAGCAACAAGTGGTAACCAAGATCTCTGCTAAGACTAATTCACCTGTTTGGCCAGTAAGGAAGCCAGATGGTAGCTATTGATTAACTATCAATTACACAGCTCTGAATCGCTATGCGACTCAAGATCATTCCATTGCGGTGAATCCCCCAGCATCCTGAACACCATTGGAATAGAGCAGATGGTATTTATAGTACTAGTCATAGCTAATGGAACACCAGTATATGTTTGCATTTACAGGCAGGAATCAGCAATACACTTAGATCCACCTGCCACAGGGACTCCATAACAATCCAGCGATTTTTCAGAAATACATGGCACAGATAATAGAACCTATAAAATGCACAGACACCACCATTTTGTAATATATGGATGATTCTTTGATAGCACCAGACAGTTCAATAGCACATTGTTTAGCTGGAAACAGAGAAATTCAAACAATTCAGAAAACAGGTCTTAAGTGAAATCTTAGCACATCTCAGCTGGGAAAGGAACAAGTGACATACCTAAGACATGTTATATCCCAAGGTAAAAAAGAGATTCCAGAAGATTGAAAGAAAGCTAGTGTGTGTGTGTGTGTGTGTGTGTGTGTGTGTGTGTGTGTGTGTGTGTGTGTGTGTGTGTGTGTGTGTGTGTGTGTGTGTGTGTGTAAAGACCACCTACTAAAAGTTAGGACTTTTTAACAATTGCAGGAATTTTGTGGAAGATTGTTGCAGTATTTGCAGAACCCTTACAGAATTTGATTAAAGGAGAAAGGGCTACCAATGAGAGAATAGAATGGGGAGAGAAAGAAGCACAGGCTTTCCCCAATTTAAAACAAGCTATAGTAAAAGCTCCTCCATTAGTATTATCAGATCTCACTAAACCATTTCACATTTGTTGTCAGGAAAATGATGGAATGCAAGCCGCAGTGGTAACTCAACAACGTGGAGACAGATTAAGACCAGTGGGGTACTACTCTGCCCAACTTGATTCAGTTGCTAGAGATATGCATTGGTGTGTGAGAGCACTAGCCTGTGCCTCATGGGGCAGTAAGTACTTCAGAGCCACTCACCCTGATGGGAAAGATAATTCTCCACAGTCCATACACAATTATCCAGCTTTTAGAAGCAGGGAGGTTGAAGGAAGTTTCTGATGGAAGATGTTCAAAATGGGAAGCAAATCTTTTGCCAGGAGACAAACATATAGAAATCAGCAGAGATGTAAGGGAAAATCCTGTAGGAGGATTGACAGTACAAGGAACAGAGCATGAATGTGTTGCAGAAGTGAATGAGAGAATCTGATGAAGGGTAATTAACCTATATGTAGATAGGATGAGAAAATATGTTAATGGTGAATCCTGCTCTGCATGGGCAATGGTAAATGATGAGGGAACAGTGATTGCAGGAGAACAAATCCTAGGGAGTAATTCAGTGCAAGTTAGACTTAACTAAAGTTGTAGAATGGGGCACAGGAAAATGAGTTAACATCTACACAGATAGTGAATGTGCTTTCGGGGTAATTCATGACCATATGACGCTTGGAATAGACATGGTTTCATTACCTCAAGTGGAACACAAGTATAAGAATTGGGTCAAAGATTAATCCAAGCAGTCCATAGTCCTTAAGAAACAGCTGCAATCAAAGTGCAGGCATATAAGAAAATTAAGAGTCAAGCCCAGAAAGGCAAGCCAACTAAGCAGCAAAAGACTCGTTAAAACAAAATTGGGAAAGAATACAAACAGCAGGTGTGGCAGCATTACAAGTTAGACATTGTTGTGAAGCAAGTGCAGGAACAAGCATCAGACGAGGAAAAGCAGAAATGGGAAAAAACAAGGAGGGCAAATATGGAGAAGAGAAGGCAAAATAATAGCAACAGAAACAGTACAGCAAACTTTGTTAGAAGTATGCTATGGACTAGCTCACACAAGCAGAGTTAAGATGGTCAATTTAGTTGGATATCGTTGGTGATGGAAAGGCGTGGGGGAAATGACAGCAAAATTCTGTCAAAGGTGCTTACAGTGTGCCCTAGTGGAACCAGAGCATCAATGCAGGGTTAAGATGGGAACCATAGAACATAGAACATAGAACCAGCTGAAACCCAAAGAACCATGGGTATACCTACAGGTGGATTTCACAAGCTCACTCCTTACAGCAAAAGGGAAGGCCTATTGTTTAGTAATTAT
This sequence comes from Carcharhinus amblyrhynchos, assembly GCF_965287045.1. NCBI lineage: Eukaryota > Metazoa > Chordata > Chondrichthyes > Carcharhiniformes > Carcharhinidae > Carcharhinus > Carcharhinus amblyrhynchos. Next base: position 19,541,714 of record NC_137339.1, on the reverse strand, counting down.
TGATCAATTTACTCGATGGGTTGAAACATTTCCATGTAAAGATGCCACAGCGAAAACTGTAGCTTTGATATTGGCAAATGAGATAATTCCTGGGGGGAAATGCCACTTTAGTTAGACTCAGACAAGGGAACTCGTTTACAGGAAGAGTTTTCAGAGAAGCCTGCCAAATGTTAGGGATAAAACAAAAGCTTTACATACTCATAACGTCCACAAACTTCTGGAATGGTAGAAGGAATGGATCAGACACTGAAGAATAGTTTAGCCAAGGCAGTTTTAGGAGAAGGAAACAATTGAGCACAGATGTTGCCTGCAATATTGCTTCTCCATCCCGAGGAACGGGATTAACTCCTTTTGAACTGACGACTGGTAGAGCAGTGCGCCTCCTAGAGGATGCAATAACAGGAGGAGGAGAATTTGAAATTGGCCAAGAAACAGTGTTTCAGTGTATGTGAGATTTAGTAAAGCATTTATCTTCTCTCAAAAAGCAGGTGATCATTCAACAGCAGCATAGAAATTGGATGAAATTGGCAGAGAGCGGATAATCTTGTAGAACAGGGGGGTCATCGTAGCTTTTGTAGTCACATTACTGATAATAGGGTTAATTTGGGTTTTCAGACAAATTATTAGATTAGGTCAGATTATGGCACTGGGAAACCAGGATAATATTAGAATGGAGCAAATAGAAATGGTTTAGTTAATGTGAAGCTAACTCAAGTGCCTCAGGGCACTTTGTTTGTGTTTAGAGGATTTGTACGAAGATATCCGGAGAAGTCAGTCAACAGAACATAAAAACTAACAATCAAATCCCAGGATAGATTGTCAAGCTCTAGATTTGAAATTTAAGGCAGCGTAATCGTGGCATGGTCCTGTAAATGAATTCTTATCTTTCTTAATATTGAGTGGCAGTTAGGAGATATAAAAGAAAATATTGAGATTGTCAGTTGATAATTATGAAAATTATTGCAAGCTTTTCTGTTCTTTTGTTGTTGAATTTACTATGTTTAATACAGACAGTACATCGGAACTGCATACTACTTATTTGTATGTGGCATACACTTACGCTAGAACTGTCTAGATATATAACTATGTGTTGGATTTGTTCACACATTCTTATACATGCTGAGGGAGGGATATCTCTCCATCTGGTGCCTCTGTCACGGTCAGATTTAATTGTGTGGGATCAGCTTACTCAGCCTTTTAGAGAGAATAAGGCAGTAGCATTGGGTTTTCTGAGAGCTTGTGATGGAGTATATTTTCACAGAAATAGATCTTGTACAGGTGGGCCAGCTCACAAGAATAGGTTTTCAACACATCCTATCCAGCAGCCAGCCTTCTTTTAAATGAAGCAGAATTGAAACTGAAAGGGATATTGTGTGTTGAGAATGAAAGGTTATGGAGGAGACTTGGGCACAAGCAAGTGTCAACATTTCAATAGACTTAGCCAGTCAGATTTGTATGAATTCACCCAGTAATGCTCAAACTTGCAATATTCCATATTGCATAAAGAGAGAACACACATATCCAACTCTTAATGGTACATATTGAATTAGTGGGTAAAATACTTGATGTTACAGGGGTAGGGCCACATGGCCTTCTCCTGCACCAAAGGGATTCTATAATTCTATGATTCCAAGACAGTGAACGTGTGATGAATTAGTTCTATTTCAGGATAGTGTGTGGCATGGAGAAAAGCTTGCAGGTGATGGATTTTACATGCATCTGCTGCCCATGTTCTACTGAGTGGTAGAAGTAGTGGGTTTGGAAGGTTCTGCAGAAGGACTCTTGAGAAGCTGCTGCAACCCATCTTGTACTTGGTACACATTGTGTGGGGACAAAGTTCTAAAGTGGTGGATGGTGTGTTGATGAAGTGGGCTATTCTTTCCTGGATGTTGTCGAGCCTCTTGAGTATTTTTGGATCTTTGCTTATCCAAACAAGTGAAAGTATTCATTCGAGTTGTGCCTTGCAGATGGTGGACAGGCTTTGCAGAGACAAGTTTTTTTTTTCTCTTTTTCATTCACAGGTTTTAAGTCAATCCGCCTTGTGTCCAACGAGGGGCATACACGCAATGGGTCGTACTTGGGCTGCTCTTGGTTGTTCGAGATTGGCCTAGTGCTTCATGTCATTAGTGTGTGTCTAAACTGGATCAGATACTGGGCAAGACAACAGCTCAGTGACTATCACTGATTGCTGTGCAGACACATGGATTTGGGCCAATGTCTGTGGGAGTTTGCGCATTCTCCCCGTGCTTGCGTGGGTTTTCTCCGGGTGCTCCAGTTTCCTCCCACACCCCAAAGATGTGCTGTTAGGCTGATTGGCAGTAATAAATTGTCCCTAAATTAGTTTCCTTCAATGTGGATGGCCATAAAACATTAGACAAGGGTCATGGGTGGAGAGGGGGACTGGTGGTGTTGGGATGGCGGGGCAGGCTCGTTGGGCCGAAGGGTCTGTTTCCCGGGCTGTTTTTGTTCTTTGTTCTTTGTTCTAAGAATGAGTTACTTATCACAAAATTCCAAGCCTCTGGCCTACTCTTGTAGCCAGAATAGTTAAATGACTGTCCTGTGAAGTGGTCACTGGCCACCCGCAGGATGTTGATGTTGGGCAGTTCAATGAAGGTAAAACCTTTAGGTGTCAAGGAGAGGTGGTTAGATTTTGGGCGGGATTTTACCATTTCGCCTCTCCAGCCGATGGGTGAGGAGAGCCAGTAAGATCGCAAGACAGCCAAAAAATCTCTCGATTTCTCACCTCTCACGGTCTTACCAGCGCCAGATATCCAAAGAACAAAGGACAAAGAAAATTACAGCACACGAACAAGTCCTTTGGCCCTCCAAGCTTGCACCAACCATACTGCCCATCTGAACTAAATCCCCCTACCCTTCCAGGGACCATATTCCTCTATTTCCATCCTATTCATGTATTTGTCAAGAAGCCCCTTAAAAATTGCTATCATATCTGCTTCTACCACCTCCCCTGGCAGTGAGTTCCAGGCACCCACCACCCACTGTGTAAAAAAAACAAACCTCACACATCTCTTTAAATGTTGCCCCTCGCATCTTAAACCTATGCCCCCTAGAAATTGACTCTTCCACCCTGGGAAAAGGCTTCTGACTATCCACTCTGTCCATGCTCCTCATAATCTTGTAGTCTTCTGTTAGATCGCTTCTCAACATCCATCATTCCACTGAGAACAAACCAAGTTTCTCCGACCTCTGCTCATAGCTAATGCCCTCCATACCACACATGAGGCTGGACTCCGAGGAGTTCAGCTTCATGCCCATTTCTGGCGCAAGGCTGAATGGAATAGTTAAATGAAATTTAAATCTGTTTTGTATTGAATTCATGAGGCCAGGATGTTATCATCCAGGCTCACTTGCTTCTGTTGGTTAGCCAGCAGAGATCCTCTCCAAGGAGAATCACAGCTGGTCCCCAGCAATGGGGGCTAGATGTGATGGCCTTCCTGTAGAATCAGAGGCTGTTGAGACTCCCCTGAGGGCGAGGCGAGTTGCCCAAGCTTAGCACTGCCCACTGAGCACCTTGGTTCTGCCCAATGGGGCAGTGGGCAGGGCTGGGGTGGAGCCTCAATGGTGGGATCTACTGAGGGTCAGGGCCAGTCCAGGGGGCGGCCTGTCAGTTGTGAGAGGGGATCCCATTGTTACCCTGCATTGGGGATTGGTGGGGAAGGGAGGGTGATGATCGAGGCTGGCCATTGGGAAGGAGTTGGGCCGTCAAACGGGGGAAAGGGAGGGGGAGCCTGTGGCCACTTTGCATTGTGATCAGTGGGGAGGGGAAGGAGGGAGGATCTATCTGGGTGGCGGGATGGGGGGGTCGCGGAGTCGATTGGTCCGAGCAGATGGGGCAGGAGTTACAATAGGCCGCGGGACCCCATGGTAGCTGGAGATTGCTGTGTCGAGGCATGGCTGACAGCAGCAGAGGCTGAGTGACAGGACTCTGCTGCTGGAGAGTTGCACATGCGCAATGACGCCCTCTGCTACTCTCAGCCAGCGTGCTGGTGATTTAAGTCCCACCCCCTCCCCCAAAAAAGGTGAGAAACCATTTTTGACATTTTTTTAGTCCAAGTGCATAAGATAGCAGATTTGAACACTCCCAAAAAATGGATCAGAATCTCTCCTGTTTTCAGGCTCGTCCTACTTGAGTTTTTTTTTCCTTAACACCGCCCCCTCTGTCTTCTTGGAGATGGCCATTGCCTATTTGGCAAAAATGTTACTTGCTATTTATAAGCTCAAGATTGAGTGGTGGCCAGCCTTTGTTGCATATGGACTAAGACTGCTTCATTTTCTGAGGAGTTATGAATGTTACTGAACACTGTACAATTATCATCCAACATTCCCATTTCTGACCACAACACCCTCCTCCTCCAACGAACCTCCTCTGTCTCCCAGCTAGGTTGATCTGCCATGCTTTGCTTCATTCTTATCTATCCGGCTGCAACCAGAAAAACATTTCCAAAGACCAAAACAGAAAACATGCTCAGCAGGTCTGGCAGCACGTGTAAGGAGAGAAAAGTGTTGACGTTTCGAGTCCAGATGACCCTTTGTCAAAGCTAAAAGGCATAGAAAGTGGGAGATATTTATATGTAGAGTAAGGGAATGAAAGATGAATCATAGCCACAAAACACAAGAGGAAAGGCTTAGGAAGTGCTAATACTGGTTTCAGATTCCAGCATTTGCAGTAATTCGTTTTTAAACATTTCCAATGGTTTATTTTCCCATTCCCACATCAATATGCATGGAAACCCCCTAGGTATCATTTTTGCTCAAAGTTTATTTATTTGTCACAAGTAAGGTTTACATTAACACTGCAATGAAATTACTGTGAAATCCCCCTCAGCGCCACACTCCAGCATCTATTGGGCCAATGCACCTAACCAGCACATCTTTCAGAATGTGGGAGGAAACCGGAGTACCTGAAGGAAACCCACACAGACATGGGGAAAATGTGCCAACTCAACACAGACAGCGACCCAAGCCGGGAATCGAACCTGGGTCCCTGGTGCTGTGAAGCAGCAGTGCTAACCACTGTGACACAATGCTGCCCCAACGCTTCTATGAATGCAACATTTTACGCTAGATAAGTAGTCATTGTTGTGAAGGAGAACAACAGAGATGATATAATCACAGACTAATCAGAATCTGCTACACTGAATAGTCACTCCATCTCAAATCCTCCAAGGTTTTTGACAATCTGAGTAATTTTCCTCCTTCGTGCCAATGTGTCAGCCTTGACTCAGTGGTACCATCTTGACTCTGAGTCAGAAGATTGTGGGTTCATATCCCACTCCTGATATTGAAGCACATAACCTCAGTTAACATTTCAGTGGAGTACTGAAAGAATGTTGGACTCTTGGACATTCTCTTCTTCAGGTGACATGTAAATCTGATGGGACGGATTTTCCCGTCCTGACTGCCTTGGAAATCAGAGCGGGCAAGGGGCGGACCTTGGAAAGATCCGTTGATCTCAGGCAGGATTTTCCAGTTTCTGGGAGAATGCGGCTGGAAAGTCCCACCCAATGGGCCTAATTTTACCATCAAATTGCACCCATTTCTGGGCGTAAAAACTTGGTAAAGTTGGGCGAGAGGTGATCCACAACGACCTTCGTCCCCGTCCCCCCTTTACCAAAAGCCTAAAATGGCCCGAAATGAGTGCAATGTCAATTTAAATGCAATTGCATTTGACTTATAAACCCAAACTTGCCACTTCCCCCTTTACCACGCATTCGCTCCTCCAGACTCGGTGCAAAACAGACATAATCCGCAAACGTCCGATATGGGCACTGCAGCTTCTGAGGAGCTAAGTTCAGAGCTTCCACTGGCTCTCTGACTCAGTTCAATGATGGGGGTGGGGGAGGGAGGTGGATCAGATGGCTCTCTGGTTGGGGCAGGGGGAGGCAGGTCATAGCGCTCTCTGATAGGGGGGAAAAGGGAACAGGTTAGATGGCTCTCTGATGGGGGAGCCAGGGGATGTCTGCTGCCACCCTGCGTGTGATTGGTGGGGGGGGGGGGGGGGGGGGGGAAGAGTGGGCCCGCTGCCTCTCTGCATGCGATTGGTGGGGAGGAAGGGGGGGATCCACTGCCACTCTGCACGTGCGATCAGTAGGGGTAAGGGGGTCAGGGGGCCATGATCGGTCTGGGGGGTGGGGGGATAAGGGGGACAGTTGTGTTATGGGGTGGGGCAATGTCTGTAGGGGCCAGGGGAGAGGCATTATCCAGCCCCGGAGCAATGTGGCACAGGAACGGTTTTTAATTTTTTTTACTGCGCGTGCGCAGTTGAAGGCTCCGATCAGAACTGCAATGTTGTGGGTGCGATAAGCCCCGCCCACAGGCTTCTGCAGCATGATTCAGAATCACCGCCTTGTTTTAGGCAGAATGCATATGGGGGCGCCAGAGAACGGGCCTCAAAGTCGAAACTGAAACACTCCCAGATTCAGCATTTAGAATCAAACTGATAAAATCAGGCCCAATTTCTTTCAGATGGACACAAAGTATGCCACTGCCATACTTAAAAGATATTAGCTGAGCTGTCTCTGGTGTCCTGGCCAATATTTATCTTGCGGCCTTGTGGAATCCATGGATCATGTTTATATATCTTGTGGTAGACTGTATCCCCTTTTTGGTTACTTAGTTGAAGTCTTGTTTGCACTTCTACTCCACGCTCCTGATCTACAGGTACCTGGTGCAGAGTGGATCAGGAAAAGAGGAGGACTTACGCATGAACCTACTCCTGGGTCTGGTCAAACTTGCTATAAACAGGTCGAGCCAGCAATCTACTGAGAGGGTCATTTGACCCGACTGTTCACCCCTCTACTGGGCTACACTCGCAGCTGGATGACCCTATAGAGGGAGCACTAAGAATCTATCGACACCATCATGGCTTTCTGAGCCTGGTGAGGATGGCCTCAACAGTGTCTCTACAAGCAGCATGCTCACTGTCTAAAGTTAAAAGTTAAAGTTTATTTATTAGTCACAAGTAAGGCTTACATCAACACTGCATTGAAGTTACTGTGAAATTCCCCTAGTCACCACAGTCCAGCGCTTGTTTGGGTCAATGCAACTAACCAGTACGTCTTTCAGAATGTGGGAGGAAACTGGAGCACCCAGAGGAAACCCACATAGACATGGGGAGAACGTGCAAACTTCACACAGACAGTGACCCAAGCCGGGAATCGAACTCAGGTCCCTAGTGCTGTGAAGCAGCAGTACTAACTATTGTGCTACCATGCCACTCATTCATACCGTGCCAAGAACATTGTTAAGGTGCCTTGTTGAAAAACCAAAATCCCATTTTGGTTTAATGTTTCAAGTTTTATTGGTGATTTGTTTTTTGTTTCAGGCAGTATCCTGAATGGGGATGCCCCTTTAATTTGTCCATCAGGTTATTGGATTTAGTTTATCCAAAATAGAAAGTCACAGCTGATACAAATGACGTTCCCCAGAGGGCTGTAGGGATGTCACATTTTTCACTCTAATTGCAAATTATGAGAATGAAGCAACCGGGGTGCCCTATATCCAAGTTTGCAGACAACTGGAGCTCAGATACGAGAAGAAATTATGTAGATGAGGACAGTCACAAAGAGATGTTGATAGATTAAGTGGGCAAAAATGAGGTGGGTGAAGCTCAAGGCAAAAAGTCTGAGGCTATCTACATAGAATATAAGAAAGATAGATCAGAGTACTTGCTACATAAAGAGAATTATGAGCTGTGGAGGAACAGAGAAATTGAGGAACTCAAGTTTGAGAATCACTGAAGTTAGTCAATAGATCCAAAACAACTTAATATGGCTGTTGGAGTGTTGACCTTGTTTTAAAGAGGATAGGAGAGTACAGAGGTGGAAGTTATGTTTCAGCTTATAGAGCTGTGGTAAGATCCCAATTAAGGTATTACTTTCAATCCTGGACATTATGCTTTCTAAAATCAAAATGATTTTATGGGTTTACTGACTGGAACTCACTAATTGAATCCTGAACAAAAGTGTGGATCAAAAATTATTTGAAATTGCCAGCTGAAAGCTGGCTGAACATTTACATTGCTATGCCTTTGACATTCTGAAGCCATTGAAATGAAGACAACCTGCCTGCAAAACCTCACCAGGAACAATTAAGTTGAAGGCGTATGAATGGAAGCTTTTGTTTTACTCCATTAGTAAGACATTCTGATAATTACCTAGATATTCACCTGGAAGGGGACAAACCATTGGACAGAATCACTTGGACAATGGGACTCTGGCTATGGAAAGAATGTACCCAGACGTTATTTAATCATATAAGCAGGGCAATGGAAATCCACTAGTCATGATCATATTTGGATCACTGAGCTGTTGGTGAGGCAGGATCATGTGACAAGCTAGCTAACGCTGTGTCTGTTCAAAAACTTTCTTTCTCTGTAAATCAGCACATGCCACTAAGATGCTGAAAAAGCAAGATCCTGAGTGGGTTCGCTATCTCTCTTTCTTGCTCTTCATTGCCAGTCTTGAGTCCCATCTAATGCTTGACAATCCATGTGCCACAGGTACAGAATAAAAAATTGACCCAACAGCAGCTGCCTTCAGAAGAGATGAATTGACCATTCATATCTTCATTGCCTAGAGGCTGAACACAGGAAGACTACCACTTCAGCCTTAAGCCAGCCAAGTGAGCAACATGCAGGATCTGTAAAACCCTGATCCTGAAGTTGCTTAATCTAGAGCCTTCTCTGCCATTCAATTCAATTGTGGCTGATTGTCTACCTCGACATCACTTTCCCACATTATCTCCATGTCATTAGTCTCCAGGAACTCATTGATTTCTGTTTTGAAAAAAAAGTTAAAGTTTACTTATTAGTCACAAGTAAAGCTTACATTAACACTGCATTGAAGTTACTGTGAAATTCCCCGTGTCGCCACACTCCAGCACCTTTTTGGGTCACTGCACCTAACCAGCTTGTCTTTCAGACTGTGGGAGGGAACCGGAGCACCCATGCAGTCATGGGGAGAATGTGCAGACTCCTCTCACACAGTGATCCAAGCAGAGAATCGAATCCGGGTCCCTGGCACTGTGAGGTAGCATAAGAACATAAGAACATAAGAAGTAGGAGCAGGAGTAGGCCATCTAACCCTTCGAGCCTGCCCCGCCATTCAGTAAGATCATGGCTGATCTGAAGTGGTTCAGTTCCACTTTCCCGCTTTCTCCCCATAACCCTTAATTCCCTTGTCTACCAAAAACCTATCTACCCGTGTCTTAAATATATTTTGCGAGGTAGCCTCCACCACTTCAACAGGCAGAGAATTCCAGAGATTCACCACCCTTTGAGTGAAGAAGTTCCTCCTCAACTCCATTCTAAACTGCTCCCCCCTTATCTTGAGGCTGTGCCCTCTAGTCCTGCTGTCCTTTCTGAGCAGGAAGAATCTCTCTATCTCTACCCTATCCATCCCTTTCATTATCTTATACGTCTCTATAAGATCCCCCCTCATCCTTCTAAACTCCAACGAGTACAGACCCAGTCTATTTAGTCTCTCTTCAGAGTCTAACCCCCTCATCTCCAGTATCAGCCTAGTGAACCTCCTCTGCACTCCCTCCAAGGCCAAAATATCCTTGCAGTGCTAACCATTGTGCCACCGTACTGCCTCAAAAAGCTACACATCTAGCCAGTGAGGAGTCAAGCCTGGAATCTTCTGATCCAAACTGATGCAAATGTGTTGAATGATTGAGCTTCCACACCCCTCTGGGACAGATACCCAAAGATTCACTCCCCTTTGAGTGAAGAAATTCCTCCTGTTACATTACTGAGTGATCAGCTGTGTTGGATTTTGGGAGATCTGCTGTATTCCATATGATAAAATTCCTGTGTTATGTAGGCTTGCCTTCCAAAGGACCCGCTGTGTGTTATCATATGGCTGATACTCAGTTTTGATAAACCCTCAAGTCCCATTGCAAATCTTTGCATTCCACATATTCTATCTTGGAATTTTGAAGTTATTTTTGCTGGGGGAACAACACATTGGCACATTTTCTCTGGGGCTTCAACATTAAAGAAAGCTGCTATTGTCTCTGCAGTAATATGATGTGCTCATTGATGAGATCATTGTGGAGGAGGATTGGCTGGATTGCAAATGGGCAACACACTGTGACTCATGGAAATGTTTTTTTTTGAAAATGTTTTATCTTCAAACAGGTTTAACTTCCAAAAGAACCATGGAAGAATTGTAAACAATGGTAATCTTGCAATTTAACTCTTCATCACTAGCATCATTGATTGAGCAGGCCTATTTTTGTTCATTACGGTTAGGTAAGTGTGATGTGTGGGTGGAGGATTGAAATATTTTTACATTCAGAATACTTCTTGTAATGTGTGGATTGGAGCTGAGAGCAATGTAGCTGGTGTTAGTTTTCACAGTTTCCTTTTTATAATCTGACGTGCTTTTTTATTTCTGTTGAGGGGCAGGCGAGATGAATGAGGTGCTGAACATATGTGATATATGGGCTAGCAATGGTCATGCTTTCTGCAGCTTCAGGTCTCTTATGAATGTTGCATTATCTAAGGTGGATCATTTCCCCCTTCATTTAATCTCCTTTTTCCCCTCATTCCATTTCTTCTCTTTCATCACACTTGCTGTAAGTAATTCATGATTCCAGTACCATTCCACCATTGTAGGCAACTCCTCTAGTGCCTCATCCACTTGCTGTCTTCATGGCCAGTGTTGAGAGGCTCATCAATCCTGGATATATTGCAGAGAAGAGTAGTCCTGTCCTTATTTGACCACATCCATACTTTTCAGCAAGTGCTAATGAATGGAGATCAGGAAGGAGAAACTTTGCTGTCTTTACTTTTTGTTAGCCCAGGGATACTGAGGTCAATTATAGCGCTCCTATCTTCAATGAAATCAATTAACTCAGCAGAGATGGAACTGAGTAACTTCCTAGCTTTTCACTCAGTACTACACTGCAGACTGCCCATTTAATTTCTGAACCAGATGTTTGGTAACTGAACAATGAATTTATTTTGAAGTTTGTTGATGTTTATTAATAGGTTGGATGGTCTAACATTGCTTGGTTGTGTGTATTAGAACAAACATGCTGATATTTATTGTCTGTCATAATTTAATAGCAAACACAGAATGTAGAATTTCCAGCTTCACTAAGTCCCTTCCATGTTGCACTTTTGCCCAAGCATAGCCACAGCTGCAGCTTCTATGCTTAGTATTTAACCAGGGGCTCAGGAGGCTGAAGAAGGTGTTACAATCACAACACTCAAACCAAGCAGAGGAGAGATAGATCGTCCCAGGTCACAAGGTCAGAGCGAGGGTCTGAATCCAAAATGAGCTTACTACCATAAAGTAAATCATTCCATGGGAAGGTTTGTTAAAAAGTGATCAACGTTGTCAGTGGCCTTGATTTCACTAGCTGATAGAGTAACTAGGAGCTCTTGAAACAACTGAACCATTACTTCAATCCCATAGAAAGAGTTCACATGGGGAGGCAGTGGCTTTGTGGTATTGTCACTGGATCAGAAATCCAGTGACCCAGGGTAATGCTCTGGGGATCCGGGTTTGAATCCTACTGCCGGCTGCCTCCATCACCAGAATATATGCTGCGGAAGTTGTGGGGATGGGAGGTAGAAAAACATCACCTAGTGTATTGGGTAAAACCCCTTCATAATCTTACATGTTTCAATGAGATTACCTCTCACTCTTTGAGAATAGACCCAATTTACTCAACCATTCATGATAGGACAACCATCTCATCGCAGGAATAAGTTTAATGAACCTTCACTGTACTGCTTCCAACGCAAGTATATCCTTCCTTAATATGGAGACCAAAATTTCATATGGTACTCTAGATGTGGGCTCATCGAAGCTACATACGATTATCGCAAGACGTCTTTATTTTTGTATTCCAAGCCCTCCAATAAACCACACGGCAGACTCTCTAATTATTTATAGGCACATGTTTAGGTTTTATCACATCCTCATGCAATGCTACAGCAGATTAATGGAAATCCTGTGGTGGACATGAGTTTAACTCCTGTCAACAAATATTATTTCTTTTTGTAACAATTTTTGGTTATGGCCTTCTATCGACATTTATCATGAAAACTTGCAATGTCAACAAATTCCCTTCAGTTTTTCTTTGCCAACTCTTACATTGTTGCTGCTGGTTCTAGCCATTGAGTGCTTCCATGGAGTATACTTTGAAATGGTTCTTCCTTGCCCTGAGTTATGCAGTCGCACCTCCGCGGAACCTTCTGCAATATTGAGAGAAATCTTGACAGATACGTGAATAGGCAGGGAATGGAGGGATACAGGTTGCATGTAGGGAAAAGATCTTTAGTTGAGAAAGGTTATGTGTCAGCACAGGCTTGGTTGACAGGAGGATTTGTTCCTATGCTGCAATGACCTTTGTTCTTTGTCCTTCTTTGTTATTATGAACCCAGGTTTTTGCTGCTACAGCTGAGATTGCTACTTTCACTGCCATCTTGTAGCATCTGAAGCCATAACTGGAAGGTCTGCCTTAACTATCTGTAGTTTTGCCTCAGAGCAGTATTATCTGTGCTCTTGGAGGAACTGAGCCAATCAAGCTTGGTTTTCTAGCCCACAGAACCTGTCACATCGTTAATGAATACTTCAGGAGGAAGTAGCCAATGGCTAGCAGAGATTTCAAATTGGTGGGTATTAGAACAAGCTGCCGCAAACCCACCAATGAATGAAGAATCCAAGCCATAACATCTCATCTGGCAGGCCATACTTCTCTTTGTAGTGCACAGCATTCTTATTCTATTATCCCTTACATGTTTTCATTTTGTTTGCAATCATAACCGGATTGGCATCATGTTGGCACTGCTGACATAAAGTCCTAGCAGACTATCTTGTATTAGTCACAAAAGCATTAAATTTAACATCCAGCAGCGGTGGTTGTGTGAAAAATATTTGCTGTTTTTGCAGGACTTGTGTGTTCTGAGTTAAACACACTGTTGTTCAAGGAGTGTCTGTCATGGAATTTCTAAGTAATCTGTTGCCTGTGGGTCTTGTTGTTGGCAAGCTTCTGTTTCTGTGAATAATATTTGTTGCGAGCCGTCTGGAGTGTAATCAGTTTCATGTTGGAAGGCTGTCAGAACATCATCAATCTGCATATCAAACACTAAAGTAAGAGTCATTTTAATAGCCTTGGTTGACTTGTATACTGTTCGACTAATTCTGGTTATAATGGGATTTTCTTGGCACACAAAACAGCATTTGGCACACCAATATTCCAAAATGCCATCTTCCTCATTCAATTCCCCGGTTTCAAAACTCTGCAGTAGTCCACCTCCATAAAAGTAATGCACTTTCATAGAATCATAGAATCCCTACAGTACAGAAGGAGGCCATTTAGCCCATCATGTCTGCAGAGACTCTCTGATAGAGCATCTTACCCTGACTATATCTCCTTAACCCCATAAATTTACCCCATTAATCCCCCTAACCTATACATCTTGAGACAGCCAGGAAAATGTTTAGCATGGCCAATCCACCTAGCCTGCACATCTTTGGACTTTGGATTTTGAAGTAATACACTGTATATTAAGTGCATTGAGATATTTCTGAAAAGTAAGAGGAACTTAGATAAATGCAGGAGGGAGAAAGCAATGGAAGGATTGGCTGATAGTTCACGATGAACAGGATGGGAAGAGACGATCCAGTTGGGATGAATGAATTATGTTTATGCTGGAAATTCCATGTAATCTTTGTATGTAAGAAAACACTAAATTCAAGTAATTCCTTTTCTTTCTCCAACTTTCCTTGCCTCTCAATTCATGGCTAGCTCCCTGATCTTTCCATCTCAAATGGCCTTGCTGGTCTGATTGTATCTATTACAGATAAGGACATCTCTGATCGCTTCTTTTTTTTTAACACAATACCCAAATCCTCCTTCTACTCCCCAATCCTACTTCCTTCCGTATCCGTCCTTGGAATAAACTACCCCCCAACTGACCTCCAACTGCACTTTCAAGATCCCAACTTTTCATCCTTTGGGCCTCCATTCACAACATTTCTGAAGCTACTAATTTACTCAACCACATCCTTACCATCACCTTTGATGTCCTGGTCTTCAGTAAAACCATTGCTTTCTCTCTGGTCATTTCTCTGGAACAGACCTCATCTCTGCCCTCTTTTGACTGAGGGGTGCAGACCTGAAGGGATAAGGCAGACATCTGGTTTAGTAATTCTGGACCGGATCTCACGGAATCACATCAAACACTAATTGGTCCTGCTCTCATCTGCTAAAACTGCTTGTTATTTTAAGATCATATTGGAATTTAAAGATAAATGTTCTCAGCCATAGAATAGCTTCTTAAACCCCTCTCTGATGTCCCCTCCAACCTCACCTCCTCACCTAAACAAGTGTGAGGAGCTTATGGACTTGGTGCCTGTGCCTTTGGGTACCTAAGTTCTCAGGACTCTGATTCTTTCCACACAATTCTCTTTTTTTCCACAACACTTCCCTCCTTTGAGGCACTCCTGAAAACCTTTCTCTTTGATCAACCTTTGGATCATCTGACCTAATATCTCCTGACATGGCTCGGTGTCGAATTTTCTTTGATGATGCTTCATTAAATCTTAATTAAGCAGGACATTTCATTACATTTCAGGTATTAAATAAATATAAATTGTTGACTGAGGACTAATAATGTTTTGTTTAAAGTAGATAAGGATTTTAGGTTCAAGACATTTACTCAGCGAATAAAGCCATGGGGTTCAGCAGGTATTAACAAACAAAAATAAACTGTACTGGACAATTCTGAACAACAAAACAATGTACAATATTCATTTTATACTCGAACATTCAGTGTAAGTAAGAGGTAGATGTGAATTAGCAGGCAAACTGTGGACAGACACACACAGCACCACCACAATAGATGACAAATGTAACCAAACACAATTCCACAAATTTCACAAAAACCTACCCAGATGTTTGTCACAGTAAGCCAACCAACCTCGTTGAAATTTTGTCTTCCTTATGTTTCCAATCTCTACATTTGAAGATCTTACCTTTGAATCCTCTTTAAAGGTCACTTCTACTCAACCATTTACATCAATCAATCTCACAGGGTTTCAAGAATGCCTTCCAAGTTTCGTTTTTCCTGTATCTCTGAGTATACTCATGTTGTGCCTACCATGCACAATCTCAGAACACCACCACTCCAAAGTGATACCGACATCACAACGGCCTGCAACACAGAGTCACCAACCTTCGCCCTCCTTCTCAGATCTTCAGGGCTTCCCTTTTACCAATTCACTCAAAGTCTTCTCCCTTCAGCTCTTCCTTTAATTCCAAACTAATTACCTTGTTTCTTTTTTAAAATTCATTTAAGAGACATGTTTCTGGAGTCTGGCTTTTATCCCTTCACTGGGACTGCCTTTTGGGATCTCTCCTGGTCCCCTTTCTGGTTTTGGACTTTCTCCCTGTCCCACTCCCTGTTCCTGGCGGGGGGGCTGTGTGGGGGCACCATGGTGGTGCTCTCTTCTTGGTCATCTGACCTGCCTTTTTGTGTTATTTCCTCTTTTCCCTGCTGCACAGGCGTGCGGGGTCAGTACCCAGCTGGAAGAAAGTAAAAATAATCAAACTGTGTGAGTACAAGCATTTCCCAGCCAGCATGTATGCAGGGGGCCTGAGATTCATCAGGAACTGGAGTTCCCATCCTCCAAACTTCAAAATAAGTTAAGTCTTTGTACAATAATTCCAGGAGTCAGCCGTAAAGGAACAGTACTTCATTGCCAAAAAAAAATCACAAGCTTGTGGTGAATATAAACAAGTCCCAACTGGGACAATACAATAATGGCCCACTCAGGGGCCAACTTTACTCAAGGCCTTGGCATGTGAGCTCCACCTAGTAAGGTAATTATCGATCACCATGGAGCTCGTATTCTACGAGGCGACATGGCTGATAGTACTGCTGCCTCACAATGCCAAGGAACTGGTTCAATTCCAGCTTTGGGTGACTGGTTGTGTGAAGTTTGCACATGGGTTTCTTCCAGGTGCCCCAGCTTCCTGCCACACTCCGAAGGTGGGTGAGTTAGGTTGATTAGCCAAGCTAAATTGCCCCTTAGTCTCAGGGGGATTAGCA
Source organism: Carcharhinus amblyrhynchos (assembly GCF_965287045.1). Classification (NCBI taxonomy): domain Eukaryota; kingdom Metazoa; phylum Chordata; class Chondrichthyes; order Carcharhiniformes; family Carcharhinidae; genus Carcharhinus; species Carcharhinus amblyrhynchos. The sequence continues at coordinate 19,525,621 of NC_137339.1, read as the reverse complement.
AGGCAAATATGTGGGGTTACAGAGATAAGGCCTGGGTGAGATTGTTGCCGGTGCAGGTTCAACGGGCCACGTGGCCTCCTTCTGCATTGTAAGGATTCTATGAGTCCTACAGGGAAGTTAATTAGTGATTCTCCACGCAAGTTCTGGAGGTTATCAAAATTAGAATTTCTTAACACTACTTTACTTTCAGTAACGCTGGTTGGACAGAGGTAGGTTAGCTCAAAACTACTTTAAGATTTTTAAGTTCATTTATTAATGTCACAGATAGGCTTACATTAACACTGCAATGAAGTTACTGTGAAAATCTCCTAGTCGCCACACTCCGGTGTCTGTTTGGGTGCACTGAGGGAGAATTTTGCATGGCCAATGCACCTAACCAGCGTGTCTTTCAGACTGTGGGAGGAACCCAGAGCACCCAGAGGAAACCCACGCAGACACGGGGTGAATGTGCAGATTCCACACAGACAGTGGCCCAAGTCGGGAATCGAGTCAGGGGCCCTGGCGCTGTGAAGCTACAGGGCTAACTACTGTGCCACCGTGCTGCCACCATACACACAATGAGCTAGTAGATAAGCACATCTCTCTGGATTGCAAACAATTTCATCTGCTGTACAGAATGTCTGGCACATGACAACTGATAACATTGTTACATCAAGATAGACATCACCATTTCGCTACAGGGAGTACAATCGGTGGTCAATCAGTCCCTTGTTAGTTGGTTGTGCGTCATTTCACAAAACACAGTAGGAGAGTCATTTCAAATCATGGATCTTAAAGTCATGTTTCAATTTTCAAATGGTGCCAGGCCACCTGAATGAAGGAGTCTCACAAGGTTTACGGACTACATCACTAGTTTAAAGCTCAATGTTTAATAGAGAAGTCAGAAGGACAATTGGCTCTTCATTGATAAGAAATATTTAATTTGTATTTGAACACAGGTGAGCATATAGAACCATAGAATCCCTACAGTGCAGAAGGAGGCCATTCAGCCCATCGAGTCTGCACTGACAACAATCCTACCCACACCCCATCGCACAACCCTACATATTTACCTCACCAATCCCTCTAACATACACATCCCGGGACACTAAGGAGCAATTTAGAATGGCCAATGCATCTAACCTGCGCATCTTTGGAGCATGGGGGGAAACTGGAGCACCCAGAGGAAACCCACGCAGACACAGGGAGAATGCGCAAACTCCACACAGACTGTGACCTGAGCTGGGAATTGAACCCGGGTCCCTGGCACTATGAGGCTGTAGTGCTAACCACTGTGCCACAGTGCCACCACTGTGCCAACATAGGTCTGCACCTCAGTGCAAAAATGTGGAGTCCAAGTTTGCCCAAGTCTGAATTCTCATCTGAAATTGTATTTCAGCTGAATGGTTAATATCTTGATCCAATCTAACTCAGGGGAGCATTTGGAAAAAGAGGAAAGCTGCCTAAAAATGGGCGTGTTGGAATAATCACCAGACACAAAGAAATGAGAAGTTTATTGATTTGCGCTATTATTGCATTTAACCACTTTGACCAATTTCAAAAGACTAATGCTGGGCACTGTCAGTGAAGCGAACACCTGGAAGAACTGCTGTTGGAAGACTTGATTGTTTCCTAACAAGCTGTTCAGTCATAGATCCTAGCCTGACAATCTGCCTTGTCTTGGAATCAATGCAAGGAGATAATTAATTAGCATTTTGCTTTGTTGATTTGAAGCTATGAATGTGCCTGGTGTGACGTCACTGTGGTGGATACCTTTAGCAGTCAGAGTGATTGGAGACCATGAATGTTCCACAATGGAAAATTACAAGTCAAATCAATGTGACTGTCACAAAATGGATTGCAATTAAGATTGGTTTGCTCCAGGGCCCTTTTTGTAGAACCAAAACAGCTCAGAACATCCATCGATGTGCTTTGATTATGGGCACTCATTTGAATCCAAATCTTCCATGACTTAAAGTTATTGAAATACCAGGAGGCGATTCTCCCATCGCGACCTGTAACTTTTCTTGCAGCTTGGCCTGGGACATGCACATCGCCGGTCTTTTTCCAGGATTTGCGCAAACTCCAGGACCGCATGCGCATCTCCCAGAGCCAGAGAACAGTCAGAGTCCAGATCACGCAAACTGGTGGGAAGACAGGTAAGTCATTTGTATTTTTTTTTAATGTAGTTTAAATATGTTTAGCATTTCATTACCGAGAACTTGCTGGTTCTGACTGAATCTCCCACCCTGCCAGGAGTATTTCATTTTGGCGAGGTTTAGAATAGCTCCCCACTTTTGGGAACTAGCGAAAAACCCTGCCGGATTGAAAGGGGAGCAATCGGGGCCCTTCAGAGGATCGGCCATGGGGGTGGTGCCCCCTGGGAATGGGCATTCTGGCAGTGCCAGCCTATGCCCCCGGCACTGCCCAAAGGGCAAAGTGCCCATACCCAGGGGGCACCTTGGCACTGCTCATCATGCGTGGGACAGAACCAAGGGGGAGTGGGGCCTTTTGTGGGCAGGGCTTAGGGGTGATTGGTGGGGATGGAGGGTCCCACTGCCACTTTGCATGGTGATCAACCTGGGCTGGAGGGAGGGTAACATTTGGGGCAGGCTGTGGGGGTAGGAGGGGTGACCTCTGAAAAGATGCCAACAATGGTGAGAAGAGACCTAACATTGCTCCTAAAGGACTTCAATTGTCTTTTGGTCACCTGATTGTGACCTCTGCAGTGCACAGAGTACAGAGATTCCAGTGTGAAGTTGAACGGGGAAAACAGTCGTGATCTGGAACAGTTTTCCCACCAATTCAGCACTTCTGAAAGAATCTCCCCCACCATGTTTTTATTAATAAACTTGAATTGTAATACTTATGCTTTATTCACACTGTGTCCTAACTATCTACTACTGCTCACCCTACCAAAGATTGCAAGGCCAGAGAATTTACCTAAGTTGCATGGTTTCGAACGGCTGATAATGTTCCTGAGATAATGATTTGATTTATTATTGTCACATGTATTAGTATACAGTTAAAAGTATTGGTTCTTGTGCGCTATACAGACAAAGCATACCTTTCATAGAGAAGGAAAGGTGAGGATGAAGAATGTAGTCCAAGTAATAAACACCAATCATACATTACTCCCCTACATACGCTCAAAGAACAAGAAATCTGAACATCAGAGTGCCCAGAGTTCTACCCTGTTTACATTGATTTCACAAGGTCTTAAGGAATGGGCTGGGAGTGTGCATAAACAAGTTGGGAGTCGGGGTGGTGTGCCTGTGGCCTTCCCGCCTTTGCTAGCACTTTAGCAACAGCAGAAAAGTTGGCAGACGGCCTTTCTGTCCAAAAGACAATTGAGGTCCTTTAGGAGCAATTTTAGGCCCCTCCTCACCATTATTGGCATCTTTTCAGTGGTGGATGGGCCCTGTGCCATGTTGATAGTCAGCCTGCTGGCCTCATTGCGGGCTTGGTGGCCTTCCTGATCTCTCCAGAGGACCTCCCTGGCAGCAATGGCTGCCCACCACATTTGCCATCCTCACATTCACCTGCGTCTGCACTGTCCCCTTCCTGCCTGCCAACACCACCCCCCAACTCATTGGTGTCTGCCTGACTGGCTGGCCCTGGTTATCCTAATTAGCACTTCTGAGGCCAGGCTGTCATCACTTAAAGGGACAGGAGCCCTGGTGGAAGCTCATTAGCTTCCTGGTGGATGTAGAAATTGATTGGCGCTCCTTCAATGCCCCCTGCGCCAAACCACCGCCCCCCCCTCCTCCTCCACCATCAGTTTTCTAGCCTTCTATCCCAGCCATAGTCTTAAAAGGCAATAGCCTTAATCCATTATAAGGACATGGAGATTCTTGTGTGAGTCCCAGACTTGTTCTAATTAGGTTGGGATGTAGTTCCCTTACAATTCAATGTACTCCTGTCAAAGTTGCAGTGAAAATCCACCAGAACAGACATGCACTGTCTGTTTTTTTATTCATTTGTGGAACATAGGTGTCATTGGCTGGACAGCATTTATTGCCCATCCCTAGTTGCCCTTGAGAAGGTGGTGGTGAGCTGCCTTCTTGAAACGCTGCAGTCCATGTTCTGTGGGTTGACTTACAATGCCATGAGGGAGGGAATTCCAAGATTTTGACCCAGCGACTGCAAAGGAACAGCGATATATTTCCAAGTCAGGATGGTGAGTAATTTGGAAGAGAGCTTGCAAGTGGCAGTGTTCCTAGGTATTTGCTGCCCTTGTCCTTCCAGATGGAAGTGGTCGTGGGTTCGGAAGATGCTGTCTAAGGATCTTTGGTGAATTGCTGCAGCGTATCTTGTGGATAATGCACACTGCTGCTACTGAGCGTTGGTGGTGGAGGAAGTGGATGTTTGTAAATGTGGTGCCAATCAAGTGGGCTGCTTTGTCCTGGATGGTGTCAAGCTCCTTGGGTGTTGTTGGAACTGCACCCATCCGGGCAAGTGGGGAGTATGCCATCACGCTTCTAACTTGTGCCTTGTAGATAGCGGATAGGCTTTGGGGAGTCAGGAGGTGAGTTACTCGCTGCAGTATTCCTAGCCTCTGTCTGCCCCTGTAAGTTTAACACTGATTCAAGCAATTTTAGCTTTGCACCCCATATTAAACTTCTAATATAAATTATAAAACTAGAGTCAGCCACAACTCACACGGGGACAAAATGTGAATTGCTGGAATGGGTAATCTCTCAGTGCATTGGTTTGTGACTGAGAGCAGTTTTTTTTTAAATTGTTCATGGAGTGTGGGCATCACTGATTGGATCATCATTTATTCCCCATCTCTAAGGACCTTTAAAAGTTATCACATTGCTGTGGTTCTGGAGTCATACGTAGGCCAGATGAGATAAGTACAACACATTTCCTCCCCTAAAGGAGATTAGTGAACCACATGGGTTTTTACAACAATCAGTGATAGTTTCTTGTCCACTGTCACTGAGACAAGTTTTGAATTCCAAATGTATTAATTCATTGAATTAAAATTCTACCTGCTGTCTTGGCGGGTTTGAACTCAAGTCTAGGGGTGGAATTTTTTGGTCCTACCCACCATGGGAATCGTAACGGGTGGGGGCAGACCACGCAAAGGTCCATTGACTTGAGGTGAACATGGCCGGAAAATCTTGCCCTTGATCCTTGGAATTCTCGTCCGGTAACATTACCACTATATCATCATCCATGTTTCAGAATATAGCTTATAGTTTTAGGAATTGAAGTATTTCAATGACATCATTAAAATTTGAAAAAAAATTACCTTGCAAACTTCCTTCCAATCTAGGACTTCAAACAAAACTAGTCTTTTGCAGCCCAAGACTGTTCTGGCTTGGTTGGATGGTTAGTTGAAACGGTACCTTCTCCCAGCCCTGAGCTGTTTCTAGCAGGTCTTCCTCACACAAGCAAATCCAAACCTTTACTTAAATATCCATTTCCCCTCTCATCTCCAATTCCATTGTTTGCAGCACTCCACTGAACTTAACCTGCCCAAAATATAAAAAATCTTTCATGTCTTCCTCTATTGCCACTACCTTTTGGATCAAATAAAATTCATTAACCTTCCCTTGTTTACTTGTGAAACCTTTGCAAGCTGTAAAATCCTTTTTAGTCCCCTTTGAAATTCAACAGCTGATAAAACCAGGTCTGTATCTCTCTCCGATCTCCATGTCTATCTCTTGACTATAGTTTCATTGGGTTCTTGGGTTATTAAGGAGATCATAACTGGAGTATTATGTCTAGTTTTTGGCAACGTAATTTCAAATGCAATCATTTAGCACCTTCATTACTTTTCATATCTCAATTCTTCCAGATAAATAGCGTCCATTAACCTTTTCCCACTTAATTAAATAATTTACACACATGCACCTACACAGGCACAGGCATACAGCCTTTTTCACGGAATAACACAATATTTTGCAAAAATATTTGTAAAAATATCATTCATCCTCACACAAGCAAGAGCTAAACAATATAGGTTTGGATCTGCCTGACTGGAATACAAACAATTATTACAGAGGCACAATTTTCTCAGCCCTCTGTTCTGCTCCAGTAGCGTAGTGGGCCAGGAAATGTCAGCGGAGGGCCTCTAGTGGGTTCGTGACCAGCGTCCAGCTGATCACAACTTTACCAGGCCATTGTTTTAAACATAATCAGCCTCACCCTGGAAATCAACGCAAGGCTGGTTACCATCTTGAAATTCAACTTTCAATGTCATTAGCGCGCCTGGGACAGTATTGTGCAGGCTCGCTAATGTTTCCCTTCCTGCCAGGAGATGTTCCCACCAGTGGGAATTAAAGCTGGTCCCCATCATAAAGTCCCTACAGTGCAGAAGGAGGCCACTCAGCCCATTGAGTCTGCACCGACAACAATCCCATCCAGGCCCTATTCCTGTGATCCCACATATTTACCCTCCTAATCACTCTAACATACACACCCTGGGATATTAAGGGGCAATTTAACATGGCCAGTCATCCTAACCTGCACATCTTTGGACTGTGGGAGGAAACCGGAGAATCTCAAGCAAACCCACACAGACATGAGGAGAATGTGCAAACTCCACATAGACAGTGACCCAAGCCGGGAATCGAACTCAGGTCCATGGAGCTGTGATGCAGCAGTGCTAATCATTGTGCCACTGTGTCACCCACGACAGGCGGCCATCAACGAGGACTGGGCATGATGGCCTAGCTGATGGCGGACAGAGGGCATTGAGGTTGAGAGCAGGGGTGCACCCCTTGGGCAGTGCCTGTTTTCCCTGCTCATCAGACACCTGTTGTTTCTTATTGGGAAAATCAGCCTCCCCGCCCCTGACGTTTTAGACCAGAGTGCAAATGCACCCTTAGAAGATAGTGTGCAAAGTAGGACCATTTGCACTGAAAACTATTTCATCTGAATAACTACTGACAAATTCAAAATCTTAGTACTTATAACTATAACCTTTCTGAAAGTCAACATATTAATATTTCAAAATTCAAAGGAGCAGCACTATACTTATGATTTACTCCAAAAGTGAGTGCATAACTTTAGACAGTTTGCCCTGAATTGTTGCTTGAAGCTGCAATGTGATTAGAGATGTATATTAAATTTGATACATAGATAATGAAAAAAGGTTGAAGTACACATATCTGATGCTTACATGCCAGGCATTAAATCCTATTTGTTGCGTTTACTGTCTCTACAACTATGTGTCAGATCAATGTCTCCTAGCTAAACATGAATTGAGTTCTGATTCTTGTATATCATCAGTATTAGAACAGCTGGAGGGTGCAGACATTTTTAAATATACATTGAATCAATGTGACAGATGTTAATGCAATAGGAACTGTCACTAACTCATGTGTTACTTCAGTTGCAGTAAAGAATTCTATCAGAAACATCACGGCAAGCCGAGTGCAAAATTTCTTTTGAAAGGATTTGGGTGAATATTTAACAAATGAAAATTGAGAGAGGTAAAGGAAAGAGCAGAAAAATGTGTCTCGGTCCATATCTCTTCTCAAGAGCAAGCACAACTAGGAAGTACTGAATAGCTTTCACCTGTGCTGCAAAATTTCATTATTCTATGAGCCACAACAGCTCATTTCAACACACAGTGGAGAATACAGATTAGCAGTAATCATCGGAAATGTTGGATTTTGGCCAACAGTAACATTTTACAATCCATAATAAATGTCAAATAAGATTACTATGTATATGATCAAACATCTCTCCTTTTTCTAATTACTTGGCCAAACACTAGACATAATACTCCAAGTATGATCTCCTTAATAACCCAAGATTGTTAAATTGAAGAACTAAAAACGTGATGCCTTCGATTTTTTTATATGACCAAATAATTTCATTGACTGATGATTTCTGCTATTTTTTCAACTTCTGGCCCAGCTCCATATTTAAAGGACCTAAATTTCTATGGGATTCTCTCGAATTCATGCCATCAGTTTGGCAGAACATTACTGGTGCTTCGTTCCACCAACCTCCGACTGATCTGAAATCATATTCGCTACTTTGGCTCTACATGTAGTAGATAACTCTTGGATGTATCTCCAATCCATACGCCCATGTACTGACTAGGAGATAAAAAGTGTGTTGTGTTGCATGTTTAGCTCGTATTGGGAGTATGTTGTATCATTGTGTAATCCTAGCCAGCTGTTTGCTGTTCAGTAGAATGAATGGATGCGAAATCAAAGATTGCAAATACACATTGTGGAATTGAGATCTCTACAGCCAAGAATTTGGTGGGAGGTCCTCTTGATCAGTCACTGTAAGAAGACCCAAGTACATGGATGACTGGTTTCCATAAATGGCATGGGATCCTCATAGGACATAAAGAGACCCCTTTACAATATGGCAAAATGAAACCATGCACTTTAGTAATCACCAAATTTCCAATGCAGCCATTCTGCCACTGGACAGATACGGGTGGAAATTATGATCTTTCGCCAAAGTTATTTGATTTGATTTGATTTGATTTATTAGTGTCACATGCATTAGTATACAGTGAAAAATATTGTTTCTTGCGCTATACAGACAAAGCATACCGTACATACAGAAGGAAAGGAGAGAGTGCAGAATGCAATGATACAGTTATAGCTAGAGTGTAGAGAACGATCAACCCAATGCAAGTTTAGTCTATTCAAAATGGATGGCAACAGGGAAGAAGCTGATTTTGAGTTGGTTAGTACATGTCCTCAGACTTTTGTATCTTTTTCCTGACAGAAGAAGATGGAAGAGAGTATATCCAGGTGTGTGGGGTTCTTAATTATGCTGGCTGCTTTCCCGAGGCAGCGGGAAATGTAGACAGCATCAGTGGGTGGGAGGCTGGTTTGCATGATGGACTGGACTTTATTCATGTGATATAGTTTCTTGCGGTTTTGGACAGAGCAGGAGCCATACCAAGTTGTGGTACAACCAGATAGAATGCTTTCCACGTTGCATCTGTGAAAGTTGGAGAGTCATTGTGGACAAGCTAAATTTCCTTAGTCTTCTGAGAAAGAAGAGGCATTGATGGGTTTTCTTAATAATAGTGTTGGCGTGGAGAGGCCAGGACAGGTTGTTGGTGATCTGGTCACCTACAAACTTGAAGCTCTTGACCATTTCTACTTCATCCCAATTGATGTAGACAGGGGCATGTCTTCCACTATGCTTACTGAAGACAATCTCCTTTGTTTTGTTGACATTGATGGAGAGATTATTGTCATCACACCAATTCACCAGATTCTCTATCTCATTCCTGTATTCTGTCTCGTCATTGTTTGAGATCTGACCCACTATGGTGGTACCATCAGCAAACTTAAAAATTGAGTTGGAAAGGGAATTTGGCCATACAGTCATAGGTGTATAAGGAGTATAGTAAAGGGCTGAGGTCACAGCCTTGTGGGGCACCAGTGTTGAGGATGAACACGGAGGAGGTGTTGTTGCCTATCCTTACTGATTGTGGCCTGTGGGTTCGGAAGTTCAGGATCCAGTCACACAGAGAGGAGCCAAGATCCAGGCCACGAAGTTTGGAGTTGAGTTTCGTAGGAATAATGGTGTTGAAGGCTGAGCTGCAGTCAATAAATAGGAGTCTGACAGAGGTGCCTTTGTTATCTAAATGTTCCAGTGTTGAGTGCAGGGCAAGGGAGATGCTGTGGACCTACTATGGCAGTAGGCGAACTGCAATGGATCCAGGCAATCTGTGAGGCCGGAATTGACTCGTGCCATGACTCTCCTTTCGAAACACTTCATAATGATGGATGTCAGAGCCACCAGACAATAATCATTAAGGCACACTGCCTGGCTTTTAAGAACATAAGAACATAAGAAATAGGAGCAGGAGTAGGCCATCTAACCCTTCGAGCCTGCCCCGCCATTCAATAAGATCATGGCTGATCTGAAGTGGCTCAGTTCCACTTTCCCGCTTTCTCCCCATAGCCCTTAATCCCCTTGCCTATCAAAAACCTATCTACCCGCGTCTTAAATATATTTAGCGAGGCAGCCTCCACCACTTCAAAGGGCAGAGAATTCCAGAGATTCACCACCCTTTGAGTGAAGAAGTTCCTCCTCAACTCCATTCTAAACTGCACCCCCCTTATCTTGAGGCTGTGCCCTCTTGTTTCTTTGGTACCAGGATGATGGTCATCTTCTTGAAGCAGATAGAGACCTCCGATTGTTGTAAAGAGAGGTTGAAGATGTTTGTGAGTACCCCTGCCAGATAGTCCATGCAGAATCCGAATACTTATCTAGATACCCCATCCGGGCCAGTAGCTTTCTTTGTCCCATTAAATAATGGGAGCTTCTTTGAAATGAGCTGAGCTCTATCCCTTAAACTGGGTCGAAAATTATGAAGATCACTTCCACTTCCACATCTGGGACAGAGCGCCAGCTCCGCCCACTTAAAGGCAGAGGCACATCAGATTCACTGCTCTGACGTCTGCAATGGTGACCTCGGATACAGATTTGACCGAATCTCCCAGGGTGGAGGGCGTGCTCTCGCTGACCTCTTGCTCAAAATGGGCATAGAATGCGTTGAGCTCAACAGAGAGGGATGCATTGGTGATAAATCAGAAACACGCCAAAGAAATCGCCAGCATTTTTATATCCTTTAACCATTTCCTTCAAACTTTCTAATTCCTCACACACCATAGCAAAATCTGATAATTCTACTCACACTCATCAAAATTATTGGCTTGGATTTCACAGCCAACAGTGAAGCAATGGCAATCATCACTGATTTTGAAGAAAGGTGCCCATAAAGATCTGGCAAGTTGCAAAATAAATGTGTGAGGTATACACGTGGGATTAAGTTAGAAGCTAATAAACCAATTAAAAATCTTTAGAAAAATAAAAGTATGAGAAATTTTTCATCATAATTGAGAAATGTGATATTCAACAAATATAAAATTAGCCTTTTGGGGCCAGTGAAGATGTTTTTCAGGAGTTATGAACTTAGCATACTTCTAAAAATCTCAATTAGATCTCATTCAACAAGATATCATTCTTTCAAGGGTTATTACAGTAAGAGAAAGAGTGGAAACTCTCATTAGTTCAATGATCTAATGATTGTATTCTGTGCAGGACATCAAAACTTTCCTTAAGAACAAGCAAAAAATCACCAACAGCAACATCCAGATTTCCATATTTATGTGTGCATGTGTGGGATAATAATTTGTCCCACATATCATCATAAATAATAGGGACTATCACAAACGGTGGTACAACTACCTTACAGAAGCAGAAAACTATAGTGTCAAAATGTATATCTCAAATATTTCAGCATGAATTTCTTTTCCATTTGTTTCCACATAGAATTTACTGCCAAATCCAAAAAAAAGCCACCCCAATTCTCTGCCTGGTATCTTAATTTTAAAATCATGAAAGCAGGGAATTTTATGTGAATTGCACTATGTCCAATAGGCATCAATCTAAACTTTTGCTTCTCTTTTCATAGATGCAGTGTGAGTGTATTTCCAGCACCTCCTGTATTATTGCCATTTTTACATTGCTAGGGAGTAGAAACTTACTTGCAGAGCTGCAGAAGTGACAATCTAATTGCAGCCCCCAATGCATGAAGTTCATGTGTGAGTTCCGCCAATAATGATATTACTGCAAACACATTGAGAAATGATCTGCAGCTGATTCCTGGAGATCCATTCAGATTATACCAAGAGAACAGATACCAAGGAATAATTTACTCGATGGGAATCTCGCCTCGTTCAGAAACTGCACCAATTTCCATTTCTGTCGATGCTTATCTCTTTTGTGAACTAATTTACATTGTCTGCGAGGGATTATCAAGAGCTTTGTTACTCAATACTCAAGCTAATATGTAAAGCCACAAGAAAACAAAACCTTCCAATTTGATCAGATCCCAAGTACTGAGCCCTGAAAATGAAATGTTGATGTATTCTTGTCCGCACAATGCTTTATAATGTGGTTCTGAGAGGCACCCGGGAGCTCACGAAAGAGGAAGGGTATGAATATTGTGATCTTATTCAGCTAGGCTCACACCACCATTCTTGCCGCACTGCTCTCAAATGACAGGCCCACCATTACGGAGTTGCTTTTACATGGCAGTCAAAACTTCATATTGTCACTAGGATAATTATATGGCGCTGCTACAAGACTGATACTAGAGGGAGGGCACAGATGCTGAGCATATACAGGCTTCAATAGTCCACCGCCATTTTAGGAATTAAGGAGGGAAACGGTCAAACATTGGTAACGTCACTAGAATAGTAATCCAGAGACCCAGGATAATTGCTCTGAGGGCATGTGTTCAAATCCTATCATGGCAACTGGGTGGAATTTAAATGCAATTAATAAATGGTGACCATGACAATTATCATTGATTGTCACGAAAAAAATCAACTGGTTCACTGATGCCCTTTAGGGAAGGAAATCTGCCATTCTTACCTGGTCCGGCCTACACATGATTCCAGACCCAGAGCAATTTGGTTGACTCTTAAATGCCCACTCAATGGCTGAGCAAGCCATTCAGTTCGAGGGCAATTCAGGATGCACAACAAATGGTGGACTTCCCAGTGATGTTCACATCCCATGAAAGATTTTTTTAACTTAAAGAGGAGTCCAGGTCTGGGGCTACAACAGACAGAGGCACTGTGCCATTATGTAGCACTGACAGTTGGACCCCAGGGATTTTGAACTCAATCCCTCCCTCTTGTGTCTTTATTAACCTGTCAACTAATTAAATTAATATTTTAAACGGAGTTGAAGACAGTAACATTATTGTGATTTTGCATACTGTGACAGTAGCATTCAGTGTGATTTTGAAGGAAATGGGAGCATACAGGAGGTAACTGGCCATTAGTTAATTGTATTTTCAGTCTGATATGGTATGGTAGCGCAGTGGTTATCCTACTGAACTAGTAATCTAGAGACTTAATGATTCATCAGAATCTGAATTCAAAATACATTTTGAGAATTGGAATTCAGTTTCTTTAAAAAACAAGCTAAGCCATCAAATTATTGCTAAAAATTGCAATTGATTCGTTCTTGTCCTTTAACTTAAAGCTTAAAGCTTGTTTATTAGTGACACAAATAGGCTTACATTAACATTGCAATGAAGTTACTGTGAAAATCCCACACTCTGGCGCCTGTTCAGGTACACTGAGGAAGAATTTAGCATGGCCAATGCACGTCTTTTGGCCTGTGGGAGGAAACCGAAGCACCCGGAGGAAACTCTCGCAGACACGGGGAGAACGTGCAGACTCCACATAGACAGTAACCCAAGCCGAGAGTCAAACCCTTTAGGGAGGGAAATCTGCCATTGCTATCCAATCAGGTTTAAATGTGACTCCAATCTTGCTCCAACGTGAATGAACTTAATTCTGAAGTGACCTAAGAAGAAAATCAATTGTATCAATCCTTTCCCCCCAGAACTTCTCAGGGCTACATATGTGGGTATTAAATGTTGGCCTTGTCAACGGTATTCACATCCCGAGAATTTATTTTTCTAAAAATGCTTATAAAACATGGCATTCCACAATTCATCAAAATATAAATATCAGGATAAGCCCCTGAAATTATTCTAAGCTGTTGTTTCTTCAAAGTTTACTGAATATTGCATTTGAAAATATAATTTGTTCATCCCTAATCCTCAAGACTGCATTTGTTCCATTTAAATTCCAATCCTTGGTTACAAAAGCATAACACTTAGACAATGACAAATTTCCCACTGTGACTTTGACAAAATAATCAAATTACAGACTGTGACTGTGTTTGCATTAACAAGTTTATTTCTTAGTGCAGCTTTTTCCTAATGAGTGTCCGGGATAATTTAATAAAGATGATCAACTAGGTCAATTAACAGACATTTCTGTATATTGAAAAATTTGCTAAACATATTATCTTCCTTCATTTTTTTACTACTTCCATGACACTTTACAAAACCATTAATTTTGTACCATTAGCCGCAATACATTTGGTTATGAATAGGCCAGAAGGAGAATTCTGTGAATGCAAGTTGTTCCTCTTATTGGCTGAGAATCAGTTTTGCATACGCTCTACTGGAACCTTGTATTCTTTTGCCTCACACTTTCTATGATAAAATTAGAAAAGGCACTCAACTGTGTTGTCGCTAAAAGCCTTCTCTATGTTTGCAGACAAATAACGTGAATGACATCAATTAAATCATGGCTGTGCATTCATTTATCAAATTCAGGTAAAATGTTTTTAAAATTCTCCTGTCGTTTGCAAAATTTGTCAACATGGAACGTGCAGAAAAGCAAAGAAATTTTGGACTTCAGCTGCACTTAAGTCTGAAAGTATTGGCGTAGCACAACCCAACATCATTTCATATTGGCATTTTGATGCTGATTTCCTACACCAATTTTGGAGGAATTTTCCTGACTGAGACCTGCGGTAGAATAATATTAATGGTGTAAGAAATAAGTGCTGGAGTAGGTTGTGTTAGGAGGAGATTAAGCCTCGACTCACTGCTTGCTTCTTCAACATTGCTGCCACCCTTCTCTCAAAAATTCCTTCTTTCAGATTGCTATTGCACATTTACCTCCAGGAAGTTTTACATCTTGTCGCTGCACCATGTGTCTGCCTCTTCTCCAGGTACTTTTGTTGCACAAGGAACCTCAGTCTCCGTAGGTATTCTTAGCTTTCTAGGGATTTGCTTCACCTCCCTCAGGTTTTCCCCACACATAGCCCGGCAAGATGGTAGTGTGGTGGCAACTTACTGGACTAATCATCCCGAGGCCAAGGTTAATTACTTGGAGACATGGATCAAATCCCACGATGGAAGCTGGTGGAATTTAAATGCAATTAATAATGGCCATCCCCATCTTGCGAGATCCTGTAACTGATTACCTGTGTGTAAATGCCAAGATGAACTAGTAGATTCTGTTTGCCACTTGGAATTGTGATGTAGTATGCTAATAATATATATATTATAATAATATATGTTCAAAGGGACTATTTACAGATTCAGCTCTATTCTGCAGGCAGTCAGTGTGTCTGGAGAATATTTAACTCAGATGCTGGGAAAGTAGGATAATTATTCATTTTAGCCATATAGTGTTTATTTCGGATAAAACAAATGGATTTCTGTTTTTCAATTGAAATTTTCCCTGTAGCTTTACATTAAAAGAATGGAAGATGGGTTTAGGTATGCAAGGTCATGTGATGATGTGGTTAATGGGAGGAACTGAATCTGAAGGAGAGGAACAGATTTTTTGCAGTTCTGTTTGGGAATTGCTTGATGATAGAGGTTTTCCGCAAGCTGCTGAAACTCTTTTTCTCTCTGAAAGTTTAGGACCACCCACATTTATTATATCAAGTATATCTATGGTTGCTACCTGTAGTTAATTTGGTTTTTGAGCCTGTAAATGGACTACATAAATTGATCAAGCAGAAATTGATGAGTCAGTGTTCTGAGACTACACCATTGGACTATGTGTCAAACTTTAGGGAAAGATTAACTAGGTTTGGTGAGTTGTCTAGACAACATTTAAAAAAGGAACAGCATGTGATGAAAAAAGTGGTAAGAGATCAAAC
This sequence comes from Carcharhinus amblyrhynchos, assembly GCF_965287045.1. Lineage (NCBI taxonomy): Eukaryota > Metazoa > Chordata > Chondrichthyes > Carcharhiniformes > Carcharhinidae > Carcharhinus > Carcharhinus amblyrhynchos. The sequence goes on along the minus strand of NC_137339.1, from coordinate 19,510,144 downwards.
ATTTATAGTTTTGTTAGTCAGGAGAAAGTATTAGCACTAATACAGTGAACCATTAAAAGCAAGGTTTAATGGGCCTTATCAAATCAAAAAAAAATAAATTATGTGAATCATTTGATAAGAACACCAGATAGAGGGAAAACTCACAGATTGTGTTTTGTGAAAATGCTTAAACAGTATTTTGATCAGAAAGGAAAGCTGAAGGAGAGGTAAATCCAGATTATTTTGAATCTGATATTCTTCAAATTAGATTGGATGATGAAGAAGTAATCAAAAATTGGGATGAATTAATGAGTTGCCTTCAAGAGAAAAATCAAAATGACCTGAAAGAGTTATTAAATGGAATTCATATTCTATAAATAAAATTTATATTTTAGCAATAAAATTAAAGAAACGATCAACCAGTGCAGTTCCTGTAATGAATACCAAGCTAAACAACTAAAGAGCCATCAACAACAGATGTCATCCCAGACAGGATGAAGCTAGGCATAGACCTCTTCATTATAGCAGTAACTGATTATCTTGTCACAATACTACTATTCTGACTACTGGGATGTAGCTGACTTCAATGATATCAGAAGAGATAATTCTCTTGTTCCAACATTCCAGACATCATGGTGAGTGACAATGGTCCTCAGTTCACGAGTGAAGAATTCAACCGCTTCACAAAGAGTTGGGAAATTCAATACTATAAATCACACTGTATATCCCCAGTCAAATGGTAAGGCTGAGGTGGCAGTGAAAATCACCAAAGAAACCATCAAGAAGCCAAACAAATCCAGCACAGGCAATCCTCAAGTGGAGAAATACACCAAATGAAGGCATGGAATGTAGTCCAGTCCAAAGACTAATGTCACATCACGCAAACTACTTTTCCAATAGTAAAAAAGCTACTGAAACAAGAAGTACTAAGAGGTGTGAGCAAAAAAAATCAAAGTGAAAAAACAAAAAGCCAAATTTCATTTTGATAAGATTGCCAAACCATTACCAGAGTTGGATATTGGACAGTCAGTCAGGCTACAAGCTTTTAACAATCTCAACAGGAGTCATCCCACATGGCCACTTAGGACATGTGTAGAGTCGTTGTCATGCCAATCATATGTGGCGGAAATGAACAACCAAAGATATCAACACAACTGCAGGCCTATATGAACAACTAGAGAAGCTGTTCCTTCACTACTGGCAGCCAAACAGGAAGATGGGATCTCACCAGTTACAGAGTGCAGAGAAACCATCATTCCCAGAGGTCCACTGGCCCCCTAGTAACAGAAATGCAAAATGAAAACAAGTGACATGAGAATGACGCTCCCTGGAGAAGGAACATCAGCCAGACAAACAAACAATCACAAAGCGCATGCATACTATTAAGAGATTTGCATGAATTAATGACTATGTATGTAATGTTGTTGCAGAGACCACTGAGAAAAACAGTTTGTAAATGCATGAGAATAGTTGTGGTGTAGTGAGTAGCTTGGGTAACTCACAGTTACACATAATAATGCATGCAAAGTTTGTGTGTTGTTGGTTATGGAAATGGGGATGTTTTGGTTTTGAAATGCAATCATTTGCAAATGTCTTACCTGGCTTGCCATATTATGTGACCTTGGCCATGCGAGAAAGCCTAGGGGCAACCATGATACATTCACTTCAAAAAAGAAAGATTGTAATCTTTGATTGTAGTCTTTAGTAAAGGAAATCTGCCAGAAAGTATCTGGCCTGGCCTACATGTAACTCCTAACCGCCCTCTGAAATGACCTACCGACCCATTCAATCCTAGGGCTGTCAGGGGTGGGCAACAAAAATGCTGCCCTTGCCAGTGACTCTTACATCCCATGAAAAATTTAAAACACCTTCTTGCCAGCACCAGTTTGAGGCATTATATCTGAGGCACTACAAGCTATATTTAATGAAATCTATGCTACTCACAGATTTGAATTTAGCTGATAGTCATTTTTTTTTACCAGGGTTGGTAAGTGGAAGTCTCACCCAGTGAGTGTCCAATTCTGAACCCCATGATCCTGGGTTGTAATGGAATGATGGCTGCCATTCTCACCTGGGCCTGCTGGTGGTGCTGTTGATCAGATTTCTGATAACATTGCACAAGAAACCAATCAGCAACTAATTGCTGAGTGAGGTCAAAAAGTTAAATAACTGTGAATATTTAATAACAGCGAATCTTACTTGGATCTTAACTGCGGGGAATGTAATTACCACAGAAATTAAACAGCCAATGTGTTTTTGACTTAAGCATTTGACTTCTAGCCGCAAATTATATGAGCAGAAGTTTTCAGTCATTGACAATGATTTTCTTTTTAATAAGCTGCCTTTAGGGTGGCACAGTGGAACAGTGGTTAGCACTGCTGCCTCACAGCACCAGGGATCTGGGTTCAATTCCCGGCTAGGGTCACTGTGTGTGCGTGTGTGTGTGTGTGTGTGTGTGTGTGTGTGTGGAGTCTGCATGTTCTCCCCATGTCTGCATGGGTTTCCTCCGATTGCTCCAGTTTCTTCCCACAGGCCAAAAGACATGCTGGTTAGCAATGGCCATGCTAAATCCTCCCTCAGTGTACCCAAACAGGTGCCGGAGTGTGGATATTTTCACAGTAACTTCATTGCAGTGTTAAAGTAAGCCTACTTGTGACACCAAAAAATAAGTTTTAAAGGCATCACAATCATTAGTCCTTCAGCATCATCAGAAACTTACAATGACAAAGCATTGTGATGGCTGTTGTTTGTACAATTAAGCCAGATGTTAAGCACCCCATAAGTGAATCATATATTTTCATAAAACAAGATGAATTTGATGGTATAATTCAATGGAAAAGTCAGATGAACGATCTTTAAGTTGCTTGAGCTTTTTGTTCTGTAATTAATGACATCATGATATCCTTTCTATTATATTGCCATCCTATCTTCACTCAACCCTGATCCAAGTTGCAGTAGTATTAAGTAGGTAGGTCAAAGGAATGCTAGTCTAAAGGTTAAGGGTGGAATTTCCTGACTGTTCAGGCCAACAGGATTTTCTGGTCCCACTGCAATAAATGAAGATGTGGCTGAGCGCCAAACTCTCCAACCTCACTTGCAGCGGCAGCAGGGTGTGAACGGCTGGGATTTTCTGGTCCCACTGCAATGAATGAAGATGTGGCTGAGTGCCAAACTCTCCAACCTCACTTACAGCGGCAGCAGGGTGTGAACAGCCAGTAAAATTGCACCCTCAGTGGTAGTCAAATCAGGGCAGGACCCCGGTGCAATATCAGGCCATCATTTACACCTGAGGAGGGAGTTCAGTGCCAGGATCACACCTAGTCGGCTTGCTACTCTCATGTAATTACAACTAATGAGATATGGCTGTTCTTTTCAAACACTCTTTCATAACACTCACTTTTACAACCGGCAGAGCTTTGGGACTCACGCCACGTTCTCCAATCTTTAATGTGACAGATGAGGCTGCTTGGTCCTCAAAGATCTCACTCCAATTAGATTCACAGGATGAGAGGACAACATGTGTATCAGGTGCAAAAGCTAGGCTGGTTCCTTTGTGCAGTCCTCACCTTTGTGAAAACAGAAAATCCCACTCGCACATGTAGGTCATCATGAAGGGCAATAGCAAACAATATGCCTGTTTTACTCAGCACTGGATACTCCTGACAGATACTAATCCAGAATATTCATAACCTCATGGATTTGTGGCGTGTTTTTGTGGCGTGCTGTCACAGGTCAGGTGCAGCAGGTCAGTCTTCTCATTGTGGTACTGTGGGTGGCACGGTAGCACAATGGTTAGCACTGCTGCTTCACAGCTCCAGGGTCCTGGGTTCGATTCCCAGCTCGGGTCACTGTCTGTGTGGAGTTTGCACATTCTCCTCATGTCTGCGTGGGTTTCCTCCCACAGTCCAAAGATGTGCGGGTTAGGTTGATTGGCCATGCTATGAAATTGCCCCTTAGTATCCAGGGAAGTGTAGGTTAGAGGAATTAGTGGGTGTAATATGTAGGGATATGGGGGTAGGGCCTGGGTGGGATTGTGTTCGGTACAGACTCGATGGGCTGAAGGGCCTCTTTCTGCACTGTAGGATTCTATGATTTGGAATCAGGGGTAAGTTAATAACTGCCTCTGAGCTCTTGAACTCAAAGGGATTATTCACCCATCTCTTTTTCAGAATCTGAATCCTCCCTGGAAAGTAACGATGCAAACTGCTGATCAGCACAGCATAATGCAACAGAATATGGCTTGTCAGTCAGTCTATTGACAGTGCCCTTACTAACACCAATTTCTTCAATGTGCCATAGCAGTGAGGGGAATATGTGGTAATTTTGGCTTTTTACTTGCACTTGCCAAACCTTCAGTGACTTTTGGAAAGCATATATTTCTTCCCAGTGCCTAAAGCAATTCATCACCCTTTTTTTGCAACTTCAGGTTCTGTTCGTTCAGAATTGAAAAGATGCCTGCAAGGTAAGACAGAGTTGAAATCCAACTTCCATCAGCAAACGATCCAGTTGGGTGGGCCAATTCCTCAAAGAGGGAAGTGTGGATTTCATACCTCAGTTTGTAAACTCCATGAGGCATCCAACCCTTTGACAGCCAATGTATCTGTGTGTGGAACAATAAATATGTGGGCTTAGCCCCCATTTTCGGAACACGAAGACTCCAAAAGCCTGGTATTGAGTGAGCAAAATGCACAACTTTTACATTTCCTTTCAACACCATTTCACGATCAGATGGAATTCCTTTTGCCGCCACTGCCTCATGGTGTATGAAACAATGATTCCAAACAATTTCCTGACCAGCTACTTCCTTAATCCTTAAAGTAACTTTACTGATTTTCCCAGCTGACTGCCCCATCGCTTGTGATTCCTCTGCAATTAACCCAGTCAAGCCTGCACTTTCCATCCACGAAACCACTCAATGCTTCAAAGATCTGTGCTCCAGTTGTGTTGGTTGGTCATGTCAAACAGTACAGCAAATCCCCAAAACATTCATTGTGCCAAAAATATCTAACGTAAACTAGCAAGATTGCACAGTCGGTAGCGTCTGTACTTCTATCCAGTTGTATTGAGAACTCCTGTGCTAACTTTAAATGAAAAATAAGCTGTACTTCTCAATTCTCAGCAATATCACTGGTTCGGTGAGCTGCTGGGTTATCACTAAGTGGAATACTTTTTAATTTTTCAGCTGACCTCTTACCTAGGACTGTGAAAGCCATGTTTAATACTGCAGGGATATATATGATGTCTGGGTTCTGGTTTCAGAGTTGTCTGTCTCACATATTGAATAGAAGTACTTCACCTTAGCAGTGGGGAAGTCATTTAGACCCAAAAGCAGAACCCTCCCATCTCTCCCTACCCTGTGTGGGGCAATTTATCTTTAGCTATGTGGTAAGCTACCATGTAAGAGGCTAATTGGGCTCTGTCATTCAACAGTAAATCTCTGCTAAGAACTTGAGCCGATGATTTCAGTTTATGCTGCATCCTTTGGAAAAAAGCCAAAGGTTTGTTCTCGAGATCTCCATGCTTAGCCTTCAGATGTCTTTACTGTTTTGAGGGTTTTAAGCTCTCATTTGCCAGCATTTCCCCACATAAAACACACACGGGCTTCACATCCTGATTTATGTTGGCACAATTAACAAAGCCATGCCTGAAGAAATCATCTTTATAGTGCTGTGTTTATGATTTTAGTTTCTTCTTTGTAGGCTGTTCCCCAGAGGCCCTGGTGTTCTGTACAGAGCTATTAGTAACACTGCTCTGTCCTATCACGGACTCTCTGGAGCAACTCTCTCCAACAGACTCCAATGTGAGATCCTGGCCAGTAGGTATACTGCCTATTATTGTCTCTGGCTGTCTCTTTCTTGTCACAAAATGATCCATGTCCACCAGCCTCTTGTCTTGCTTGCAGGTGAAAGAATCTTCTTCTCCAAGTGAATTCATGCCAAAAGTATGTACATATAGATACTTGGTGCCAAGTTCAGGACATGCTGATCTGCTTACTTTTGGCTTTAATGGTCAAGGACTGCTGTTGATTAATTATGTTTATTTCAACTCTCAATGCACAGAAGTTGGCTTCTCCAGCCAGGACATGTTATAAAATCTCTTCCACTTCTGCTTGAGAGGCACACCCAGTCGTCTCGCTTCTTCACTCTATCCATTCTCTGATTGGTTCATAAACATAATTTCCACTGGAGTAAAAAATTGAGACCGTGTTTCGAGTAGTGTGCAGTTCTTGGCAGCCAAGTTGGGCGATCTTTGAGGAACACTACAACCCCTGTTATATCCACCAGCAACCGGCCTGTGGATCGTGATCCGCACTTTGAAGAAGCCTGAGCTATGAGCATCAGGCACCATCCCAGAGGCTGCTTGGAGGATGAGGGAGGAATGAGGATTGGCCAGCTCGGCACAGATTCCACCTCTCAGCAAAGGTTGGGGGGTGACTCCGTGGAGGCCATAAAAAAGGAGATGCTGACAGCAGCCCACAGATTTCATTATGAACTTCTGATTCTCCCAGCTCCACAATAGGGTAAGTAAAAATTGTCTTTTTTTAAACTTGCATTTCTGTGGCAGAACGCAATTGTCCATTTAAGAATTGTTGGTTTGCCCACCAAGTGTCGCAGAGTTCAGGTTACTTTTCGATTTGATTTCATTTGATTTATTATTGTCACATGTATTAGCATACAGTGAAAAGTATTGTTTCTTGCACACTATACAGACAAAACATACCCTTCATAGAGAAGGAAATGAGAGAGTGCAGAATGTGGTATTAAAATCATAGCTGGGGGGGAGAGAAAAATCAACTTAATGCAAGGTAGGTCCTTTCAAAAATCTGATGGCAGCAGGGAAGAAGCTGTTCTTGAGTCAGTAGGTATATGACCTCAGACTTTTGTATCTTTTTCCCTACAGAAGACGGTGGGAGAGAGAATGTCCGGAGTGCGTGGGGTCTTCGGTTATGCTGGCTGCTTTGTTGAGGCAATGGGAAGCGTAGACAGAGCCAATGGATGGGAGGCTGGTTTGCATGATGAATTGGGCTACTTTCACGACCTTTTGCAGTTCCTTGCAGTCTTGGGCAGAGCAGGAGCTGTACCAAGTTGTGATACAGCCAAAAATAATGCTTTCTATGATACATCTGTAAAAATTGGTGAAAGTCGTAGTTGACTTGCCAAACACAATGAATGTCTTAGTCACTTGATGTCAAACTTGTGAAATGAGGCTCAAACAGACCCATATTTACATTTGGAAAACAGCTTCTTGCCTGCTTCTTGCTTAGATGCCTGAAAAGGAGTCTTTACATTATAGTATTACATAATAATATTCCTGCCATTCGCCATATTGAATCCCTGGGTACACATTTTATGCCCGTCATTTCCAGACAAACCTGTAGTTATTTCTGTTTCTGGCTTGTTTTCCTCTGATTTTCTGAGCAAATGTGTGAGAATGACTATGTCTGTACGTCATAACTGAGCAGGGACCATAGCATAATGTAGGCTGATCGGAACACTAAGACATAAAGTTCTCTGGGGTTTTTTTCATATCCCTGCTAATGGATTTTTTAAAAATTTTTATCCATTTCAAAACTAATCATCGCCTATCCTCCACTCACCCCAGTGAGGAGTGAATGTTTTGGACGTTGGCCTTTTCAATGACTAATCCTCTATAAACAGCAAAAATGAGATGACTCAATTGAAGCAAGAAGAACGCCAGGTTTATTCCCTTAATTTATTTTCTGTATTGTGTAACGCTCCTTTTACAGGCCTGACTGAGAACTGAGGAATTTTTTTTCCTGAATTAACACTTTACCACATTGTAATCACCTCAGGGCAACTCGTGCCTTCAAATTAAAAAAAGGGTTTATTAGCAACAATATAAATGTGTATATAAAAGCAATTGTCAGACAGAACTAAAAGGGAAGTGATGACCCAGTGATATTATCGCTAGATTATTAATCCAGAAACTCAGCTAATGTTATGGGGACCAGGGTTCGAATCCCTCTACAGCAGATGGTGAAATCTGAATTCAATAAAAAATATCTGGTATTAAGAATCTACTGTTGGCCGTGAAACTATTATCCATTGTCAGGAAAAAAAACATTTGGTTCACTAATGTCCTTTATGGAAGGAAATCTGCTGTCCATACTTGGCCTGGCCAACATGTGACTCCAGAGATACAGTAATGTGGTTGACTCTTAACTGCCCTCAGGCAACTAGGGATGGGCAATAAATGCTGTAAGAAGTCTCACAACACCAAGTTAAAGTCCAACAGGTTTATTTGGTAGTAAACGCCACTAGTTTTTGGGGTTTGCCCCTTCGTCAAACTACCAAATAAGCCTGTTGGACTTTAACCAGTTGTTGTGAGACTTCTTACTGTGTTTACCCCCGTCCAACACCATTTCCACATCAATAAATGCTGGCCAGCCATAGCAAGTGATGGCCATATCCCACGAATGAATTAAAAAAACACAACTACACTCTCTGATCCCTAGCTCCAACTGAGGTTCCCCCTCCCAGCCCCTGGCATGCACACTTGTTTCTGATTGGCTCAGCTTCCCAAGCTGGCTCTCCATAGAGTCTGGCCCAATCACATAGCCGTCACTGATCGCCCCCTTAAAGGGACCTTGCGACCACACACAGCATGCCATGGTAAGCACTCCACTCTGCCTCCATCTTGATTCTAATCACAAGGGTTGAGAACCAGTTGGACACTTAATGCTTTCCTGTACTAGTTTTCTCATCTCGTCCTCCTTTCACTGGGAGCTGTCAAAAAATTTCCTTCCTCTGTCCCATCATTTCTCAATAAGTAGGATGCCAACTTCCAGAAACCATTCCGCAAAGACCACAAAAGCAGTGCTTGGGAAATTAAATGAAAATGGAGAGGAATTTTTTTTTGAAAGTTATGAAGAATACAAAAGGATATTGAAAAATGAAACTTATAGAAATTGGGCCAAGAAATGACAGCAAAAGAATGTGCAATAAAACTCAGAGGGAAGAAGGTCAATAGGCAGATCCGATATGACTATTACACTTACAGAGTGATGGCTGCCTGAAATGAACTGCCACAGAAAGCAATCAAGGCTGATAACAGTAATAATTTTAGAAAGGAGTTGGCCAAGCATTTGGCAAGAAAATGAATTAAGGATTCCAGGCAGTGGGTTGTGTATTCTGTTTTTGAACATTAGAATTGGATAGATTAACTAAAATGGTCTTTTCTGAAATACAGATGCATAGAAAGTTTGGAGTCATAAGGAGGCCATTTAGCCCATTGTATCTGTGCTGGCTGAAAGAGTGGCTATCTAGCCTAATCCCGCTTTCTGTCTCATCGTGGGTAGCCCAGTGGGTATTCATTTCCAAATATCTTGTAAATGCCTCTATTACCCAGTGAATTCCAGATCCCCACCTTCCCAGGTGAGTAAATCCTTCTCAGCCCTCTCTTAATTCCCCTCCAAGTTATTTTACATCTCTGGCCTCCTGATTATTGACCTCTCTGCTAATGGAAATAGGTCTTTCCCATTCACTGCATCAATGCCTCTCATGAAGTTATATGCCACAATTAAAATTCTTCTCAGTCTCTTTGTTTCAAAGAAAACAATCACAGTTATCTAACCTTCCATCCTAGATACCTTTCTCCATTCATGGCAGGATCCTGGGTGGCACAGTGGCACAATGGTTAGCACTGCTCCCTTACAGTGCCAGGGACCTGGGTTCAATTCTGGTCTTGGGTGACTGTCTGTGTGGGGCTTATGCATTCACCCTGTGTCTACGTGGGTTTCCTTTGGTTGTTCTAATTTCCTCCCATGCTCCAAAGATGTGCAGGTTAGGTTGATTGGCCATGGTAAATTGCCCCTTAGTGTCAGAGGAACTATCAGGGTAAATACTGAGGATTACAAAGACAGGGCCTGGATGGTGCATGCTCAATGGGCTGAATGGCCTCCTTCTGCACTGTGGAGATTCTATGATTCTATTTTATGATCCTTAAAAATCTCCTTTTTGCTCTCCCTCTTGCAATCTCATCCTTCCTCTCATTTGATACCAGAACAGAAGGGTGGTACAGTAGCACAGTGGTTAACATTGCTGCTTCACAGCTCCAGGGACCTGGGTTCGATTCCCGGCTTGGGCTACTGTCTGTGTGGAGTTTGCACATTCTCCTTGTGTCTGTGCGGGTTTCCTCCGGGTGCTCTGGTTTCCTCCCACAGTCCAAAGATGTGCAGGTTAGGTTGATTGGTCGTGCTAAAATTGCCCCTCAGTGTCCTGAGTTGCGTAGGTTAGAGGGATTAGTGGGTAAATGTGTAGGGATATGGGGGTAGGGCCTAGGTGGGATTGTGGTCGGTGTAGACTGGATGGGCCAGAGGGCCTCTTTCTGCACTGTAAGGTTTCTATGATTCTATGAACTACAGTACTCTAGCTGTGGATTAACTAGTGTTTATACAATTCAGCATAATCCCTTGTGTTTATATTCAGTGCTTTGACTAATAAAGGGCGCTATCCTGTACCTTCATAACCACTTTATCAACTTGTCCTACCAACTTTCAGTTATTCTATTCCTCCATACTTCTCAATATGCCATGGCCTGAATTTTCAGGATGGTATGGACTCAGCCCCTGCTATCTAATAAGCTGGTGGGGAACACAGCCCTACCAACTTCAGCAGTCCTGATTCAGCATTGATTGGCATAAAGTGGGATTCCAGCAGAAAAAGTTATTTTTGTTGGCTGGGTCCTTAGGAGCAGCCCTGAAAGTGGAGGATGGGGGGAGGATGTACTTGGGAGAATCTCCACTACCCCCCCCACAACCAGAGATCCATCTGAGCCCACCACCCCTCCTCCGTCAGACACCAGCAGAAGGCCAGAAAGGTGCTGCAGGATGTCCGAGTGCAGTAAGAAGTCTCACAACACCAGGTTAAACTCCAACAGGACTTTAACCTGGTGTTGTGAGACTTCTTGCTGTGTTCATCCCAGTCCAACGCCGACATCTCCACATCAACAAGTGCAGGTCAGAAGGATGGTGGAGGGAGAGCAGGAATCAAGGTAGGTTGGAGGCATGCTCTGTCAAGGGGGGGTCCTGCCTACTGGGTGGGGGGGGGGGGGGGGGGGGGTGGTGGTGGTGGGGGGGTGGTTGGTGGTCTGATCAGAGGTGGGGGCTGCCTCCGGGGGGGTGGGGGGGCTGCTGGGTGTGGGGGGGAGGGGGCTGCTTCCCAGGGGGCTCTGATCGGGTGGCTGGGGGGATGGGGTGGTCTGATGGTGGAGGGGGGGGGAGGGCTGCCTCCCAGGGGGATCCAATCGCGGCTCATTCACCAACCCCCCCACCCTGGCTCTCTCTGTTTTGTTTTGCCTTTCGCGCCGGGCACACTGTTTCAGATTTTTTTCGAACTGCGCATGCGCAGTTCAGAGCTCCAATCGTTCCGGCAGCGCTAATCCCCGCCCACAGCACAGGCTGGACCGGAGCCAGCAAAAAGCGTATGAGCACGCTGGAACGAGGATTCCAGGCTCGGATCCGTTTTACATCCGGATCCGGCATTTAGCCTCCGATTGGTAAAATCTGGCCCATGGTTTGTCCTGTTTGCCCTTCCAGATGCATTATCACTTGCAATCTTCTTGACCATGCAATCTTGAATATACACCACAAAGAGCCAGGAACCTAGTATTGAACCCTGTGAAGCCGCACTGGAAACAACCTTACAGTCACAAAAGCACCTAGCTAGAGAAGATGAGAAAACAATGGTCAGGGCTTCCATCAATTCCTCCTCTGCTTCTCTTAGCAGCCTGAGATACATTTCAGTTGGACTTGGTGATTTATCTGCTTTTAAACTGCTAACACCCTGAAAATTTCCACTCTCAATATGTTTGCCTCATCCAATATTTGATGCTCCTTCTCCTTAGCTACATGTACCCTACATGTACCCTGCCCCACTTTTGTGAAGATAGATGCACAGTATTCATCACAGCCATTCACGCCGATGCACTGCAATGTGGCTTGGCACCAAATTTTCTGTCCTCGCTGCAGTGACAGTGGGGTGTGAACAGTTGGTAAGATCTTACTCAATATCTATCTCTTCTGCTTCCATGTACTGATTCCCTTTTTTGACTTCCAGAGGGCCCTAAGTCTGCTCT